>NC_057807.1:211482846-211836044 GCF_018294505.1 Triticum aestivum | reverse complement strand
AAACCGTAAGAGCTAGCCTATAATGGTATGATTGTAATTGTGATCGGCCTTCTAAGGACCAACCTCTCTGGTTTATATAGACACCGGGGAGGGCTAGGGTTTACATGGAGTCGGTTACAAGGAAGGAAACACAATATCCGGATCGCCAAGCTTGCCTTCCACGCAAAGGAGAGTCCCATCCGGACACGGGCCGAAGTCTTAAGTCTTGTATCTTCACGCTTCAATAGTCCGGACATTGTACACAGTCCGGCAGTCCGGATACCCCCTAATCCAGGACTCCCTCAGTAGCCCCTGAACCAGGCTTCAATGACGATGAGTCCGGCGCGCAGTATTGTCTTCGGCATTGCAAGGCGGGTTCCTCCTCCGAATACTCCAAAGTACCTGTTACGATGAATAGTGTCCTGCCTCCAATCAATGTTGTGCTCCTCGGCTTCAGTGCCCCAATAATGACCATCTCCACGTGTCGAGCGAATGCGAAGAGCTGAGGCATTTTTGCATTTGCCACCCTCAATCCCCCGGGCTGACCGCCTCTTTGAAGGGACGGGGATTCTCAGATCCAAACCTCACTCTCCCTCCCTGAGCTAGTATCCAACAGAGCGCTCCGCGAAAAACCATTCCAACATGGCTGGATGTCGCAGCTCTTCCGCTCGCCCTTCTCGTTCCAAGTCGGGGGATTGGGGAGAGTGTTCAGTTCCTCATAGCCGTTTGATAGAATTACAAACCCAAGGGTTTCTCCCACCGGCGTTCATGGTCCCTGTCCGTGCTGGAATAGCCACTTATGATGGAGGGGAACAAACAGAGGGATCTCCTAATCCATCTCCAGAGGAGCGTATATGCCTCATCCCGCATCTGCTAAAGGGCGTCGGGTTTCCTATCCACCCGTTTCTTCGCGGGCTCCTGGAGTTCTACGGCCTCCAGTTGCACAACCTTACCCCTGCCTCCATTCTGCACATAGCGGGGTATGTCGCCCTTTGCGAGCTATTTTTAGGCTGCAAACCACACTTCGGATTATGGAGGAAGCTGTTCTGCCTCGTCCCTCGCACCCAGGGAGAATCCCTATGCCAAGTGGGCGGGGCCGAAGTATGGCGCATTGCCAAGACTGGATACCTGTCCGGCACTCCTGAGAAGGCACCAGAAAACTCGCCTTCAGAATGGTTCTACATTGACGATGTTCCCCTTCCGGATCCAGTCCAGACAGGTCTCCCCCAGTTCAGTAATGCCCCGCCGAAGGCACGCCTAAGCTGGCGCCCCCGGGGCCCTCAAGAAGTGGATACGAGGGAAATACACTTCCTGATGAGCAGGATAAAGTTACTGGCCAAATCCGGACTAACGATAGTTGAGGTCATGGCGATATGCATAAGGCGGGGAGTGCAACCGCTTCAATATCGGGGGAAGCCCATGTGGCACTTCAATGGGGAAGACGACGCCACCCGCTGCGGTCATAAGGGTCCGGACTCCGCCACTGCTTTGGCAAGGATATTGTCCGATTTATACAAAGGGGAAGAGGAGGAATTCCTTCGCATTAAAACACGGGACGGATTCTCCATGTACAACCCCCCAGAGTGGGTAAGTTGCCATTCTTTTCCCTGCTTCACTTACTTTAGCATCCGTCTGCTAAGATTACTTGCATCAATGCTTCCGAGCAGGAACTGTGGAGGGCCGTAGAAGGAATCTTCAGCCCCTCCCCGCAACCAGAGGACCCCGGAAGGGCCCTAGATCCAGGACTCAAAGAAGATCCGGATATTACTGTGGAGCTTGTCAATGGGGTATTTTATCAAGCGAGCTGGGATGGTGCCTTAGTGGCCATTACGGCCGACTATCCCGGACTGCTCCCTGTGTCGCGTGTAAGCCGAACTAAAAACCCTATCCTCCAAAGAGGACTCCCCTCAGGTATTATGATTTACCCTTGAGGCATCGTGCTATTTGCAGAGATGACGGTCGGAGCGAGGGGCCGAGCCCCTAGGGACTCGTCAACCACGGGCGTCTGGATCGGGCAGGCTCAAGAGGAAGGTGGTGAGGGTTGACACACCACTGCAGAGGTAAAGTAATAACCTGTCCTGCGATTATAGAATTTTAAATATGACAGCGCCCTTTGTGTCTGGCAGGAAGAGGAACAACCGGACTATATCCGGGGATCCTGCCAATCACGCCTCCACCAGCCGGGTTCCAGAACCGGCTTCGAGGGCGGAGGCGGACACGGGGCCAGTACCGCATAGTTCCCCGACGGAGGATGCAGATATGTGTTCGGCCATGAACTCTGAAGTGGAGAGTGCCATGAATCACTGGCGCCTGAGGGCCGTGCTTCGGAACAACATCTTTTTTCGAAGAGGCTTTTAATGCCTTTAATTTGGCGGACGCATACGTCTGAGCTGCTCGAGGCGGGCTTGCCCAAGCGACGAACCAGTATACCAAAGATATACAGGTAAGAAATTTTGATAAGTATGTATAGCAGTAGCCCCTGAGACTTGAAATAGTTGGAACAACTGTTTGAAGGATCAATTTATGCACAGGTTCTTGTGGACAAGAATGAACAATTGGCTCGGGAGCTGGAGGAATGTAAGTCCCAGCTAAGGGACGCGGTTACCAAGTTAGAGGAATCCCAGAAGGCCTCCTCTAGTAACATTTGTCTCAATTGTACACAGATGTACCAGTTAGTAAATGGCTGGTGTGATTAGTCTAACAGAAAATTCTGCAGACAATCCCGGGGTGAATCCGGAGGGTGTAACGGATGACGACTCGCATCTCAAAAGGCAGCTAAAGGCTGGCGAGCGCATCCTTGCGCAAGTGACGCAAGAGAAGAACAAGCTACAAGATGCCAATATTCGGCTGGACGTGGAATTAAAGGACGTCCGCGCTCAACTAGCAGACTCTGTGAAGGAGAACAAAAGGCTTCGACGCGACATTTATGGTGAGTGCTCAAACAAACTATATGATAGTTCGGCGAGGAAGTATTTTGAAAGAATTTGTCTTACAGGAATGTTAACGGGTCGCCCTGAAGAGGAGATGCCCTCGTCTGCAAGTGATTTGCTGCAAGAACTTTTGCAGTTGCACGAGCGCGCTCGGCGGGTGATGCACGGCGTTGCTTAGGCCTTGTGGCCATCAAGCCTTGGCATGGGGGAGCTTGCGGACTTGCTTTAAGGAGCCCGGCGGCGCTTCCGTCTGTGGAAGATATCAGCATGCCGGTAAGGTGCAAGAGAAGCCTGGGCGATGGTGAAGACGCGCTACACCAAGCTGGACCCGAACCATATGGCCGAAGTAGGACCAGCGGGGCCCGATGGGCAAGAAATTCCCGTGAGTCTGGTATATGACCAGGTAGCGTTAGGCGTTAAGTATTCTCAACAGGATTGTAAGCTAGATAGCCTGTTAGATGGTATAGAGGAGGAATATAGTCAGTCCAAGTGACTGTGTAATTTAATTGGCATAAGTAGCCCCTAGCCGGATTAAAATCATTTGTCATGGCAGACCTTTTCGCTTCAGCCCCCGGATCCTACAGTCCGGGGTGTGTCCGAATACCCGCTCAGTTATACAAAAACCAAGGTATGCGTGGAGACCAGGCGTAGGGGTCATAAGTGCTTGAACAGACAAGTACCCAACTAGTTATGTTATATTACATGGATAGTAAGAAACATCTTCCAGGGAGAATAGTTCCATTAGGGGTTCCTTTCCCTGGGTATGCATGCGTCGATGCACATGTCCGGACTGCGAACGATGGCGCGGGATACAAAACTTTTGGTTTTTTGTTGTTGTAACCAACAAATACATCCTTTGTTCACCGATCGAATATTCTCTTAACGAAACTAGCTTTCGGCTTCACCCAGTCTGAGGTACACATCTGGCTGAACCGACAGTAACAATCGCAGAGGTGCTCCCCTCATGCCCTAGCCGAATTAACGGGAACGTAGGGCATAAACACAAGAGCCAGGCAACCCAACTTGGCCACATCTTAAGTCATATCTATGCATATAATGGTGAAGAAAAGGCACATATGGAAAAAGAACGCATATGCGATGGGCAAAAAGCCATTTAAAGTAATTATGTTTAGCTTCCGAATAGGAAGCCCCCAGGTATAGCTTACACACATAGTACGATTGGAGTGATCCGGGAGTCCGCACTGTATTAAATACTTTGTGTGAAGAGAAAAAGGGTCGAGAAAGGAGAAAAAAGGGGTGGAGCATAATTAAAAAGGAGGGGTAAGGAGACGAACACTGAGTTCGGCGTTAGGCGTAGAATCTCCGGAGTCTGGCCGCGTTCCATGGATTCGGCTCGAGTCTGTTATCGAATGCATTACGTAAATGGTACGCTCCTCCAGTGAGAACTTTGTCAATGACGAAGGGACCTTCCCACTTGGGTTTGAGTTTGTGCTTCTTCTCCGGTAGGCGTAGAACGAGCTCGCCAATATTGTAAGTTTAGGCCAGCACTTCTCTACTTTGATATTGTCGAGCCTGCTGCTGATAGAATGCGGAACGGGCTTTTGCGACATCGCGCTCCTCCTCCAGGGCATCCAAGTTATCCTGCTGATCTAACTTGGCTTCCTTCTCTTTGTACATGCGTACGCGTGGCGAATCATGTATTATGTCGCAGGGTAGTACTGCTTCCGCACCGTACACCATAAAAATGGTGTATATCCGGTGGTGGGATTCGGTGTGGTCCGCAGCCCCTAGAGTACGGAGTCGAGCTCCTCTACCCAGTGCGTATCTGATTCTGTTAAAGATCGCACTAGTCTGGGTTTGATGCCGCTCATGATGAGACCGTTTGCCCGTTCGACCTGGCCGTTTGTTTGGGGGTGGTAGACGGAAGCGTAGTCGACCTTAATGCCCATTTTGCCGCACCAAGTTTTCACTTCATCGGCTGTGAAATTTGAGCCATTATCAGTGATGATGCTGTGGGGGACACCGTATCGGTGAACGACCCCGGATATGAAGTCTATTACAGGTCCGGATTCGGCCGTTTTAACTGGTTTGGCTTCTATCCATTTGGTGAACTTGTCCACCATGACCAATAAATATTTTTTCTTATGGCTTCCCCTTTAAGGGGTCTGACCATATCCAGCCCCCAGACCACGAAGGGCCAAGTTATGGGGATTGTTTGGAGGGCGGTAGGGGGCATATGACTCTGATTGGCGAAGAGCTAGCAACCGACGCAATGTTGGACAAGGTCCTGTGCGTCTGCTCGGGCCGTCGGCCAATAGAAGCCTGTACGGAAGGCCTTGCTGACTAGCGCTCGAGCCGCGGCATGGTGTCCGCCCAATTCGGCATGGATTTCAGCCAAAAGTTGCCGCCCTTCCTCTTCGGAGATGCACCTTTGGAGCACTCCGGTCGCGCTTTTCTTATAGAGTTCCCCTTCGTGGACTTTGTAAGCTTTAGAACGCCGAACTATGCAGCGTGCTTCATTTTGGTCTTCGGGGAGCTCCTGCCTATTTAGGTAGGCCAAGAAAGGCTCAGTCCACGGGGCAATTACGACCATGATTTTGTAGGCCGAAGAAGTTATTTCGGTGGCAGAGCCTCCGATTGTGTCTGATGGTTCAGAATCTTGGGGTGCGTTCGGATCTGTGCTGGTATTGCCGGACTCCCCTTCCCATACTATGGACCGCTTGAACAACCTTTCCAGGAATATGTTAGGTGGGACAGGGTCGCGTTTGGCGCCGATGCGGGTGAGGACGTCCGCCGCTTGATTGTTTTCTCGAGCCACATGGTGGAATTTGAGCCCCTCGAACCGAGCTGACATTTTGAGGACGGCATTATGGTAGGCCGCCATTTTTGGATCCTTGGCATCAAAGTCTCTGTTTATTTGTGATATTGTGAGGTTTGAATCCCCGCGCACTTCTAGGCGTTGGATGCCCATAGAGACTGCCATCCGAAGACCGTGCAACAGCGCCTCGTATTCGGCTGCATTGTTGGAGTCTGTATATAGTATTTGAAGGACGTACTGGATCATGTCTCCGGTGGGAGACGTCAAGACTACACCTGCTCCCAATCCGTCCAGCATTTTGGAGCCGTCGAAGTGCATTATCCAGTTGGAGTACGCGCCGTACTCTTTAGGGAGTTCGGCTTCTGTCCATTCGGCGATGAAGTCAGCTAGTACTTGTGACTTAATGGCTCACCGTGGTTTGTATATTATGTCGAATGGAAGGAGCTCGATAGCTCATTTAGCAATCCGGCCCATAGTGTCGCGGTTATTTATTATGTCATTGAGTGGTACTTCGGAAGCCACCGTAATCGAACACTCTTGAAAGTAGTGTCGCAGCTTCCGGGATGCCATGAAGACCGCGTATGCTATTTTTTGACAGTGTGGGTATCAGGATTTGCATGGGGTGAGGACCGTGGATACGTAATAAACCGGCTTTTGAAGTGGGAGTTCATATCCGTCCGCCTCTCGTTCGACGACGAGCACTACGCTTACCACTTGATGTGTTGCGGCTATGTACAACAGCATAGGTTCACCGATATTTGGCGCTGTTAGGACTGGATTACTGGCCAGTAAGGTCTTTATTTCATCGAGTCCGGCCGCGGCTGCATCAGTCCAGACGAAGTGTTCGGTGCGCCAAAGGAGGTGGTAGAGAGGCAATGCCTTTTCTCCTAACCTGGATATAAAGCGGCTCAAAGCGGCCACACATCCAGCTAGTTTCTGGATGTGCTTGAGGTCTGTTGGTATAGCCAATTGCGACAGAGCTCGGATTTTTGCCGGATTCGCTTCAATTCCTCTATTGGAAACAATGAAGCCAGCAGTTTCCCCGAGGGGATGGCGAAAATGCATTTTTCCGGATTCAACTTGATGTCGTATGTCCGGAGGTTATCGAATGTAAGCCTCAAGTCATCTATTAGGGTTTCGACGTGTCTTGTTTTTATGACCACGTCGTCCATGTATGCTTCCACTGTTTTGCCGATCTGTTTCTCCAGGCACGTTTGAATCATGCGTTGATAGGTTGCGCTGGTGTTCTTAAGCCCGAAAGGCATAGTGTTGAAGCAAAAAGGGCCATATGGCATTATGAAAGCTGTTGCAGCTTGGTCAGACTCTGGCATCTTTATTTGATGGTATCCGGAGTATGTGTCGAGAAAACACAGCGAGTCGTGTCCAGCTGTGGCATCGATGATTTGATCGATGCGAGGGAGGGGAAAGGGATCCTTGGGGCAAGCCTTGTTGAGGTCTTTAAAGTCGACGCATAGGCGCCAGGATTTGTCCTTCTTTGGCACCATCACCAAATTTGCCAGCCAATCCGGATGTTTAATATCTCTGATGAATCCGGCCTCGAGTAGCTTGGCTAGCTCTTCCCCCATTGCTTGTCGTTTGGGCTCTGAGAATCGCCTTAGGGTCTGTTTGACAGGTTTGTATCCCTTTAGTATGTTAAGGCTATGCTCAGCCAATCCACGCGGGATGCCCGACATGTCCGATGGGTGCCAGGCGAAAATATCCCAATTCTCGCGTAGAAAGTCTCATAGTGCGGCGTCTATTGCGGGGCTCAACTGTGTCCTGATGGAAGCTGTCTTCATGGGGTCGTTGGATGGACTTGGAACTTGACTATTTCGTCTGCGGGTTTAAATGAGGTGGACTTGGGTTGCTTGTCGAGTATCACGTCGTCCCTGTCCACGGTGCCCGTAGCGTTGTTAATTCTTCGGCTGCTAGAGCTTCGAATAATGCTTCCAGGGCCAGTGCTGCGGTTTTGTTTTCGGCGGGGAGTGCGACGTCCGGATCACTGGCTAGAGTGATGATTCCATTGGGCCCAGGCATTTTAAGCTTCATGTACCCGTAATGGGATATGGCTTGAAAGCTTGTGAACGTGTCCCGCCCCAAAAGGGCGTGGTATCCGCTGCTAAAAGGAGCCACTTGGAATGTGATTTCTTCGGACCTGTAATTTTCCGAAGTGCCGAACACCACATCGAGTGTGATTTTTCCCGCACACCGTGCTTCCCGACTAGGGATGATTCCCCTGAAGGTGGTGCCGCTTTGCTCAATGCGGCTTCTATCAATTTCCATTTTGTTGAGCGTTTCTTCATAGATCAAGTTCAATCCACTTCCGCCATCCATGAGTACCTTAGTGAGCCGGAAGCCGTCCACGATTGGGCTAAGGACCAGAGCGGCCGGTGCCCGAACAGTCTGGAATCGAGGCTCATCACTGGCATTGAAAGTTATAGCAGCATCGTTCCAAGGGTTTATCTTTGCCACCTGGCAAATTTCCGCGGAGCTTCGATGAGCTCGCTTGCGCCTATTGTTTGAGGCGAAAGTATCGAAGACAGTCAATACCGCATTATGTTCGTTGGCAGGATGTTGTTCTGCTTTATGGCTTGCAAGAAGATCCTCGCCACTTTTTGCAACCTGCCGGAGTATCCAACATGCTCTAAGGCTATGAGTCGGGGTCGTGTCTTGAGTGCTGTGGAGTTTACACGGTCCATTGAGCCATTCTTCCAATACGGTTCCCCGCCCTGGGGTGTGCTTTGATCTCTTGGGGACAAGATTGGCCGGCTTACGGGAGTTCGCCCGTTTAGTTCGGACAAAGGTCTTGGTGAGAGCCGTACTGTCCCAAAATTCAGTTTGGGTTTTCCAGGCGCTTTCCATCGCACAGTACTTCTGTACTATGATTGCCAAATCCGCGACGCGTACTATGTCATGGCGGCTTATAGCATTAAGGAGTCCTTTGTCCGTGCAGTTTTTGCAGAAGAGTAAGACTATACTCTCCTCATGGCAGTCCTTGACCTTGTTAAGCGCAAGGAGGAATTTGGCCCAGTAATGATGTACAGTCTCGTGGGGCTCTTGCCGGATGCGGGAGAGGTGGTTTATGTCCTTGTAGGTGCTGTTAGCTGAATCCGGATTTTGATCCGATCTGACACCCAGGGGCGTGGGAAGCTCCGAGCCTGACAGCTCGGGATTCGGGGTATCACCCAATTTCTTCGGCCCAATGCCCGATTCTAAGTCCGGGACCTGGGTCATGTCTCCCTCTGAGCAGGTTTTCGGCTCAAGGAGTTCAGTGATCTGGACATAATTCTTCCTCAAAGTCGAGGGACGGTCCGTGTGAGGTTCCTCCACTATCGCTATCTCATGGGTGGCCGACGGGGATCTGATGTCCCTCTGGTCGGTGAGGGAGTCCTGGACTAGGGGGTGTCCGGATAGCCGGACTATCATCGGCCGGACTCCAAGACTATGAAGATACAAGATTGAAGACTTTGTCCCGTGTCCGGATGGGACTTTCCTTGGCGTGGAAGGCAAGCTTGGCGATACGGATATGTAGATCTCCTACCATTGTAACCGACTCTGTGTAACCCTAGCCCTCTCCGGTGTCTATATAAACCGGAGGGTTTTAGTCCGTAGGACGAACGACCATTACAACAATCATACCATAGGCTAGCTTCTAGGGTTTAGCCTCCTTGATCTCGTGGTAGATCCACTCTTGTACTACCCATATCATCAATATCAATCAAGCAGGAGTAGGGTTTTACCTACATCGAGAGGGCCCGAACCTGGGTAAAAACATCGTGTCCCTTGTCTCCTCTTACCATCCGCCTAGACGCACAGTTCGGGACCCCCTACCCGAGATCCGTCGGTTTTGACACCGACATTGGTGCTTTCATTGAGAGTTCCTCTGTGCCGTCACCGATAGGAAGGATGCCTCTTCCCGCCTTTAAAGACGGGACCATCACCAAAGGAGCTTTGGCCGCCGGCCAAACTATCCGGCTAGGTGGTTTTCTTATGACCGCATGTTCGGCCACCGCTTCAACGACGACCTCTCGGGTCATCAAAAGCAATCTTCACGTCAACTCAGAATTCGCCGAGCAGTTGGATCCAATAGAGCTCTCGTCCGTAATCGAGCTCTTGGATCGCATCGCCGCCCTGGGAGTCACTACAGACTACAATCAGATTGGGCTTAAAACCGATCTGAGAGAGATTAACTCTCCCCAGGTTACCCACCACATTGCGGTGGTAGAGGAACGACACGGCGAATCTTCTTCTGTATTGAAAACTAGTCATGTCCGGACTCCCGAACCCTCCATGCCGGATTCCCGCGGAGGAACGAACGTCGATCAAGCACTGAACCTAAAGTCAGGCATCGGACCAGACTCGTTGGACAACGTCCAGCAATCCAAGCTTCCAAATTCGGAAACTTTCCGGCCCTTGAGCCTCGAGATGGGTAGGGTTCCGAACTTAACTCCACCCACCCTCCCAGACATATGCGATCTATCTCAAATACGGCAAGAGCCCGCTGAAACAGTACATCATTACTGGGCCAGATTCCTCCTGGTTATGGACAGGATAAAGGACTGCCGTGAGGAAAACGCAATTTCAATTTTCTGCAATAATTGCACGGACAAGGGAATCTTGAATGCCGTCAGTCGTCATGAAATTACACGTTTCGCCGATCTAGCGTCCATAGTACGAAAGTACTGTGCGATGGAGAGTTTCCGGAAAACCGAAACTAAGTTTTGGGACAATCCGGCCCCGAATACAACCCTAGTCCGAAACAAAAGGGTGCATCACACTCAGGCACCAAGTACAAAAACCAAAAAGCAAAAACCCCATAAAGGGCACGGATCTGTACTGGAGAGATGGCTCAGCGGACCCTGTAAAATTCACAGTACAGAAGGCGCCACTCCAACACACAGCCTTCGAGCATGTTGGATACTATGGCAGGTGGCCAAAAGTGGCGAAGAGCTTCTAGCCCCGGAGAGCCACTCCAACAGTACCAGTACGGTGTCAACAGTCTTCGAGACTTTCGCATCAAATAATATGCGGAAACGAACAATCCGCAGCCTCGCTGAAGTCTACCAAGTAGCAACAACAAATCCATGGAGTGACATGGCCATTACCTTCAACGCCAGCGACGAACCTAAATTCCGAATAGCCCGAGCACCAGCCGCATTGGTCCTCAGTCCGATAGTGGACGACTTTCGCCTTACCAAGGTACTCATGGATGGCGGCAGCGGATTAAACCTCATCTACGAGGAAACTCTTCAAAAAATGGAAATAGACTGGAGCCGCATTGAGCTAAGCAGCACAACCTTTAGAGGAATAATCCCTAGCCGGGAAGCGCGCTGCACTGGAAAAATCACACTTGATGTGGTGTTCGGCTCGCCGGACAATTGTAGGTCCGAAGAGGTCACATTCCACGTGGCCCCGTTCAGCAGTGGATATCACGCTATATTAGGACGGGAGGCATTCACAATTTTTCAAGCCATACCCCATTACGGGTACATGAAGCTTAAGATGCCCGGGCCCGGCGGAATAATCACTCTCGTTAGTGATCCGGACACAGCACTCCGCGCCGAAAACAAAATAGCCGCATTAGCCCTGGAGGCACTATCCAAAGCACTAGCTGCAGAGGAACTCACTGCGCTGCACTCTACGGTGAATAGGGACGATGTGATACTCGATAAGAGATCCAAGTCCACCTCCTTTAAACCAGCTGACGAAATAGTCAAGTTCCAGGTCCATCCAACGGACCCAACAAAGATGGCCTCCATCGGGGCACAGTTAAACCCTGATGTAGACGCCGCACTACGAGAATTACTTTGGGAAAATTGGGACATCTTTGCCTGGCACCCTTCAGATATGCCAGGAATCCCACGCAGATTGGCAGAACATAGCCTCAACATCCTAAAAGGATTCAAGCCAGTCAAACAGGCTCTTCGGCGATTTTCCGAACCCAAAAGACAGGCAATGGGAGAGGAGCTAGCCAAACTACTGGAGGCCGGATTCATCAGAGACATCAAATATCCGGACTGGCTAGCAAACCTGGTAATGGTACCAAAGAAGGATAAATCATGGCGCCTATATGTCAATTTTAAAGACCTCAACAAGGCCTGCCCAAAGGATCCCTTCCCCCTTCCCCGCATCGACCAAATAATCGATGCTACCGCAGGGCACGATTCATTGTGCTTCCTTGACGCATACTCCGGCTACCATCAAATTAAGATGGCGGAGGTGGACCAAGCTGCAACGGCATTCATTACTCCATATGGACCATTCTGCTTCAACACGATGCCCTTCAGAATCAAAAACGCCGGCAAAACATATCAGCGCATGATTCAGACATGTCTGGCTACCCAGATCGGCAAATAGTAGAGGCATACGTAGACGACGTAGTCGTCAAAACCAAACACGTCGAAACTCTAGTAGAAGATTTGAGGCTCACATTCGACAACCTCCGAGCATATGACATCAAGCTGAATCCGGAAAAATGCGTTTTCGGCGTACCAGCCGGAAAGCACTTGGGCTTCATTGTATCCAGTAGAGGAATTGAAGCAAACCCAGCCAAGATCCGAGCTCTGTCAAGATGGATATTCCAAAAGACCTCAAACAAATACAAAAATTGACTGGATGCGTGGCGGCTCTAAGCCGCTTCATCTCCCGTTTGGGAGAAAAGGCATTGCCCCTCTATCGCCTCCTCAGACACACCGAACACTTCGAGTGGACGGACGCTGCCACTGCCGGACTCGAAGAAATAAAAGCCATATTGGCAACAAATCCGGTCCTGGCTGCGCCTAACCTGGGCGAACCAATGTTGTTATATATCGCGGCAACACATCAAGTTGTAAGCGCCATGCTCGTCGTCGAACGAGAAACAGAAGGGCATAAATTCCCTCTTCAAAAACCAGTGTACTACGTATCCACTGTCTTAACCCCCTGCAAGTCCCGTTACCCGCACTATCAAAAGATAGCGTGTGCGGTGTTCATGGCATCCCGGAAGCTCCGACACTACTTTCAAGAGTGTTCGATAACAGTGGCCTCCGAAGTGCCCCTCAGCGACATTATAAACAACCGCGACGCGACGAGCAGGATTGCAAAATGGGCGAGTGAGCTCTTACCATTCGATATAACTTACAAACCTTGGCGAGCCATAAAGTCGCAAGTCTTGGCTGACTTTGTCGCTGAATGGACTGAAGCCGAACTCCCTAAAGAGTACGGCGCATACTCCAATTGGATTATGCATTTCGACGGCTCCAAAATGTTGGCCGGCTTGGGGGCTGGCGTCGTATTGATGTCCCCAACCGGGGATACAGTCCAATACGTACTTCAGATAATGTACACGGACTCCAACAATGCAGCCGAATACGAGGCCCTCCTACATGGCCTCCGGATGGCAATCTCCATGGGCATTCAACGCCTAGAGGTGCGCGAAGATTCAAACCTTGCAATATCCCAAGTAAATGGAGACTTTGACGCCAAGGATCCGAAAATGGCAGCCTATCGTAACGATGTCCTAAAAATGTCAGCTCGGTTCGAAGGACTCGAATTCCACCACGTAGCCCGGGATAATAACCAAGCAGCCGACGTATTGGCACGCATCAGCACGAAACGCGACGCTGTCCCTCCAAACATCTTCCTGGAACGGCTCTTTAAGCCATCCGTACTATGGGAAGAGGAGTCCGGAAATAACAACCCAGAAGCAACTGCACCACCCAACACAGAACAGTCTGACATAATCGGCGGTTCAGCCGATGAAATAACGCCTTCAGCCCACAAAATAATGGCAGTAATTGCCCCGTGGACAGAACCATTCCTAGCCTACTTGACTAGGCAGGAGCTTCCCGAAGACCAAAACGAGGCTTGCTGCATAGTTCGGCGGTCTAAAGCCTACAAGGTCCATGAGGGAGAAATTTATAAGAAAAGCACAACCGGAGTCTTTCAAAGGTGTATCTCCGAAGAGGAAGGGCGAAACCTTCTGGCTGAAATTCATGCCGGACTAGGCGGACACCACGCCGCAGCCCGGGCCCTTGTAGGCAAGGCATTCCGCATAGGATTTTATTGGCCAACGGCCCGGGCAGATGCTCAGGACTTCGTCCAAAGATGCGCCGGTTGTCAGCTCTTTGCTAATCAGAGCCATATGCCACCCACCGCCCTCAAAACCATACCCATTACCTAGCCGTTCGCGGTCTGAGGGCTTGACATGGTTGGACCCCTTAAAGGGGGAACCCACAAGCAAAGGTACCTATTGGTCATGGTGGACAAATTCACCAAATGGATAGAGGCCAAGCCAGTTAAAACGGCAGAGTCCGGACCAGTGATAGACTTCATATCCGGGGGTAGTACACCGTTATGGCGTCCCCCATAGCATCATCACCGATAACGGCACGAACTTCACGGCCGACGAGGTCAAACTCTGGTGCAAAAATATGGGCATCAAGCTCGATTACGCTTCAGTCTATCACCCTCAAACCAACGGTCAAGTTGAGCGAGCAAATGGTCTAATAATGAGCGGTATCAAACCCAGACTAGTGCGGTCCCTTACGGAATCCAATATGCACTGGGTAGAAGAGCTCGACTCCGTACTCTGGGGACTGCGGACCACGCCAAACCGTACTACCGGATTCACACCATTCTTTATGGTATACGGCGCAGAAGTAGTTTTGCCCTGCGACATAATTCATGACTCACCTCGAGTGCGCATGTATGAAGAAAGAGAAGCCGAGCTGGATCGGCAAGACAGCTTGGACGCATTGGAGGAAGAACGCGATGTGGCAAAGGCCCGTTCTGCATTCTATCAGCAGCAGGCTCGAAGATATCAAAGCAGAGAAGTACGGGCCAAAACTTACAACGTTGGTGAACTAGTTCTATGCCTGCCGGACAAGAAAAAGGACAAACTCAAGCCCAAATGGGAGGGTCCCTTCATCATCGACCAAGTCCTGACCGGCGGAGCATACCGCCTGCGAAATGCATCAGACAACCGACTCGAGCCGAACCCATGGAACGCGGCCCGCCTCCGAAGATTTTACGCCTAGCACCGGACTAAGAGTTCGTTTCCTTCCTCCGTCCATATTTTTACACTTCAGCCGTCTTTTCATTTCTCTCTTTTCTCTCACCTTTTTCATAAAAGCCCTTAGAGGCCTATCCGCGCATTGTTCGCACACACTTGATGTGCTATCCGCACTCATTATACCCGGGGGCTTCTTTACCAGAAGCTTACTTATCCGGGCTTCATGCCCAGCACATGTGTCAAACTTCCACATGTACCTTCTATTCACAATTATATACATCGATATGACTTAAGTTTTGGCCAAACTGGGTTGCCTGGCTCCTGTGCTTACCCCTACGTTCCCGATTGTTCGGCTAGGAGGTAAAGGGAGCACCTCTGCGATTGTTACTGCCGGGTCAGCCGGATGTGTACCTCAGACTGGGTGAAGCCGAAAGCTAGCGTTCTTAAGAGAATATTTGGTCGGTGACTTGAAAGACGATTTTTTATATATTTATCTATCTGCCCCCAGACGTTTTCCTGTTTTTTTCGCAGTCCGGACATGCACTTTAGGGCATGCCTCCCAGGGAAAGGAACCCCTAACGGAACTATTCTCGCTGGAAGATGTTTCTTACTAACCATGTAATATAACATAACTAGTTGGGCACTTGTCTGATAAAGCACTAATGGCCTCTACGCCTGGTCTCCATGCATACCCTGGTTTTGTCATAACCGAGAAGGTATTCGGACACACTCCAGACTCTAGGGTCCCGAGGTCGAAGCGAAAAGGTCGGCAAAGACAAACGATCTACAATCCGGCTAGAAGGCATTTTACATGTCATTTTAAATACATCGTCAAATTGACTGACTGTACTCCTCCTAAATCCCGTCTAACAGGCTGTCTAATTTACAATCCCGTTGGGAATACTTAGCGGCCAACTCTACTTGGCTGTACACTAAGCTCACAGGGATCTCCTTCCCATCGGGCCCCACAGGTCCGACCTCGGCCATGTGGTTTGGATCCGCCTTCTTGTACTGCGTCTTCACCATGGCCCAGGCCTCCCTGGCACCTTGACGGTAGGCCGATATCTTCCATAAGCGGAAGCGCTGCCGTACTCCCTGAAGCTTCTCCACAAGCTCTCCAAGGCCCTCGGGTAGGGAGACGGATGGCCATAGGGCCTAGACGATGCTACTCATCGCCTGCCGAACACGTTCGAGCAGTTGCACCAGCTCGGGAAGTTGGTCACCCGTCGAAACGGGCATTTCCTCCGCAGGGCGACCTGTGAGCGCACCTACAAGGCATATTTCTGTCAATAGGCTTCCTCGCCGAACTCTTCTTTTCAAAAGAATTCGCTCAAGCACTTACCATAGATGCCGCGATGAAGCCGCTGATTCTCCTTCACGGAGCCAGACAGCTCGGCCCGAACACCTTTCAGCTCTTCCCCAAGCTGGGTGTGGGCATCCTGGAGTTTGTTCCTCTCCTGTTGTACCTTCATAAGCACCCTCTCACCGGCCTTCAGCTGGCGCAGTAGGTGTTGCTTGTCCGGATCCAGTCCGGCAACATCTGCAATATCAAAGTCAGACTTACACGCACGCCGCACACCCATTATATTTTTGAAATAATGTGTTACCAAGAGGGGTCTCTGTGTCTCCTCCTGCGGCAGCGAGTGCGGCCTCAAGTTGGGCCTTGCACTCTTGCAACTCCTGGGACAATTGGGCATTCTTCTCTGTAAGATCCTGCAAATTGTATGATCCTTAAATCAGTTACTTTAACTACTTTAAGTCTCGGGGGCTACTGGCATATATAACCATTAAAATCTCTTACCCGTATGTCTTTTACATATTGCTCCGTGGCTCTGGTTAAACCATCTCGAGCAGCACGGAGGTGCGCGTCTCCCGCGTTAAAGGCATTCAACGCCTCTGGGGAGAAACACGCATCACGCAGAATTGTCCGGCGACGCCTATGATTCATGGCACTCTCCACCTCAGACCTGGTGGCGGATAGCCGGTCAGCATCTTCCACTGGAGCAGAATCCGGCTCGCGCCTTGCGCTCGCCTCCCCCTCCGGACCAGGTGTTGGAGCCTGGCGGGCGGAGGCTTGGTTGGCAACCTCTCCGGGCACCATCCGGCGAGTGCTCTTTCTCCTGGAAAGGTCATGAGCGTTAATACACCTCCTGGAAATCCTTTTCCTTAATAACAAGACGCGGGCTATACCGTTGCGGCGACGCTTCGACCCGCGCCGCACTCCTCTTCCGCCTGCGGGGCCGGACTGACCCTTGTTGGTCAGCCGCCGTGGGCTCGACTTCCTGCCTTGAAGGCACCTCCTGCGAGACACCATTATATACGGTGGTCAGAAATGCGCAAGGACAAAATGATGGTGTCAGACTTCGGTCATATTCACCTGGGAAGCTGGGGTTAGGCCGGGGTAGTCAGCCGTGATGGCGACTAAAGCATTGTCCATGCTGAGTTGGTGGAACACCCCGTCAATTAGCTCCACCTTTATGTCTGGATCCTCTTCGGAGGCCGGGTCAAGGGATCTTCCCGGATCCTTGGGTTGTGGGGCCGGACTATGTATGCTCTCCACAGTCCGGCGCAGTTCCTGCGTCAAATCCATAAAGTAAGGTACTTAACTTTGAAAGCACGGGTCGAATAAATGAACGTCCGCTTACCCAGCTCTGAGGGTTATTCATTGAGAACCCATTCAACGGGCTCGTCTGGAGGAAGTCTTCCTTCTCCCCCTTGTACAGGCCGGACAGAATCTTTACCAGATCTTCGGCCGATTTCGGCCCTTTGCGGCCATGACGGGAGGCATCATTTTCCCCGTTGAAATCCCACATGGGGTGGCCCCTGTATTGCAACGGCTGCACCCCCCGCATTATGCACGTGGCCATGACTCCAATCATGGTCAATCCGGAATGGGCCAGCAATCTTATCCGGCCCATCAGATAATGGACGCCCTTGTCTTCCTCCAGTTGAGGGCTTCGCGGGCGCCAGCTTAGGCGTTTCTTCAGAGGAGCCCCACTAAACTCCGGGAGGCCGATCCGAACTGGGTCCGGTAGTGGAGCGTCCTCTACATTGAACCACTCCGAAGGCCAGTCTTCGGACGCCTTCTTCGGGGTTCCGGATGGGTATCCGGTCCCGGCGATGCGCCATATTTCGGCACCGCCCACTTGATATATTGACCCCTCGTGAGAACGGGGTACGAGGCAGAATAGCCTCTTCCACAACGCAAAATGGGGCTCGATGCCCAGGAATAGCTCGCAAAGAGCTACAAAATCCGCGATATGCAGAATAGAGGCGGGCGTAAGGTGATGGAGCTGGAGTCCGTAGAACTCCAGGAGCCCGCGGAGGAACGGATGTACAGGAAATCTGAGCCCCCTTATCAGATAGGGGACGAAGCACACCCGCTCTCCTTTAGAGGGGCTAGGGGTGGCCTCCGCTTGCTTCCCACCTTTGTAGGTGGCTAACTCGGCTCGAACCGGGACCATGAAGGCCGGAGGAAGATATCCCTCCGCTTGAAGCTTCACCAGCTCGTTGTGCGGAACCGAGCATCTCCTCCAATCTCCTGGCAGAGGGCTGGGAGCACGAGAGGAGGAGCCGCGTCGCCGGTCCATGATGGAATGGGTTTTAGGTCAGAAGCGCTCCGATGGGTACTCGCGGAAGGAGGGTGGTGTGATTTGGATTTGGATTCTTATCTCTCTTATAGGCAAATTATTTGCGCAGCTAGGGGGTAAAACATAAAAGATACCCTGGCTTTTCGCATTCGTGCGACGCGTGGAAGAGGGCCATTATTGGGCGTGGAAGCCAAGGAGTGCAACATTTGTAAGGGAGCCGGACACTATTCGGCAAGCACATGGAATTTGGAGGAGAACCCGCCTTGCAAACGCCGAAGACTATATATGCGCTGGACTTGTCGTCATTGAAGCCTGGTTTGGGGGCTACTGAGGGAGTCCTGGACTAGGGGGTGTCCGGATAGCCGGACTATCATCGGCCGGACTCCAAGACTATGAAGATACAAGATTGAAGACTTCGTCCCGTGTCCGGATGGGACTTTCCTTGGCGTGGAAGGCAAGCTTGGCGATACGGATATGTAGATCTCCTACCATTGTAACCGACTCTGTGTAACCCTAGCCCTCTTCTATGTCTATATAAACCGGAGGGTTTTAGTCCGTAGGACGAACGACCATTACAACAATCATACCACAGGCTAGCTTTTAGGGTTTAGCCTCCTTGATCTCGTGGTAGATCCACTCTTGTACTACCCATATCATCAATATCAATCAAGCAGGAGTAGGGTTTTACCTCCATCGAGAGGTCCCGAACCTAGGTAAAAACATCGTGTCCCTTGTCTCCTGTTACCATCCGCCTAGACGCACAGTTCGGGACCCCCTACCCGAGATCCGCCGGTTTTGACACCGACAGTCGGGTTTAAGCCCGATCTGGTCGTAGTCTGTAGCGACTCCCAGAACGGCGATGCGATCCAAGAGCTCATTGAGGGAGGAGAGCTCCATTGGATCTATCTATTCGGCGAGTTCCGAACGAACGCTAAGGTTATGATTGATGACCCGAGAGGCCATCGTCGGCGCTATCGCCGATGGGGCGGCCATGATAAAGCCGCCGAGTCGGAGAGTTTGGCCTACAACTAGAGCTCCTTCCGAGGTGATGTCGTCCTTGATGACGAGACGAGCCATCGAGCCTTGCAGCGACGACACAGAGGAACACTCAATGAAAGCACCAATGTAGGTGTCAAAACCGGCGGATCTTAGGTAGGGGGTCCCGATCTGTGCGTCAAGGCTGATGGTAACAGGAAGCAAGGGACACAGATGTTTACCCAGGTTCGGGCCCTCTCGATGGAGGTAAAACCCTACTTCCTGCTTGATTAATATTGATGATATGGGTAGTACAAGAGTAGATCTACCACGAGATCGTAGAGGCTAAACCCTAAGAGCTAGCCTATAATGGTATGATTGTAATTGTGATCGGCCTTCTAAGGACCAACCTCTCCGGTTTATATAGACACCGGGGAGGGCTAGGGTTTACATGGAGTCGGTTACAAGGAAGGAAACACAATATCCGGATCGCCAAGCTTGCCTTCCACGCAAAGGAGAGTCCCATCTGGACACGGGGTCGAAGTCTTGAGTCTTGTATCTTCACGCTTCAATAGTCCGGACGTTGTACACAGTTCGGCAGTCCGGATACCCCCTAATCCGGGACTCCCTCACCAGCTGTCCCAAAATATCTACCCAACTAACGGTCATATCATTGAAGGGCATTTATGTCTTAATCATGTTGAGCTGCTCCCTAGGCTATAAATATCCACCCCCATACAACCACTAGCTGGTTGGCTGCTCGGTGAGAAACTGACACTTGTCATTGAGAGCATCCCATCCTCCGAGGACTTTGAGCGAAAATCATCAAGTGAGGAAAATCCAAAACCCAATCCCAAACACCTACAAACCCAAAGTGATTGAGCATCACTGAAGAGATTGTTCCTATGTGGAACCGACGCTTGTTACCTTTGAGGACTGTGTATCCTCCAGAAGGTTAGGCGTCATGGTCTGAGCATCCAAGAGGAATTGTGGATCGCCGAGTGACCAAGTCTGTGAAGGTTTGGAAGTCACCTATTAAGACTTACCACGAGTGTTGGGCGAGGTCTGTGTGACTTTAGATCAAGGAGAATACGGTCAGGACTGTGTGTCCGGGACTATGTGTCCTCAAGTTTAAATACTCAGCCGCTCCAACCAGACATACAACTGTCACAGCAGTTGGAACTGGTCTACCAAATCATTATCTTCACTAAGACAACTGGTTCTATTTCTTCAACCCTTTCATTTCCTCATTCATGTGTTGATGAACTTGATTATTACTATTTGAAGACTTTGACTGAAGACTTTCTCTATTTCCTCAATCCAATTTCTGCAGTCACATAGTCTTCAGCCTGCTTATCCTGTTTTCACGTTATACGTACTCTGTGCTTGTTTTCCGTTCATCATGATGACTATGCTGTTGCTCTGTTATGCTTATACCTGAGTACTTATTCCGCTGCTAGTGTGTCATTGCTTAGGAATTTCTTCACCTAGAAATTCCTCAATTGACGAATTTG
This sequence comes from Triticum aestivum, assembly GCF_018294505.1. NCBI lineage: Eukaryota > Viridiplantae > Streptophyta > Magnoliopsida > Poales > Poaceae > Triticum > Triticum aestivum. The sequence goes on along the minus strand of NC_057807.1, from coordinate 211,815,285 downwards.
TAAAAATCGCCTATTCACCCCCTCTAGCCGGTATAACGCACTTTCAATTGGTATCAGAGCAAGATACTCCCTTGTTCTGTGTGATTTTGGTTTAACCACCTAGAGTTCTAGTTATGTCGACTGCAGGAATGATCAAGGTCTCAGCTGGGTGTCCTACCTTCGATGGGATGAACTACCCCTACTGGAAGAACAAGATGCACATGCATCTTGAGGCAATTGATAATGATCTCTGGCATGTTGTGGAAAATGGTGTTCCCACTCCGTCTGTGAATGCTGCTGATGTGAAGAGATTCAAGCAACTCGATTCTCAGGCGAAGAATATCATATGTGGCCATCTGAGCAAAGGACAGTACGACAGAGTGAGTGCTTTGGAAACTGCTAAGCTAATTTGGGACAAGCTGTCCAAGGTCAACGAAGGAGTCTCCACTCAACATGACTCCCGAGTTGATGTTCTTCGCAATCTCTTCAACCGCTTCAAAAGACTCGACAACGAAAATGTTCAGGAAACCTTCGATCGCCTGACTAATATCTCAAATGAGCTTCAAGCACTTGGTGCCACTAACATCACCGACCATGAGGTGGTGAAGAAATTGCTGAGATCACTTGATTCCTCATTCGATACTCTTGCACTGATGATTCAAGCAAGCTGATTACAAATCTCTAAATCCCGCGGATATCCCCGAGAGGCTAAATACTCATGAGTTCCAGCTTGCTGAGAAGAGAGATCTCTATGGACCAAGCTTTGGAAGATCACGTGTGCTGAAGGCCAAGGCAGTCTCTGAATCTAAAGGTGAAGATTCTGGTAGCAGCCTTGGTGACCCTAAAGAACTGAGCTAGCATATAGCAATGCTCGTGAAGAAATTCCAGAAGTTCTCTCGCCGTGGTCGCTTTGGAAAGTCTTCAAAAAGTGACGCTTCCTCATCTCATGACTACAAAAAGAGGACTTGCCACAAATGCAAGAAACCTGATCACTACATGTCTGATTGTCCTTTGTGGGAAAAGGAATCAAAGAAGAAGAAGTACAAAGATGACGATTCTGATGACTCAAAGAAGAAGAAGAAATCTTCAAAGTCCTCATCATCAAAATCTTCAAAGTCTTCATCTCACAAGAAGAGCAGTTCCAAGAAGGCACGGGCATTTATTGGCAAGGAAATGGACTCTGAAGCTGAATCTGAGGAAAATGTGGAAGAGGAGGAATCTGAGGAGTCAGACTCTGGTGTGGCGAGCCTAGCCCTCGCTACTGCTTACGTCAGCAAGTCCATCTTCAACACTGAAGAAAATGACCTCCCCAACTCTGCTGACAAGAGCGTCGATGACTATGCTCCCACCTATTGCTTCATGGCAAAAGGTGCCAAGGTACTCAAACATTCCCCCTCTGAATCTAGTGAGGATGAATCTGATGACAATCTCAAACCTAGCTATTCCAAACTGGCTAAAATTGCTGTTAAAGAACAAAAGGCTTTGGAAAATATTAAAAATCTGCTAGACAAAAGTGATGACCTGTTGGGTGAGGAATTGAATCGAACTAAGACTTTGACTGATAATCTTCAGAGACTTCAGTCTAAGTTTGACAATCTTCAAAATCATCATAACACTCTCTTATCTGATCATGAGAAGCTTTCTTATGAATTTCTTCACAGAAATCAAGATCTTGAGAAGTTAAAACTGAGTTATGAAGATCTTAGGAAGGAAAATATTCATTGGCTTCCTCAAAAATCAGTTCCGCTCAAGAAAAATTTATTCCACCATGTGTGAAATGCATTGAGCGTGAATCTGCTAATTCTTCACCTGAATGTTCAAATGCTTCTATTGCTGCAAATTCTTCAACTGTCTCTGTGGTCACAAATTCCTCATCTGAGGATACCACAAGTATCACTAACGATAATGCAGGGTTGAAGGAATTGTATGTGACATGCATATACAAAAGCCTCAAAGGGCATCAGACTCTTTGTGATGTGCTCAAAAAGCAGATCTTGAACAGGAACCCTAGGAAAGACGGTATTGCCTTTAAGAGGAAACTCAATGCTGATGGGACCTACTGGAAACCTGAGTAGTACCCCAAAACCTCATGGGTTGCTGCGAAAGGACCTCCTGTAGATCCATGCACCTTATCTGGCTTTACTTGTGAATCTTCATATTCCTCTGATGAGTCATTTGACTCCAACTATAAACTGTTCAAGAATCAGAATGGTGAAGTATTTGCTCGATATGTTGGAACTAACTGTAGGAACAGCCCCCCTATGAAGAAAATCTGGGTTCCCAAAAGGTGCCTTGAAAATCTTCAGGTGAATGTCATGATGACACCACCTATGAAGAATAGGAACCCCAGATCGAATTCTTCATATGGATCAAAATCTTCATATGGATCCAGGTCCTCACATGGACCTAATTCTTCATCTGGATCAAATTCCTCACGTGGATCCAAATCCTCATATGAACATCATCGTGCTAACACTTATGTTTCGTAGGGAAAGTCTAAAGGCTATGAATATGTGCATTATTCTTCAAACCATTATGTTCGTAAGTCCTTAAAGAATTTCTCTGCTTATTCATATGCTTATCCTAACCCCTCTTCTGTGAAACAAAGTGCATTGGCTTCAATGCCATCTTTTTCTTATGGAGCTCGCAGAATGACGAACTCTTTGCCACTCCTTCTAATGTGGGTGGTGAAGAAAAAAAACTAATCTCTTATGCAGGGTCAGGTACCTAATCGTCTGAAGAATTTGCTGGAGACCTGAATGTGCTTGAATGGATGCAAGCTAATCATGAAGAAATGAATTACTCATTTCTCATGTCCTCATTATTGCCATATCTGTTACTGTTGATGAAATTGATATCATATTTTTCACTAATGAAGTATATGAGTTCGTAAGTTGTTCATCTGCAGGATGAACAACCCAAAGCTACTGAGTGGGTCCTCGACAGTGGATGTACAAATCACATGACCGATGACAGGAACTTATTGATGGACACTGCTTTATCTCCATCTCATTTGAAGCATATCACCTACACTGACAAAGGCAAGAGCAAGGTATTGGGTCTAGGTAGGGTTGTGATCTCAAAGGATAGACACATGGACAAAGTCATGCTTGTCGAGTCCTTAGGATTCAACCTCATGTCTGTCTCAATGCTTTGTGATCTTGATATGGTTGTCGTCTTTGGAAAATATCGTTGCATTGTGCTAATGGAATCTGACAATTCCAAAGTCTTTGAAGGCTTTAAGAGAGGAGACTTGTACATTGTTGATTTCTCTGCAGGACTACAGCCCACCACATGTCTACTTGCAAAAGCTTCAGAAGGCTTGTTATGGCATCGACGACTTGGTCATGCTGGGATGAGGAACTTGCATACACTCACGAAGAAGAAGCATGTCATTGGTATCGAGGGTGTCAAATTCCTCAAAGATCATCTTTGTGGGGCTTGTGAGGTTGGAAAGATCACCAGTGCCAAGCATCCCTCAAAGACTATCATGACCACTTCTCGTCCCTTTGAATTACTTCACATGGATCTCTTTGGCCCTACTCATTATGCCACATTCACTAATTCTGCATCATTATATGGCTTTGTCATTGTTGATGATTATTCTCGTTACACTTGGATGCATATCATCACTTACAAAAATGAAGTGCAGGAAGTCTTCAAACGATTTTCCTCAAGAGCATCTATGAACTTCGGTGTGAAGATCAAGCATATCAGGAGTGATAATGGAACTGAGTTCAAAAATACTAGTCTCGATGAATATCTTGATATACTTGGTATTACTCACGAGTTATCTGCTCCCTATGCTCCTCAGCAAAATGGCGTCGTGGAGTGCAAGAACAGAAATATTGTTGAGATGGCTCACACTATGCTTGATGAATACAAGACTCCACGGCGTTTTTGGCCAGATGCTATTGATACTGCATGCCACATCATCAATAGGGTATATCTTCACAAATTCTTCAAAAAGACCGCATATGAACTCCTCACTGACAAGAAACCCAATGTAAGTTATTTCAAAGTCTTCGTTGCTAAATGCTGGATTAGAGATCCTCACCACCACTCTAAAATTTGCACCGAAAGCACATGAGGGTTTTATGCTTGGTTACGGAAAGGACTCGCACACTTACAGAGTCTTCAACACCTATCATCACAAGGTTGTTGAAACTGTAGATGTGCGGTTCGATGAAACTAATGGCTCGCAAGAGAGCACCTACCTCCTGTGCTAGATGAAATGTCAGGAATCCATCAAGCTCAAGGCTACTGAGGATGTCATCCCTACCAAAGAATCTGCTGAAGAAGTCATTCTGGATCGTGAAGAAAATCACGCTGGTGCTACTGAAGAAAATGGCCCTGAAGAAATTGCTGGGCCAAATCAAAGTCGTCAATCCACTCATCCTCGCGTTGCAAATGAAGTGCAGATTGAGAGAATCATCAACGACATCAACGCACCAGGTCCTCTCACGCGCTCAAAAGCTTCACATTTGTTTAACTTTTGTGGGCATTTTGCGTTTATCTTTATCACAGAGCCCACCAAAGTTGATGAAGCATTCATGGAACCTGAGTGGATTCAAGCTATGCAAGATGAATTGCACCGATTCGAGCTCAACAATGTGTGGGAGCTTGTCAAGCGACCAGACCCGCGCAAGCACAACATCATCGGCACCAAATGGATCTGCCGCAACAAACAAGATGAAAATGGTCTTGTTGTGAGGAATAAGGCTCGTCTTGTAGCTCAAGGCGACACACATGTTTTGAGGATCCAAAATTTCCAGATCACGTCTACAGACTCAACAAGGCCCTCTATGGCCTCAAGCAAGCACCTCGGGCGTGGTATGATACATTGAAGGAATTCCTCATGAAGAAAGGCTTCAAACCCAGTTCACTTGACCCAACTCTTTTCACCAAAGCATATGATGATGAATTATTCGTGTGCCAAATATACGTTGATGATATTATCTTTGGCTGTACTAACCAACGTTACAGTGACAAATTTGCCTATATGATGAGTGAGGAATATCAAATGTCCATGATGGGAGAGTTGAAATTCTTCTTAGGTCTTAAAATTCGTCTACAACATAATGGCATTTTCATATCTCAGGAGAAATACCTCAAGGATGTGTTGAGGAAATTCGCATGCAAGATTGCAAAGGCGTCAAAATCTCTATGCCCACAAATGGCCATCTATGCGCCAATGAAAATGGTAAAGACTTCGATCAAAAGGTATACCGCTCCATGATTAGCTCTTTATTGTATATATGTGCATCTAGGCCGGATATTGTGCTTAGTGTTTGCATGTGTGCCCGATTTCAAGCTACACCGAAGGAATCACACCATAAGGCTGTGAAGCATATTCTTCGATATCTAGCCCACACACCAACACTTGGATTATGGTATCCCAGGGGCTCTTCTTTTGATCTCATTGGATATTCTGACTCTGACTATGCTGGTGATCGGGTGGATCGCAAGTCAACATTAGGCACATGTCATTTCCTCGGACGATCCTTGGTATGTTGGTCCTCGAAGAAGCAGAACTGTGTATCACTCTCTATTGTTGGAGCTGAGTACATTGCTGCTGGATCTTGCTGTGCTCAATTGCTATGGATGAAGCAAACCCTCAAGGACTATGGCATCAATGTGAAGAATGTTCCACTCTACTGCGACAATGAGAGTGCTATCAAGATTACTCACAACCCAGTTCAGCACTCGAAGACAAAGCACATCCAGATTCGTCATCATTTTCGTTGTGACCATGTGTTGAAGGCAACATCTCCATCGACATGCAAATACTGAAGATTAGCTGGCCGATATCTTCACTAAGCCCTTGGATGAGAAGAGATTTAGCAAGTTGCGGTGTGAGCTAAATATCTTAGAATCTTCGAATGTTCTTTGAAAAGGACACACATCCTAACACTTATGCAAATTTGATGACTTAGATGTGCAACACACGAAGTAATGTTTTTCTTCAATCAATGAAGACTAACCTATAAGTGTGAAGAAATGAATGAAGAATTTGATTCTCACAACCCTGCGACAATTGTACACAGTGTCTGAAATCATCATTCTTATACGGTGGGTTACGCCACCAACCAAAGTTGAAAATCTTCAATTTGAGTTTTTGCGATTTCTTCAGATTTTCAATTTCCTCAGTCTTTCTGTCGTTTTTCTTCATTTCTATATTTTATATATATATATATATATATATATATATATATATGAGTTTTCATGTCCTCTACAATTCACTTATAGCTAATTCTTCAAGTTGCTTTTTTCATCTAAGTGAATGTGATCGGACCCGTTCCCCCTCTATGCTAAACTCAATCCAGTTTGTTCACAAATTCTTCATGTGTGTTCTATTTGAAACCCATTCAAAATCTTCACTGTGTCCTTGACAGCTGAAGAATTTGCAAACGAAACGTTAAAATTTTCATATCTAATTTTTTTGGCTTTTGCCGCTCAAATCCTTCTGCGTCCCACGACTAGATTAAACAACTCACCCACGACCTCACACGATCTCCACCTCTCTGTACGTGGGTGACACATGTCGTTAGGATAGCAAGGGTCAGGGGCACATTCGTCCAAATTCTTCGGACGAACAGTTTTTCACTTCCTTATAAATACCCCTCCCCTTGCACCTCAGTTCATTTACTCCGCTCGACGTCTCTCTCTCCCGCTCGAGCTCTCTAACCTAGTGCCGCCGCTAATCTCCATCGTCGCCGGTGAGGAAGAGCTTAGCTGCCTCGACCTCGTCGCTGTCATACTCGTGCCGGCGCGGAAATCTTCACCTCCGCTGCCGTCATAGCTGTCTTCCTCCGCCAATTTAGGGCGTGGAAGATCTGAACGGACGAGCTTCCACGGTTCATCTCTCTGTTCGTCACGTTCTTCGTCAAGGGTAAATAAAACTCGCTTTTACTGCCCTCGTTGATTCTAATGATTTACACAAAATCTATAAAAGGTGTTTATTCTTCAATCTTCACATTCTTAAACACCATAGTTTCATCTGTTCTTGATCTTTCTCTCTAAGATGTACTTTTCTTCAAGATTCCTCAATTGTGTGGATTTCCAATCTATACAACTCTGTAACCTAAGACAAGAACTCCTAGTGAAATTCTTCAAGACTCCACTGGTCAAATTCCTCAAATTTGATTCCTTTTAAAAAACCAATTCTGAGAACGCATATGACCTCTTCAAATTCTTCGCACCTATACTCTGTTCACAGGGACACATGTCTGCTGCTGAATCACTAGGTTCTCATCAACTTAACTCATTTGCAGTGTTCCTCGAAGAAAAGCTGCATACTTCCTCAGAGACATCTATTGTTCAGAATCCCCGGTTGAAGAAAAGTGTCCTCAAAAGGGAGGTAAGAGGCCTGAGACAAACACAGCGTTTGAAATCCCTAAAGATATCTATGCAGATTACTGCACTCCTGATGAGGCCACTCATGGCAAGGAGAATAAAAATCAGCGCAAAGTGCGCATTCAGCGGATTGAACGAAGATGGGCATGGGAATGGAGGGAGTACCGCTATGTCACTCCTAAGTACATGAAGAAATTCGATATAAATCCTCCATGCCCAAGACCTCCACTGGCACCAGGCCAAGAAGCCAATCCCTCTAGCATCAGAAGAGGTGAGGAATTTCCAAAAGAATGGGCCAAGCGCCAAAGGAAATTGGCTAAAGTAGCAAAGGAGGCAGTGAAGAAATTCAACAAAGATGCTGCTGCTGCTGCTGAAGCATCTGCTAGTCAGCCTAAGAAGGCTATGAAGAAGAAATCTGCTGTAAAGCCATCTTCCTCTGTAGTGCCCTCACGGCCCAGCTCCTCAATGCCCTCACGACCCAGCTCCTCAAAACCCTTAGGGTCTTCTACTCAAGCAAAGCCCTCAGCCGCCCCAACAAAGTCCTCAGCACCAGTGCATCTTGCCACGTGCCAAAGGAATACAGGCTTTTCAATTGCTTCAAGAGCTTCAGCAAGTTCCTCAGCACAGCCGCAGCTGCGAACAAAAAGGTCACTGCTGGACGTGGCACAAGGCCAAGTCCTCACAAGAAGCAGGTCGCCTTTGAAGTTTCGTCATCTGAAGACGAAGCTGATGACGAAGAATTGGCTCAAATCATCAAAGACTGACAAAACCGGGCCGCTAGTGCCAAAGCAGTGTTGTGTCACTCTTGTTGGATCCGAAGAAGATCTTTGACTACATCGATCTTTGGCATAAAGATCCCAACACACCCCTTCCTGATTTGAACCTCACACCAGTCCAAAGTCATGTATTGAATGCTTTCATTGCTGAAGAATAATGGAAGTTTGAGAAGGCCAGATTAGTGAAGAAAGCTCAGTACAAGAAGGAGCATTATCTAAAGAAGAATGTTCTAAAAATGACGACTAAAGAACTTGTAAATATCTAAAGAAGAAAGCTCAGTACAAGAAAGGCCTGAAGCCAAATGTTACTGATGAAATGCAACAAGAAGTTCCTCAGGGTGAAGCATCTGCTCAGCCCAGTGAAGAACATGCCAGCATCGCTGATGAAACTCAGGCTGCTGAAGAAACTGAGAGTGCCAGGGCTGATGATGATATTCCAGCTCCTGATGAAACTACCAGGGCAACCACCAATGTTGCGCCTGAAGATCAAGCCAGGCCAGCTGAAGAATCTGTCGCTGTGCCTCAAGAATCTAAACCTGCCAGGGAAACTGACACAATTGTGCCTGAAGAAACTATGCCACTTTCATCTACTCCTCTTGCAAAATCTTCACAAATGAAAAGCACTCTCCTTCCTTCTGCATCAGAAGCGAAGAAAACCAAGGCTGCCGAAAGGGCAGCAACTAAGAAGAGGAAAGCATCAGATGCCTCAGAGTCTTCAGCTCCAAAGAAAGTGAAGACTTTGACAAGCTCTTTTGAGAATACCATTGATGTTGTTCCACTGAATGTCATGCCATCAAAGGAAATTGTTCCTTTTGGTGAAGAATATGTCATCAATGATGACATTGATGAAGAAGATCCATCTGCTGCCACGTCAGAGCAGTTGGATGAAGAAATTGAAGTGGATAATATCCCTTCACCGCTACAAGTATCATCGCCGCTGCCTCAGTTCACTGCTGAAGAGGCCGATGTTGAAGAAGTTTAAGCTCATGAAGAGGATGTGGACATCGGGTCTACGACTCCAGTGATGAATGACAATTTTTGGGAAAGTCATCATCCCAATTCTCCTCTGTTCACCCCTCTGCAGCAAATTCCTCAGTCCCCCGTGCACACAGAAGTCATTCACTTGGGTTATGATCAAGGTTAAGCTTCTCTTCACTCCATCCCTGAAGAAATTCCAGCCACTAGTCTGATGAAATTGAGAAGAAGACAGCTGAAGAAACTGCTCCAGAAATTTCTCAGCCTGAGGCTCCAGAGGTTGCGCTTGAAACGGCTGTGAAGACTTCAACTATAAATCTTCAGCCCAAGCCACAGAATCCTCACTCCAAGAAGCATAAGTTCAAGGCTGATGACTTCTTTGCTGAGCATCATTTCTTCTCAGATTTCAATCCATATGACGTTGCTCGCCTTCGCCGCAAGGGCTTCTGGACTGCTTCCCAGATGAACTTTTATTCCTCGCAGCTATTTGACAAGGACAAAGTGTTTGACCATGAGCATCTTCCTCATGTGGATATGGAATCACTTCCATGATTTACTCCAATTCTAAATGTTCTTCATGATGCAGGGCTGCTCAACTTTTGTGTCGACATCTCTGATTGGAATGAAGAGCTAATTCTTCAGTTCTATGCCACTCTGCATTTGACGGGCAATGGTGATGATGTGAATTCATGGGTTTTGGACTGGATGACTGATAATACTCATCACAAAGCTCCGGGCTCTGAATTGCTTCATGCCGTCCCAGTCAATCCGCCCACTGAAGTTATATGAGGAACCTGAACTGTCAAATCATCTGATGCAAGTGCTGATGAAGCCTTTGAAGGCTGGCCAAGCGCCAAGGAAAAATTTCCTCGTTAAGGATCTGTTGTATGGGCCAAGGACTATCTATCACATTATAGCAAAAACCCTCAGTCCCATTAAGGGCCACAACTCTGAAGAATAAGAAGCAGCTGTTGGCATCATGAAGAACTTTCTTTTCAACATCATGCATGGTATCCCATTCAACTATCATGATTTCTTTATGAGGACTTTGGCCAATGCTACTTTGTCACCTTTTGAGTTGAAGCCTTACGCTCCCTGGATCATGAAATTCATCAGATCAAGGACTTCAATTCACTACGAGGCTGATTTTCAAAATCATCTCAGCTATTTGCCCCCGATTGAAGTCCTCAAACAGACTATTTCCTCAGTTGATGAGAAGGGCAAGGCTGCAGTTATTGATGAAGGCACTCGTCCTTTGGATGGACAGTTTCGAAAGGCAGCATCTTACTCCACTAATGATGACTCTGCCACACATGACTCTGCTGTAAATGCTTTAAAGCAAAACCCTCAGGCAACAGCTCCGCGTGTGATGACTAATCATGAGCTGCTTCTAAGTCTTCATCAGAAGGTGGACAAAAATCACAAGTGGGTCAAGCGTCAGTTTGGTGCTATTCTTCACAACATGACAGTCACTCAAAATACTGTGAAGAAGAATCACTATTATCTGCATCAAGTCTTTGACTGCACCTGGGCTATTCTTTCACATGTCTACACCGATGATGAACTCAAGAAGATGGACTTCCAACAGGACTTTGACTAGTCTCAACCACCTTCGAAGAAATTCAAGATGGTCAAAGTTCCTCCGCTGGTCGTCAGCTCATATTCTTCATCGCGCGAGATAGACAAAGCTGAAGATTTGGACGACACTGTAGCAGGCCCTACTACAATGGACGACCCCAATGACGTTGGCGCTCCTCCATCGACATCATGATGACATTCTTTAGGGGCGTTAGTCCTCACTTTTCGTCCCTTTTGGTCATTTGATGACAAAGGGGGAGAAATTTGAGTTAGTCTTCAAGCGGGTCTATATATGGGTGTTTTTTTGCTAAGTTACAACTCTCGTTCTTCTGAAGTATTTGTTGGATCGAGTTGTAAATTTAAGTCTGATGGTGGCCTGATACTTTTGCTTTGTTTTTCTGCACGCTATTTCCTCATATATGTTAATGCACGCATGCTGAATTACATCAGTCACCATATTTCATCATGCATTTCAAATTCTTCATTAGATATGTTAAATGCGTGTATGAATTACAAGATATAGGGGGAGATCTCCATGATATTACTCTACAATGTGCATTGCTATTTGAAAGCAAATTCCTCACATATGCACATCTTCTGGGGGAGTTCTTCTATATCTTGCAATCAAATTCCTCAATATTGAGCACTTTCAATTTGATATGTTTATCCCCGTTGAAAACTTAACCTATTTGTCATCAATCACCAAAAAGGGGGAGATTGTAAATGCATCTAGTGCCCCTTAGTGATTTTGGTGTATTGAAGACTTATAGGCTAAGGGACTAATATGTTTGTGAGTGTACACAGGCTCTATAAGTCGATGAGGATTTTGATATTAGTGATGAAAGTCGACCCCTAAAAATGTATGTCTTCAGCTGAAGACTTTGGTTCTCCTGTAGATTTTGAAAGTGAAGAAGTTGGTGTGACCTTGAAAACTTGGATATTCATGCTAGGATTATGAAGCGTGAATACTTTTGTTTTCATAGTTTCATTTTCTCTTTCTTGAGTCATAGGAAACACCGTACTGTTAAAGGGGGTCAAGGTAATACTAATGAAACTGATTTCCAAGTGATGCTCATCTCAAAATCCTACACCTAGCCAATCCTTTCGAGTGAAGCCATTGGAATATCATATCAGTTCAGTCAATTTCTTTAGTGACAGAGACGAAAATCTTCTGGTCTTTGAGGAATTTGTTCTGACTGAGGAGTTAGGAATTCGCCAATGCGGATTGCCTACACAGTGAGGAACATGATAGCCCTGAGGAATTCGAACCTCAAATATCCGACGGTTGCAGTGCTACGCACCAGCGGTCCGAAAATATCTACCCACCTAACAGTCATATCATTGAAGGGCATTTATGTCTTATCATGTCGGGCTGCTCCCTAGGCTATAAATAGCCGCCCCCTACAACCACTGCCCGGTTGGCTGCTTCGCGAGAAACTAACACTTGTCATTGAGAGCATCCCATCCTCCGAGGACTTTGAGCGAAAATCATCAAGTGAGGAAAACCCAAAACCCAATCCCAATACCTACAAACCCAAAGTGATTGAGCATCACTGAAGAGATTGTTCTTGTGTGGAACAGATGCTTGTTACCTTTGAGGACTATGTATCCTCCAAATGGTTAGGCGTCATGGTATGAGCATCCAAGAGGAATTGTGGATTACCGAGTGACCAAGTCTATGAAGGTTTGGAAGTCACCTTTGAAGACTTACCACGAGTGTTGGGCGAGGTCTGTGTGACTTTAGCTCAAGGAGAATACGGTGAGGACTGTGTGTCCGGGACTGTGCGTCCTCGAGTTTAAATACTCAGCCGTTCCAACCAGACGTACAACTGTCACAACAGTTGGAACTGGTCTACCAAATCATTGTCTTCACCAAGCCATCCGGTTCTATTTCTTCAACCCTTTCATTTCCTCATTCATGTGTTGATGAACCTGATCATTACTGTTTGAAGACTTTGACTGAAGACTTTCTCTATTTCCTCAATCTAATTTCTTCAGTCACATAGTCTTCAGCCTGCTTATCCTGTTTTCACGCTATCTGTACTCTGTGCTTGTTTTCATTTCATCATGATGACTATGCTGTTGCTCTGTTATGCTTATATTTGAGTACTTATTCCGCTGCTAGTGTGTCGTTGCTTAGGAATTTCTTCACCTAGAAATTCCTCAATTGTCGAATTGGTAAAAATCGCCTATTTACCCCCCTCTAATCGATATAACGCACTTTCACCTTAACCGTCTTTGATCAACGAGTGTAACATCCCAAAATTCTAAATTTTGGAATGTTATAATAAATAGATAGATTTGATTGATTGTTTGATTGTTGTGAGATTGATTGAGTGAAATTTGAAACTTTTTGAAAGTTAAATGAGAGGGAATAAAAGGACTTTCCCAAACTTTCATTTTTCATTCATGGTCTTCGTGAATTCAAATCATTTTCACCACAAAACCCTGGAGAGAAGATGACATGACTTCTTCCATTTATTTAAATGACAAGGGGTGTTGAAAATATTTGAATTTCATTTGGAAAATATTTCCAATTCTGGAACTTTATGCAACTCAATGATTTTCACGAGCAAAGATAAAATGACTTCTTCAAAACATATGAAATATGAGTTGGGAGTTTCAAAGAATTAAATTCAAAGTTCTTTTGAATTTATTTTCAATTTGGAGTTATTGAGTTTTATTCGAATTATTTTTCTCCAAAAATAAAATATATGGAAAATAGGGTACCATGATTCCCTACATCAGAAAATTGGAGAGAAATAAATTTGAATTAATTTTGGTATTTTTAAAATGATTTTTATTGGATTTTATTAGAGCAGTAGCACTGTTTGAATTATTTAAATTAGTGTGAATTTTATTTAATGCTATAAAAATGTCCACGCTGTAGAAAATCTTTTTCTGAAAATTTTGATATATTATATGCCTATAGTATTTATTTATTTATTTTGGTTTTATTTTATTTTCTTAAATTTTGTTTTAAAAAAAAACTTTCTTCTCCCCGAACTGGGCTGGCCCAGCCCGACGCCCGCGCGCCCCGTCCTTCCTGGCGGGACTCCACCCGCCGCACGCTGCCGCACCGAAATGGCCGCCGTCCCCGCCTTGGACTCCTCGCGCCGCCTCGCCTTGCCCCCTCCTCCACGCATCCGAGGCCCCGCCTCCTATAAATGCGCCGGCCCCGCCGCCCTCTCTCTCTGCTGCGCCGCGCCGCCCCCTCCCGCATCTCACCGCCGCCGCCACCGCCATCGGAGGCTGCAGCCGTCGCCCTCGTCGCCGTCGACCGCCGCCGACGCCACCACCGCAACCGCCGCTCCACGCCGCCCCTCCCCGTGCTCTTTGCCGCCTTCCCCGACGCCCGGAACCACTGCCCCGACCGGAGTTGAGCCGCCGCCGCCGTCCCGCGTCGTTGACTTCGCCGCCGCCGCGGCGGTAATCGCTGCCCGCCTCGCCGTTGACCGCCGCTGGCCAACCCTGTTTAGCCGGTAAAAACCGCCCCGGTCCGGTCTAATCTTTTGGTTTTCCTCGGTTTTATCTTAAAACTGTTTTTTTTCCTTTTAGTTAGATCTATTTAGTGGTCGTTCGTTAGTTAGGGTCCGGTAGCGAATGATTTTCGTCCGTTAGCATTCTGTAACGAACGTTTGTTCTTTAGTTTTTATCTTTTCTTTTAATTTCGGTCAGGGACTCATCTGTGAGTATTTTATTTACAATTTAGTCCCTGATCTTCTTTTTAGCACAACTTCTTGCTCGTTTATCCAAATCCAACGAAACCAACGCCCACTTCTTCGTTATGATTCCCTCTATACAGTAAAACAACTTAAACATGTTTTTGAAAGTTTAAATTTGAATTTCAAACAATTTAGTATTTGAACTTTGTTTGATCGTAACTTGAGTTTTACAACTCCGTTTGAGTTGATTCTTTTTGCAAATCGAAGCTCTTGACCCAAACTTTCTGATAAGGCCAAATTCACATAATTTTGGTACTGTTAGAAATTGTTTTATGTTGCAAGAGTTGTTTGCTTGTTTCTGAAGTTTTTCGAGTTCTTCTCTTCGATTCTTTTGAGTGATTGCTTATGTGTGGTTACTATTGCTTCCTTACAATAGATTGACCAGAGTGTGACGAGTAGAACTATCAAGAGTTTTAAGTGCGAATCATCTTCATCAACAATGCAGGCAAGTTCACACTTTGATCATACCTTTTCTACTACCTAGTTTTTATGCATTAGATCAATCCTCAAACATTGCATGACTAGGATCTAATTAAATTGTGGGATGGGAAGTAGATGAGGTAGTACATATCACCTGTTTTATTATCAAACCCTTGGGAGTTACTTCTACGTTTGCTTATTATGCCATGCTATGCTCGTAGACGTGGATTGGGTGAGTGAATTTCCATGACAGATGTGAGATTGTTAATTAATGGTTTATTTAAGGTGGCAACATTAATACACATCTGGGTGGATTGAGGCACCTGGTTACTCCAGGATTTGCCTGTCTAGGCACCTGGGTTTCTTGGACTTGCCTGTTTTTCTTCGGACCGCCACCCAGGCTCAAAGGGATCATGAGATTATTCAAACTAGAAACTTACGTGTGCAGCCACAAGCCATTATGGGCTCTGGCATAGTTGATTAAGTCGTGCGAACTCTTACAGGTGGACTAGCAAATGTAGGGGAAAGTAGGTGTACCGGTCTACCCTTTATGTAAGGTGCTAGCGCTTCCGAAAGACTATGTCTCGGTCATCCGTTTCTCAAACATCATGTAGTGCGAGAAATCCAACGGAGGCGATCGAGTCTTGTGGGGAAAAGTGCGCAAACCTCTGCAGAGTGTATAAACTAATCATGGTTAGCCGTGTCCCCGGTTATGGACGTTTTGAGTATCTAGTACTTGGATTTTCCTGTTGATCTCATCATGTTACTTTAATTAAATATTGTTGGGTCTAATGAGTACTTTTAATTGGGATTGAGAATGCTGTCAACCATTCTCAATGTTCAACAACCACCATGATAGTTAAATAAATTTATTCCTTTGCAGTAGGAAAAAATTGGCTTTCCGCAAAAATATTATAACCATAGAGCCTCCACCAGCCAAATATGCATGTAGTGATAGCCTTTATTCATCATTGCTCTATGGTGTGAATTTGCCAGTACATTCAATATACTGACCCTCTGTGGCTGCAACGTCTCATGTTGCAGGAATCTTACGACGAGTAAGTGTTACGTTAGGGTTACGATTCCTATACTCAACTTTGCCGTTGGTGTTGATGGGAATCCACAACCTTGTTACTTCCGCTATTTGGATTGAGGTAATAGTATTTATGTTACTTTATACATGTGATTTACCTCTGTTATAAATCCTCGAGTACTGTGTGTATCAGCATACCGATCCAGGGATGACACTTAAGCACAGAGACTTGATCCATTCGGGTCGGGTCACTACAACGAGCTAGTCTAGTAGAGGTCTACTAGGGACACAGTATTTGTTTATGTATTCACACACGTATTTAGGTTTCCGATCAATACAATTCTAGCATGAATAATAAATCTTTATCATGAATAAGGAAATATAAAATAACAACTTTATTATTGCCTCTATGGCATATTTCCTTTAGACGAGACGTCTCATAACTCCCACGTTCTCTCCAGTCACCTGACATGCTAGTTCAGACACACTCACTCTCTTTCCCACACCGCCCCTTCGGTGTCCCTGACGGCAAAGCCACTAATACGTCTCCAACGTATCTATAATTTTTGATTGTTCCATGCTATTATATTACCTGTTTTGGATGTTTATGGGCTTTACTTTACACTTTTATATTATTTTTGGGACTAACCTACTAACCGTAGGCCCGGCCCGAATAGTGTTTCGAAGAAAAGGAATATCAAACGGAGTCCAAACGGAATGAAACCTTCGGGAGCGATCTTTTTGGAACAAACACAATCCAGGAGACTTGGAGTGGACGTCAAGAAGCAGCCAAGGCGGCCACAAGGGTGCAGGGCACGCCTGGTGGCTCCCCTGACCGACTTCCTTCGCCTATATATATCTACGTACCCCGAAAACATCAAGGAGCACCACGAAACCCTATTTCCACCACCGCAACCTTCTGTACCCGTGAGATCCCATCTTGGAGCCTTCGTCGGCGCTCCGTTGGAGGGGGAATCGATCATGGAGGGCTTCTACATCAACACCATAGCTTCTCCGATGAGTTGTGAGTAGTTTAGTATAGACCTTCGGGTCCATAGTTATTAGCTAGATGGCTTCTTCTCTCTCTTTGAATCTCAATACAAAGTTCTCCTCGATCTTCTTGGAGATCTACTCGATGTAACTCTTTTTGCGGTGTGTTTGTTGAGATCCGATGAATTGTAGGTTTATGATCAAGTTTATCTATGAGAAATATTTGAATCTCCTCTGGATTCTTTTATATATGATTGGTTATCTCTGCAAGTCTCTTCGAATTATCAGTTTGGTTTGGCCTACTAGATTGATCTTTCTTGCAATGGGAGAAGTGCTTAGCTTTGGGTTCAATCTTGCGGTGTCCTTTCCCAGTGATAGTAGGGGCAGCAAGGCACTTATTGTATTGTTGCCATCGAGGATAAAAAGATGGGGTTTATATCATATTGCTTGAGTTTATCCCTCTACATCATGTCATCTTGCTTAATGCGTTACTCTGTTGTTTAGAACTTAATACTCTAGATGCATGCTGGATAGCGGTTGATGTGTGGATTAATAGTAGTAGATGCAGGCAGGAGTCGGTCTACTTGTTACGGGTGTGATGCCTATATACATGATCATGCCTAGATATTCTCATAATTATGCACTTTTCTATCAATTGCTCGACAGTAATTTGTTCACCCACCGTAATACTTATGCTATCTTGAGAGAAGCCACTAGTGAAACCTATGGCCCCTGGGTCTATTTTCCATCATATAAGTTTCCGATATACTTTATATTGCAATCTTTACTTTCCAATTTATATCATAAAAATACCAAAAATATTTATCTTATCTTATTATCTCTATCAGATCTCACTTCCGCAAGTGGCCGTGAAGGGATTCACAACCCCTTTATCGCGTTGGTTGCGAGGTTCTTGTTTGTTTGTGTAGGTACGAGGGACTTGCGTGTAGCCTCCTACTGGATTGATACCTTGGTTCTCAAAAACTGAGGGAAATACTTACGCTACTTTGCTGCATCACCCTTTCCTGTTCAAGGGAAAACCAACGCAGTGCTCAAGAGGTAGCAGCCACCGCCTCCCACTCCCATCGCTGTCGGCGGCAACCCCATCTAGGAGAGGTGGCTTACCGGCCTTGCCTCTTCCAACCGGGATCTCGTCATAGTTCTTCGGGCGATGTCCCCTCTCTTAACAATGTCACAGTCACGGGCCAATGTACCACCCCACCGCGCACTCCAGCTCCTCCACTGGTGCCAGACGTCCTCATCTTGGGCTCGACGACAACGGGGTTACAAACCCTAGCGCCTGTGAGGGCGACGGGCCCGCCTTATGGGGGTATTTTTACCCTCATTCGAGGGTTTTCCCCATGCGTCCAGTGCAAGGGGAGGGGAAGTCGATGACAGCATGCTCATCCTTGATATCCCGGCACATCACGAGGACCATGGTCATGATTACAAAACCCATCGCCGTCGGAGGGACCCATGTTCTGGCCGGGGTATTCTCCTCGACCGGCCTTCCCTGCAATGCCAGCGGCTTGGGTAAGCGCTGATTTGTTCTGCCTCCTAGCGTTCATAGTTAGGGTTTTTCTGCTTACTTCAAACATTCTTAGGGAAATGTTAGATTTAACTATTTGGATTGGCTTGGCTTGGATTGGATTGGGTTTGATCAAATTTGTTCTGATTTGATTCGAATCCAGTCTATTTTGGTTGAATCAGAGCAATGCATATGTTGCTAGTGCTTAGATTAGAATGCTATTTCCTTAGAGTTCATGCTAGATTGATACATTTGTGTTGTTCTTACCACATTGCTACTGCTTAGGGTCCTATTGGTAGATTGGTACACCACATCACTACATTGACTGGTGTAGGATTGAAAGTATGTCTAGAGGGGGGGGTGTGATTAGACTACTTGACCAAATAAAAACTTATCATTTTCCCAATTTTTAGTTGTAGGCAACTTTTAGCAATTCTACCAAGTCAAGTGACACCCTACACATGCAAGTCTAAGAGTAGTGCAATGGAAATTAAATACTTTGCATATGAACGTAAATGAGGGATCAGAGAGATCAAATGCAATGAAGACACGGTGATTTTTGGCGTGGTTCCGATAGGTGGTGCTATCGTACATCCACGTTGATGGAGACTTCAACCCACAGAGGGTAACAGTCGCACTAGTCCACGGAGGGCTCCAGCCACGAAGGGTCCAGGAAGACGCAACCTTGTCTATTTCACCATGGCTTACATCCATGAAAGACTAGCCTCACTCGGGGTAGATCTTCACAAGGTAGGCTATCTCCTTGGCCTTACAAACTCATTGATTCAACTCCACAAGATCTTGAGGCTCCAAAGTGACACATAACCAATCTAGGAAACACCACTCTCCAAAAGGTAATAGATGGTGTTGTTGATGATGAATGATATGTCTCCAACGTATCTATAATTTTTGATTGTTCCATGCTATTATAGTATCAATCTTGGATGTTTTATATGCAATTATATGCTATTTTATATCATTTTCTTGGACTAACGTATTAACCCAGTGCCTAGTGCCAGTTGCTGTTTTTGTTGCCTATTTTTGGTCTTCCAGGAAATCAGTACCAAACGGAGTCCAAACGCTATGAAACTTTTTGATGATTTTTTTCTGGACAAGAGAGACCCTAGAAACTTCAGGAGGAGACCAGAAGGCAAACGAGGAGATGGCAAGGTAACAGGGCGCACCCTGCTACTTCTTGAGCTTGCGTTGGTTTTCCCTTGAAGAGAAAAGGGTGATGCAACAAAGTAGAGATAACTATTTCCCTCAGTTGAGAACCAAGGTATCAATCCAGTAGGAGGAACACACAAGTCACCAATGGTTGCACCTACACAAACAAACAAATACTTGCACCCAACACGATAAAGGGGTTGTCAATTCCTTCACGGTTACTTGCAAGGATGAGGTCTGATAGTGATAGATATATTAGATACGTAAAAGTGCAAAATAAGATAAAGGTAAATAAATTGCAACAAGGTATTTTTGGGTTTTTGATTTTGTAGATCTGAAAATAATATGATAAAAGATAGACCCAGGGGGCATAGTTTTCACTAGAGATTTCTCTCTTGAAAGAAAGCATATGGTGGATAAACAAATTATTGTTGAGCAATTGATAGAAATGTGCATAGTTATGATGATATTTAAGGCAATGACCATGAATATAGGCATCACGTCCGTGACAAGTAGACCGACTCATGCCTGCATCTACTACTATTACTCCACACATCGACCGCTATCCAACATGCATCTAGTGTATTAAGTTAAAAAGAATAGAGTAACGCCTTAAGCAAGATGACATGATGTAGATGGATAGATCCAATCAATATGAAAAAACCCAATCTTTTTATTCTTAATGGCAACAATACAAATACGTGTCATGTCCCTTTCTGTCACTGGAAATAAGCACCGCAAGATTGAACCCATTACAAAGCACCTCTCCCATGACAAGAAAATCAATCTAGTTGGCCAAACCAAATCAATAGATCGGAGAGAAATACAAAGCGATCTTAAGCATGCATAAAAGAGTTCACAGAAGACTCAAATAATATTCATAGATAATCTGATCATAACCCACGATTCATCGAATCTCAAAAAACGCACTGCAAAAGAAGATTATATCAAATAGATCTCCAAGGACATCGAGGAGAACATTGTATTGAAGATCAAAGAGAGAGAATAAGCCGTCTAGCGGAAGGGCAACAAGGCTGATGTAGAAGCCCTCCGTGGTCGAATCCCCCTTCGATAGAGTACCAGAAAAAAGCCTATAGATGGGATCTCACGAGGACAGAAACTTGCGGAAGCGAAAAAGTATTTTTGGTGTACCCTTTAGTCTATGAGGAATGTTTGGGTATTTATAGAAGAATGGGGTTAGAGGAGCCACGAGGGGCCCACAAGTTTGGAGGGCTCCCACTAGGGCATGCCCCTAGGGCTTGTGGCCTCCTCGTGGGTCTTCTGGCCTCCTCCTGAAGCTTCCAGGGTGTCTTGTGGTCCAAGAAAAATCGTTAAAAAGTTTCATTCCATTTGGACTCTGTTTGGTATTGATTTTCTGTAAAGGCAAAAACAAGGGAAAAAACAACAACTGGCACTTGGCCCTAGGTTAATAAGTTAGTTCCAAGAAATGATATAAAATAGAATAACAATGCATATAAAACATCCAAGATGTATAATACAATAGCATGGAACAATAAAAAATTATAGATACATTGGAGACGTATCAAGCATCCCCAAGCTTAATTCCTACTCGTCCTCGAGTAGGTAAATGATAAAAACAGAATTTTTGATGTGGAATGCTACCTAGCATGTTTATCATGTAATCTTTCTTTATGTGGCATGAATATTCAGATCCACAAGATTCAAAACAAAAGTCTGATATTGACATAAAATAATAATACTGCAAGCATATTAAAAGGTAATCATGTCTTTTCAAAATATCATGGCTAAAGAAAGTTATCCCTACAAAATCATATAGTCTTGTCATGCTCCATCTTCTTAACACAAAGTATTTATCATGCACAACCCCGATGACAAGCCAAGCAATTGGTTCATACTTTTTAACGCGCTTCAACTTTTTCAACTCGCACTATGGGTGGAATAGAATATGATGTTGGAGGTTGTGTGGAGAAGACAAAAAAGGGGAAAGTGTCACATTGACAAGGTTAATCAACAAGCTATGGAGATGCCTATCAATTGATATCAATGTAAGGAGTGAGGATTGCCATGCAACGGATGCACTAGAGCTATAGGCGTATGAAAGCTCAAAAGAAAACTAAGTGGGTGTGCATCCAACTTGCTTGCTCATGAAGACCTCGGGCATTTGAGGAAGCCCATCATTGGAATATACAATCCAAGTTCTTTAATGAAAAATTTCCACTAGTAATATATGAAAGTGACAAGATAGGAGACTCTCTATCATGAATAACATGGTGCTACTTTGAAGCACAAGTGTGGAAAATGATAGTAACATTGTCCCTTCTCTCTCTTTCTCTCATTTCTTTTTTTCGGTTGGGCTCTTTGGCCTCCCTGTTATTATTTGGGATCTTTGGCCTCTCTTTTTTTCTTTTTTTTCGTCCAGAGTCTCATCCCGACTTGTGGGGGAATCATAGTCTCCATCATCCTTTCCTCACATGGGACAATGCTCTAATAATGATGATCATCACACTTTTATTTATTTACAACTCAATACTAGAACAAAAATATGACTCTATATGAATGCCTCCGGCAGTGTACCGGGATGTGCAATGATCTAGCATGACATGTATATAAATTATGAATGGTGTCCACGCAACAAATACTATGTCAACTATATGATCATGCAAAGCAATATGCCAATGATGATATGTGTCATAATAAAACGGAACGGTGAAAGTTGCATGGCAATATATCTCGGAATGGCTATGGAAATGCCATAATAGGTAGGTATGGTGCTGTTTTAAGGAAGATATAAGGTGGATTATGTGTGACAGAGCATATCATATCACGGGGTTGGATGCACCAGCGAAGTTTGCACCACGACTCAAGGTGAGAAGGGGCAATGCATGGTACTGAAGAGGCTAGCAAAATGTGGAAAGGTGGGAGTGTGTATAATCCATGGACTCATATTAGTCATAAGGAACTCATGTACTTATTGCAAAAGTTTATTAGCACTCGAAGCAAAGTACTACTATGCATGCCTCTAGTTGGGAGGTTGGTAGGAGTTAACCATCGCGCGCTCCCGACTTTCACGCAAAGGAAGACAATCCATAGTAAATCATGCTCCAATTTCATAGCATATCGAGAGACCATGCGTGCATGCTTCAGGAATCACAAACCTTAACACAATTATTCTTACTAAACCACAATTACTTGCTAGCATGACTCTAATATCACCATATTTATATCTCAAAACAAATGCAAGGAATCAAACTTCCTCATATATTCAATGATCTTCATAAAAGTTTTTGTTATATTCCTCTTGAATACCCATCATATTAGGACTAAATTCATAACCCAAGCAAATTTCCATACTATTTATAAGACTCTCAAAATAATATGAGTGAAGCATGAGAGTTCATCAATTTATTTAAAATATAACCACCAACGTGCTCTAAAAGATATAAGTGAAGCACTAGAGCAACTACCTAGCTCAAAAAAATATAAGTGGAGCATATAGAGTATTCTAACAAATTCACGATTAGTGTCTGTCGCTCTCAAAAGGTGTGTCCAACAAGGATGATTGTGGCAAACTAAAAAACAAATAAATAAAAAACTCATATACTACAAGATGCTCCAAGCAAAACACATATCATGTGGTGAATAAAAATATAGCCTCAAATAATTTACCTATGGATCATAGACAAAAGAGGGGATGCCTTCCAAGACATCCCCAAGCTTAGATGCTTGGTTTTCCTTGAATATTACCTTAGGGTGCCATGGGAATCCCCAAGCTTAGGCTCTTGCCACTCCTTATTTCATAGTCCATCGAAACGTAACCCAAAACTTGCAAACTTCACAACACAAAACTCAACAGAAAACTTGTGAGATCCGTTTGTATAATAAAGCAAGTCACCACCTTTAGATAATGTTGTAAACTCATTACAATTTTTTATTTGCATTATATCTACTATATTCTAACTTCACCATGGTTCATACCCCCTGATGTGACCCATAGATTCATCAAAACAAGCGAACAACACAAGGAAAATAGAATCTGTCAAAAGCAGAACAGTCTATAGTAATCTAGACTTTAGCCAAACTTCTGTAACTCCAAAAATTATGAAAAATTAGAACAACGTGGGAAAATTGTATATAAATAAAGTGTAAAAAATTTAGAAGGCTCCAGCAAATTTGAACAGTTATGCTATTGGACGCAAAAGTTTCTATTTTCTCACAGAATCAAATCAACAATCTTCCAAATCACCCCAAAGGTCTTATTTGGCACACACACTAATTAAAATACTAAAACACAATCATAACAGAAGTATAATTGCATATTTGTTGAAAAGCAAAAGCAAAAGCAAAAAAACATAAAATAAAACTGTGTTGCCTCTCAACAAGCACTATTGTTTTACGCCCCAAGGCCCTAGCTAGGCATATTGCATAGATCTAGGTGTTGTCGTCTTTGTTATTCAATCCATAAGTACCCCTCATAATAGATTCATATGGCAACTTAATTTCCTTTATTGGAAAGTGTTTCATGCCCTTCCTTAATGGAAATTGAAATATAACATTTCCTTCTTTCATATCAATAATTGCACCAATAGTTCTAAGGAAAGGTCAACCAAGAACTATGGGGGATGTAGGATTGAAATCTATATCAAGCACAATAAAATCTACGGGCACATAATTCCTATTTGCAATAATAAGAACATCATTAATTCTTCCCATAGGTTTTTTAATAGTAGATCCTCTAAGTGCAAATTTTCCCTCAAGTGGATGACCTAACGTTTATCAATCCGTGGGAGGTGTAGGATGAAGATGGTCTATCTCAAACAACCCTGCAACCAAATAACAAAGAGTCTCTTGTGTTCCCAACACACCAAATACAATGGTAATTTGTATAAGTGCACTAGTTCGGCGGAGAGATGGTGATACAAGTGTAATATGGATAGTACATATTGGTTTTTGTACTAGTAACAATAAAAACAACAAGGTAGCAATTGATAAAATGGAGCAAAAATGGTATTGCAATGCTTGAAAATGAGGCCCAGGGTCCATACTTTCGCTAGTGCAATCTCTCAATAATTCTAATCTAACCCTAAGTTCTTATCTAGCGGAGAACATAAGAAGAAATTGTTTGTAGCTATTCTTTCCGATTGATCTATTCAAGAGTTCATACTAAAATAACACCAAGTTATTCTTTCCGATCGATCTATCAAGAGTTCGTACAAAAATAACACTAAGTTATTCTTTCTGATCGATCTATCAAGAGTTCGTACTAAAATAACACCAAAGCAAATTCAGATTCATAATGCTCAATCCAAAACAAAGAAACTCAAAGAGTGCCCCAAGATTTCTACCGGAGAAACAAAGACAAGAACATGCATCACCCTATGCATAGATTACCCCAATGTCACCCCGGGAATCCATGAGTTGAGTGCCAAAACATATACCAAGTGAATCAATATAGTACCCCATTGTCACCACAGGTATTCATATGCAAGAAATATATCAAGTGCTCTCAAATCCATAAAAGTATTCAATCCGATAAAACAAAATCTCAAAGGGAAAACTCAACTCACCACAACAAGATAGAGAGGGGAAAACACCATATGATCCAGCTATATTAACAAAGCCCGCGATACATCAAGATCGTGCCATCTCAAGAACACGCACGAGAGAGATTAAACTCATAACTACTGGTACAAACCCTCAGCCCGGAGGGTAGACTACTCCCTCCTCATCATGGTGGCCGCCGGGATGATGAAGATGGCCACCGGTGATGATTTCCCCCTCCGACAGGATGCCGGATCGGGTCTAGATTGGTTGTTTGTGGCCACAGAGGTTTGCGGCAGCGGAACTTCTGATCTAGGGTTATCTTCAGGGTTTTTGGAATATTTGGGAATTTATAGGGCGAAGAGGCGGTGCGGGAGGCCACCGAGGTGGGCACAACCCACCAGGGCGCGCCTGGGCCCCCAGGCGCACCCAGGTGGGTTGTGCCCCCCTCGGGGCACCCCTCTAGTACTTCTTTGGCCCACTGGATGTCTTCTGGTCCAAAAAAATCTCCTAAAAGTTTCATTGCGTTTGGACTCCGTTTGGTATTGATTTTCTGTGAAGTAAAAAACAAGCAAAAAACAGTAACTGGCACTTGGCACTTGGCACTATGTCAATAGGTTAGTCCCAAAAAATGATCTAAAGTTGCTATAAAATGATTGTAAAACATCCAAGAATGATAATATGACAACATGAATACTTCATAAATTATAGATACATTGGAGACGTATCATCATCCCCAAGCTTAATTCCTACTCGTCCTTGAGTAGGTAAATGATAAAAGAAATAATTTATGAAGTGTGAATGCTAGCAAAGTGCACAAGTTTGATCAATGATAATTTTCCTAGCATCATAACAACAATTCTTTCTTATAAAACTTCTCATGTTAAAGTAGCAACCAATTCACATGTTAAGGTTCAAATAATGAATTCTCTCAAAACTCAACAACCTATATTCTTAGTCACCAAACAATTGCAATTCAACTTATTTAACAGAGTCTAAGTAAGAGCTCCACATACTCAATCATCATATAGTCTTCCATGATTGCTAGTACTCAAAGCATATTCTTAGAACAAATGGCATCCATCGAACACAGAGAAAGATAGGGGCTTAATGTTTCGCCTCCCAACTCATTTATCATAGAGGTAATTGTCAACAATAATAGATCATGATCAAATATATTTGTGTGGCCATATGTGCCTAGATCTTTCCCCACTACATGATGCTTGCCAACTAGAGAGTAGTTGAAGTTGAAATGGGAATGCATACTATTGACTCTTGCATAAAAGTAAATACTAAAAAGTAAAAGATAGGCCCGCAATGGGAAGTAGAGGTTGTCATGCGCTTTCAATTTTTGGATGCCCAAACTCTTAATGCAAAGGAATGTCAAGTTATATTGCCCCTTATGATAACAAACTTTATTATGCAGTCCGTCGCTTTTATTACTTTGCCATCACAAGTTCGTATAACGCTCAATTTTCCCTTACAATAAAAGATCAAACATATTTAGGAGCAATTTTTATTGCTTTATGAATTGATGACAACTTACTTGAAGGATCTTATTCAATCCATATGTAGGAATGGTGGACACTCATGACAAGAAACTGGGTTTAAGGGTTTTTGGATGCACAAGTAGTATCTCTACTTAGTACGAATTTTTGGCTAGCAAAAGATCCTAGGCAAACACCACATGTTGGAGGATCCATGACAATATAACTTCTATGCAAATATACACAACCATAACTCATTATGTTGTCTTCCTTGTCCAACTTCAACTAATTTTCTCAAGTTTGAAAATAATCAGTGAGTATCCACAATCATAGAAGATGTCCAAGATAATATATTTGTATGTGAAAGTTCTCTTCCTTATACTAATCATTCATGAATTGCTTATATGACCAATATTGTGATTGTTAAGATTCAAAATATTTCACTTTCTAAACCCAATGTGAAGCTACCACTAGGGATGATATGAACATATAATTTCAACTTCATGATATTCAATTCATTCAACAATTTACTCATAGGATATAGGTGAAGCACAAGAGTAAAAGACAAACTACTCCAAAAAGATATAAGTGAACATCAAGCAAGTAGTTAAGTAGATGGGTAGCTAATTGAGGACTCTCTTTTATTTAAGAACTTCCAGATCTAAGTATCTTATTAAAACAACAAGCAAAACAAAATAAAATGACATTCCAACAATAGCACACATCATGTGAAGAAGCAAAAACTTATGCTCAACCGATACTAACCAATAATTGTTAAAGAAGAAATGTGGGATGCCTAACGGGGCATCCCCAAGCTTAGATGCATGAGACTTATTGAAATATTATCTTGGGATGCCTTGAGCATCCCCAAGCTTGAGATTTTGTGTCTCCTGAATTACTTTTATATCACGGTTTTCCTAAATCTTAAAAACTTCATCCACACAAAACTCAACAAGAACTCGTGAGATACGTTAGTATAAATCAATGCAACACATTATTATTCTCTACTATAACAAATCACTAAAATATTATTCAACATTGCATACTAAATGCCTCTGCATATTTAGGATGTGTTCGACAGTCCACCAACTCCTTCAAATTCTAGAATCTGCGGAGCAGCTGTTTGCTGGCTCCAAGGATTTTAACTACCGCTCCGGGAGCGGAGCCATGGAGCCGAGGGAAATCGAACGCGGCCTTAATACTCCTATCCTCAAATAGAGTCCTTAAACAAGAAAACATATGCAAACAATGCAAACATAACAACAATCTACCAAAACAAGACAGCTTGTAATGGATGAAGAAGTATCCATACTTATTTAACTCAAACTATTCTTAAAATTTACCACACTGTAGGAAATTTATCATATCTCATTGTGCAAAAAATTTCAACATTTTATCACATTCTGACATTTCTCGGGATTTTTTGCAGCAGCGACAAACTTTCTGTTTTGAAACAACAACTCATATACTTGCAAAATAAGCATGGTAAAGGCTATCCTTGCCATTTTTATTGAAATAAAAGATACACAACATTATTCTAAATAACATCAAGCAAATCAAAACAAAATAAAATGACGCTCCAAGCAAAACTCATATCATGTGATGAATGAAAATGTAGCTCCAAGTGAGGTTACCGATAATGTTGGAGACGAAAGAGGGGATGCCTTCCGGGGCATCCCCAAGATTAGTTGTTTGGTTTTCCTTGAATATTACCTTGAGGGTACCTTGTGCATCCCCAAGCTTAGGGTCTTGTCACTCCTTATTCTCCTCATATCGATATCTCACCCAAAACTTGAAAACTTCAATCACACAAAACTAGACAGAACTTCGTGAGATAGGTTAGTATGATAAAGACAAATCATTCACTTTGGTACTGTCAAAAACAAGATTCATAATTTTTATCACACAATGCCTTATGTACCTCATCGTTTACACAATTTATATTGAACAATATAAGCCGTAGAAACTAGAAAACATGCAAACTATGCATGAAAACAGAATCTGACAAAAACAGAACAATCTGTAATGATCTGGACAACTACCATACTTCTGCTACTCCAAAAAAACTGAAAAATTAGGACAATGTAGACAACGACCATACCTCTGCCAGATCAAAATCAAGTTCTAGTGAATTTTCAAAATTCCTGGACTGAGCGCAAAAGTTTCTGTTTTTGCACAGAATCAAGTCAACTATCATCCACACTATCCCAAAGGCTTTACTTGGCACTTTATTGAAACAAAAGCTATAAAACATGTTACTATAGTAGCATAATCATGTGAACACACAAAAACAATAGGGGTAAATGTTGGGTTGTCTCAGAACAAGCGCTTTTCTTTAATGCCTTTTTAGCTAGGCATGATGATTTCAATGATGCTCACATAAAAGATATGAATTGAAACATGTAAGAGAGCATCGTGAAGCATATAATTCTAACCCACTTCCTATGCCAAGGGATTTTGTGAGCAAATAATTTATGGGAACAAGAATCAACTAGCATAGGAAGGCAAAAGAAGCACAACTTCAAGATTTTCAACACATAGAGAGGAAACTTGATATTATTGTAATACCTACAAGCATATGTTCCTCTCTCATAGTAATTTTCAGTAGCATTATGAATGAATTCAACAGTATAGCTATCACATAAAGCATTCTTTTCATGATCCATAAGCATAGAAATTTTACTGCTCTCCTCATAAGCAAATTTATTTTGATCAATAATTGTGGGATCAAGCTCAACAAAATAACTCTCATGTGATTGGAAATTAGAACCATGATGACAAGTTTCATGGTTATCATTATTCATCATTAAATAAAGTCATGAACTCTACAAATCCACTTTCATCAATATGATCATCATAAATAGGGGACATGCAATCATCATAATAAATTTTCTCATCAAAACTTGGGGGACTAAAAATATCATCTGCATCAAATATAACATCCCCAAGCTTATGGCTTTGGATATCGTTAGCATCATGGATATTCAAAGAGTTCATACCAACTAGATTACAATCATGCTCATCATTCAAAGATTTTTTGTCAAAATTTTTATAGAATTCTTCCTCTATCAATTGAGCACAACTTTCCTTTCCATCATTTTCACAAAATACATTATAAAGATGAACAATATGATGCGACCTCAATTCCATTTTTTGTACTTCTCTTTTTATAAACCAAACTAGTGATAAAACAATAAACTAAAATATTCGATTGCAAGATCTAAAGATATACCTTCAAGCACTCATCTCCCTGGCAACGGCGCCAGAAAAGAGCTTGATGTCTACTATGCAACTTTATTCTTGTAGACTCGTGTTGGGCCTCCAAGCGCAGAGTTTTGTAGGACAGTAGCAATTTTCCCTCAAAGTGAATGACCTAAGGTTTATCAATTCGTGGGAGGTGTAGGATGAAGATGGTCTCTCTCAAACAACTCTGCAACCAAATAACAAAGAGTCTCTTGTGTCCCCAACACACCAAATACAATGGGAAGTTATATAGGTGCACTAGTTCGGCGAAGAGATGGTGATACAAGTGTAATATGGATAGTAGATATTGGGTTTTGTAGTAGTAACAATAAAAAACAGCAAGGTTGCAATTGATAAAATGGAGCACAAACGGTATTGCAATGCTTGGAAATGAGGCCTGATGTCTACTACGCAACTTTATTCTTGTAGACTCGTATTGGGCCTCCAAGCGCAGAGTTTTGTAGGACAGTAGCAATTTTCCCTCAAGTGGATGACCTAAGGTTTATCAAGTCGCGGGAGGCGTAGGATGAAGATGGTCTCTCTCAAACAACCCCGCAACCAAATACAAGAAATCTCTTGTGTCCCCAACACACCTAATACAATGGAAAATTGTATAGGTGCACTAGTTCGGCGAAGAGATGGTGATAAAAGTGTAATACGGGTGGTAGAAATATATTTTTATAATCTCAATAAATAAAAACAGCAATGTAGCACATATTAAACGGGCACAAAAAACGGTATCGCAATGCTTGAAAATGAGGCCTAGGGTCCCTACTTTCACTAGTGCAATCTCTCAACAATGCTAATATAATTGGATCATATAACCACCCCTCAAAGTGCGATGAAGAATCACTCCAAAGTTCCTATCTAGCGGAGAACATAAGAAGAAATTATTTGTCGGGTACGGAACCACCTCGAAGCTATTCTTTCCGATCGATCTATCCAAGAGTTCGTACTAAAATAACACCAAATAATTTCAGATTCATAATACTCGAGCCAACACAAAGAACCTCAAAGAGTGCCCCAAGATTTCTACCAGAGAAACAAAGACAAGAACGTGCATCAACCCCTGTGTGTAGATTACTCCAATGTCACCTCGGTAATCCGCGAGTTGAGTGCTAAAACACATATCAAGTGAATCAATATGGTACCCCATTGTCACCACGAGTATTCATATGCAAGACATATATCAAGTGCTCTCAAACCATAAAAGTATTCAATCCAATAACAACAAAATCTCAAAGGGAAATACTCAATTAATCACAACAAGATAGAGAGGGGAAAACACCATATGATCCGACTATATTAACAAAGCCCGTGATACATCAAGATCGTGACATCTCAAGAACACAAGAGAGAGGGATTAAACATATAGCTACTGGTACAAACCCTCAGCCCCGAGGGTGGACTACTCCCTCCTCATCATGGTGGTCGCCGAGTTGATGAACATGGCCACTGGTAATGATTCCCCCCCTCCGGCAGAGTGCCAAAACAGGGTCTAGATTGGTTTTTGGTGGCTACAGAGCCTTGCAGTGGTGGAACTTCTGATCTAGGTTTTCCCCGAGGGTTTTTGGAATATTTGGGATTTTATAGGGCAAAGAGGCGGTGCAGCAGGCCACCGAGGTGGGCACAACCCACCTGGGCGCTCCTGGGCCCCCAGGCATGCCCTGGTGGGTTATGCTTCCCTCAGGGCACCCCCAGGTGCTTCTGTGGCCCACTGGTGGTCTTCTGGTCCATAAAAAATCCACAAAAAGTTTCACAGTGTTTGGACTCCGTTTGATATTGATTTCGTGCGATGTAAAAAGAAGCAAAAAAACAACAACTGGCACTGGGCACTAGGTCAATAGGTTAGTCCCAAAAAATGATGTAAAGTTGCTATAAAATGATTGTAAAATATCCAAGAACGATAATATAACAGCATGGAACAATAAAAAATTATAGATATGTTGGAGACGTATCAGCATCCCCAAGCTTAATTCCTTCTCATCCTCGAGTAGGTAAATGATAAAAACAGAATTTTTGATGTGGAATGCTGCCTAACATGTCATCTCATATTCTTTATTTATAGCATGGACATTTGGACTTTTATATGGTTCAAAGTAATAGTCTAGTTTCGACATGAGGACTTTAATACTCAAGCATACCAACAAGCAACCTTGTCTTTCAAAATATCAACACTAAAATAAGTTATCCCTAGCCCATCATGCTCAATCATTGATCCATTCATGAAACACACTCACATATTAACTACACCCAATGCTCAAGTACGATCATACACTACAAAAAAAGACACATCCATGACATTTTGGGCCGAACGAAAAAAAATTCTATCATACTTATGACACTTCTATGACGATAATTGTGACAAAACCCGGTATCATCATAGATGTGGTGGGCTCCTACTTCCATGACAAAAAAATCATGACAGAAAATGGGCTTTTCGTCCTAGGCGGTCCGGAGACACAGCTGCATGACATTCTTTGTGCTGTCCATGACGGAAAAAACCATGGTAGAAGCGACAGCGAGGAAAATATCGGGGTGTTCCCGGTTACGGTGGGTGGTCGGGGTCGGGCGATGCGCGTTTCTCTCATACACATACGCGCATGTGTGTGAGGCGTTGGGCTCTAACTGAACCCGGGAGAGGCGTTGGGCTCTAACTGAACCCGGGAGAGGCGTTGGGCTCTAACTGAACCCGAGCGATTGCACTGCAGGCTACGCGTTACTGAACCCGAGCGATCGACCGATGGCTGTTAACTAAACTCGATCGAGCGATTCCTTCGCTACTGCTGCTGACTGAAGCCGATCGATGTTGCCTCTGGATGAACAGTGAGCGTTGCATGGGGGAGTTGGATTTACAGTGAGCGGTGGGGGTGGATGAACAGGACCCCGTGGTGTTGCCTCTGGATGAACAGGACCCCGTTCGATCGAGCCGGTTGGGGCTGGATGAACAGGACCCCGTGGAGGGCTGAATGAATAGGACGACCCCGTGGAGGGATTGATGAACAGTAGATGGTGGAGGGGTGGATGAACAGTAGCCTGTGGAGGGGTGGTTGAATAGGAGCCCGTGGAGAGGGGTGGTTGGATAGTAGCCGGTGGAGTAGCGCACGGTGGATGCTGGATGAACAGGAGCCCATGGATGAACAGTCGCAGGTGGAGGCTGGAGGAGGTCGACGGTGGATGAACAGTAGCCCGTGGAGGCTGGAGGAGGTCGACGGTGGAGATGAACAGTACCCCGTGGAGTCCCGTTTTGCGGTACGCCACACCCCTCCCGAAGAACAGGATCCCCGTTTCGACCGTAGCGCTCCAACACAAGTCCATTTTCTCCGTTTTGCGATAAGCCAGACCCCTCCCGATCAACAGGACCTTGTTTCGACCGTAGGAGGTCCAACACAAGTCCATTTCCTCTATTTTGCGGTACGCCAGACCCCTCCCGATGAATAGGATCCCGTTTCGAACGTGGCCGGTCGAACACAAGGTTGTTTCCTCCGTTATGCAGTATGTTAGGCCTCGTTTCCATCGCCTGTTCCGTCCAAGCCCTCCCGATGAACACGACGACGCATTCCGTTCTGACCCAGCCGGTTGGCTCCCCATGAACACGACGACGACGTTGTTTCTCTGTTCCGACCCAGCCATGTACAGAAGCCCTGGCCGTACGTATGCGCGGGTAGGCGTTGGAGACTCCGCCCGTATGTACGTACATGGTCGTATTTACTTTCTTGCACCTTGGCCGTTGTACGTACGTGTACATGCTACGTGCGCGCCTCTACTACGACACGTGCAGGCTTCTACATCGACCAGTATGTACGTACACGTTCGCGACCAGAATGACAACTCTACGTACGCTTCGACCAGGTGGGTCCCGACTGTCAGGCACTTCCATGCATGCGAAGATGTAGCTGGTGGGTCCCAACAGACAGGGGGGCGAATCGTTTTTTTTTCGGACGCACTTCCTTGCGTGCGAAGATGTAGCTGGTGGGTCCCAGCAGTCAGGGGGGAAACAGTTTTTCGAGAAATACGGTGTCCCGTCCGGTGGGTCCCTGCTGTGAGGTGGAGGAATATTATTTTGCACGTAATAAGGAGGCACTTCCTTGCAGCAGCCGTGGACCCAACTGTCAGTCTCTCCATGTACAGTACTCTTCTGATGGAAGTCGTTCCTTAACCACGTTGACCACGCCGTGCCGAGAGCACCAGGGCGGTGGACGACGGCAAAACCTAGGAAGGGGACGACACGGAGCCAGGAAGACACGGCAGTGGAAGCCCGCACGGAGAGGAGTACGAGGGTTCACTGGTTCGGCTGCGGTGTGAGGCTTCCGATGACTCTCGTTTGTTGACCATGTTGACCACACCGTGCCGAGCGCACCAAGGCCAGTGGACGACGGAGAGGCCCTAGACTGGAACAACCTAGAGATGGGGAAGACGTGGTAGTGGAATCACAGATGGAGAGGAGTGGGAAACTTGACTGGTTCGGGTGCGCGGCAGCACTGCCACCCATGGGAGACAAGAGCAAGAACAAAGGTTGAAGAAGAAGCACGACTGTTGGATTAACATCGAACGGTCCAGCTGCTAGAATCATTTGTTGATTAAGTTGACAAAGCCCCGCGTACACGTCTGCTTAGTAGGCCCACAAGTCAGCCACCAAATCTGCCGAGTCCCGGCTGTCATCGGGAGGAATAGTTTTTTCACATAACAAGGAGGCACTTCCTTCCGTGCGAAGATACAGCCGGTGGGTTCCAGCTATCAGGGGAAGGAAACAGCTTAATAAGGAGGAACTTTCCTTGCGTGCGACCATGGACCTCGTGGGTCCCACTCGTCAGGCTCTCACGTACAGTCCTCTTCCGATGACTCTCATTTGTTGACCATGCCGCACCGAATGCAGCGAGGCAGTGGACGACGGAGAGGCCCTAAACTGGAATGACCCGGAGATGGGGAAGACACAGCAGTGGAGTCGCAGATGGAGAGGAGTGAGAAACTTGACTGGTTCAGGTGCGGGGTGGGCCTACACTCGGCAGAGAATAACAGGAGGTGTGGAGTGGAGGGATGGCCTGGCCGTCGGTGGGGTAGTGTTTCACTGCGAGGCGCGCAAAACAACGCCGCTAGATGCCGGAGGCTGGAGCAGGAGGTCCCGGCAGCGCCGGGGGAAGAAGACGAGAGATTGAAGAAGAATGCCGGCCATTAGATGTAAATCCAACGCCTTGCTTAGGCTTCGACCTACTGGCCCACATGTCAGCCAGTCCATTTGTTTTTTAGTCCATTTGGTGGGCTGGGTGAAACAATGATGTAGCATCTATGCAGCCCGTTTATATATATGGTAGAATTTAAAGCCCTTTTGCATTTTTCTCGAAATCCGTGACTTGCTGGGCTGGGTGAAAATATCATGTTGGGATGGACGGAGAAATGTTATAAAAACATAAACACATGATTGCACGTCTATTACTGCATTGATCAGTAAAATCTTTGCAAGCTTATATACGCAATCACTAGGAGTTAACTTGCCGATTTATATATAAACAATCATTATTATTTTTGTAAGAACTTTCAATTTACGAAATAAAATATCATTTTAATTTGATGAGTTAATAGAACGTGGGGTATTATTATTTTTTAGGCTAGACCTGGGACAGTTGAGTTGGTTCTAGGGAAAAGTACTGAGAGAAAACTCAGTTTACATCGAACACTAAAGAGGAAGAAAATTCAGATATAGGATTAGTGAACACAAAAAATAAAGGAAGTGGGAAGGTCTATATAATGGTTGGACGAACGACAGGTTTAACGGAACCTTATATTGTTTCTATATATATATATATATGTAATAAAATAAGAGATATATACATATATTATTATTGAAGTGAAAACACAGGTTTAGTTTTGCATTCTTATAGAAAAAAAGAACTGAGTTGTGCGTCGTCTTGAAAAACCAAACATAACTTGGGCTGCTGATGTTATAGACAAGCTAGGTTGGGAGGCCCAGAGGCCGCTTGATCCAAAAAACGTTGAAACATGTCGTGGGCTGCCCATGTTAAACAACAAAACCTAGGCCATGGACCTGGTGGGCCTGGGACTGTTAGCCTCTCGACGAACAGTTGTCTCCCAATTCCTCTTGTTTTGCTGACCATGTTGGGAACGATAGACAGCAGCGCCACGGCGAGAGCACTAAGGTGGAGGACGACGTCGAGAACATGGACCGAACCAACCGGAGCGGGGGAAGACGCAGGCGGACGGGAGTACGAGGGTTGACTTGTTCGGATGCAGGGTGGCCGGTGGAGCTCCTTGGCATCGTTGTCTTCTTTCATGTTGGCGTAGCAGGGGTTGATTATGGTCTCGACAAGGTCAACGACGGAGTCCTTCTCCTGCCCGTTGCCGATGATCTTGTATTGCTTCTGGATGTCGACAAGCTTGCTGCACCAGATGGCCGAATCGTCGTGTTCTTCCTTCTCTCCACCGTAGCGAAGGTGCAGTCGGCGCTGCCGATGAGACGGGCGAATGCTCCTGAACCTCTGATGGCCCTACAGCAGTGGTAGACGAGAACCTCGTCTCGCACACATACCTGGGTGACTGTGATCCACTGGTCCCGGTCAGGAGACGAATGGATGGGCACAAGGTCTAGTCCTGCGACCTTGTGCTTTCTCGTCCTGTAGGTACTCCTTGAACTCGGTGAGGCAGAGCTTCACCAAGTCCAGATCGTTGGTGTACATCACATTCAACTTGGTGTCGCCATGGGACTGAATGGAGAACTCAAAGGTGAACTCTTTGCTGAAGTCCATATCCAGCATGCTCACCCCTTGGATCGCCATTGGAGTCTCTTCAAGTGAATGAGTGAGTAGGCGGCATCAGCAGTTCGTTTTTCAGCTCTTGGGGAACTGGATTCAAGAGTAAACTGAGTGTGTATAGGCGACAATAGTTACTACCCCTCCTTCGCTCGCTGCACGCCCGGCAGAATATGCACCCTCGGCGCATTCAAATGCCTCCATTAAGAAACCTATTCCGGCCACACACATCGGTTCATGAGTGGGTCTGTATTGGTACTGTAATAATACGTGTTAGTGGTCACTTTACTTAAATTTAATTAGCTTTAATTAAAATGTAATCTTAAAACAAGCAATGCATTGGCTCGTTCTATCAGCGGCATAGGATCAACATGCACAACAATTAGAATTATTATTCTAAGGACGCACATGATCAGCACATTTGCCGCACTTTCACACAGAAATACTACCAAGTTTGAACAGTTTGTTATGGTTGTTGTCCTCTGCATCATCATGCCATGTTTCCCAGCTTGCAAGATTCAGAACCAACAAATAAGGTTCAAATAATAAGTACAACAAAGATGCCTACACATCTCATTGATTCCCAGCTTCCAAGATTCAGAACCAACAAATAAGATTCAAATAATAATTACAACAAAGATGCCTACACATCTCATTGATTCCCGGCTTGCAAGATTCAGAACCAACCCATTAGAGCCTTTTGATAATGTGAATATCGGGATTAAATCCATCTTGGCTAGTCGTGTCATACAACCCAAGAACTTGGCGAATGCTCTTGACCATCAGAACATCTGTAGTAGAGTATTCCTGTTTGCACAGATAAGAAAGAGCATGATTACTATAATAGTGGCACTAGTTGAAGCAACTGGTGTGAGGGGTCCTATACCACCATGACTCGATGTGGTGAACCTGCAACTCCACTCGGATGAGGCCGGTCTGGAGTTCCATGATTCAATTCATGCGCCTTTTTCTGCAGTTCACCTGAAATGAAGCAAAGATTACATCATTCAGCTAGCAAGAAGTACTTGCTCTCGTGAGCTGGCAGGTTCTTCTTTAGTAGTTGCACTAAAATTCAGCAACATTGAGGTTGGTTGTTCTGCTCATGTAAGGTGCAACTATAATTTGCTTATCCTTTTGTGCAGTTCCACTAGAATAAATTGCGATTGTGGTGAAAGTGACGGCTCATCTTGCAAAAGCTAATAAAATGTTGTACGAGATTACCAGCAGAATTTGATGGAGATTTTGGAAACTCCAATCACCATTTTGTGCAGTTCCACCAAAATTGAGAGATGTTGCCCACGTGACATTTTAGTTGAACTGCACAAGACACTCATTCCAAAAGAAAGTGTTTTGTGCAGTTCACCAAAAGGTCACAATAGCAACAGCTGAAATGGATATCCCTACCTACACAAAAAGATAGAAAGTAGACAGTTGCTGGTCAATAAGAATATACGAAACATACACGAAATGAAAAGAATCATATTAATTATGTTCATGGCAATCACGCAAGGACAGTAGAAATTTTAAAACGTTAGCAATGCTTCATGTTACCGGAAGCATTACGATCAACTATGACATTCATCAAATATGGGATTACTTTAATGGTGGCATTGTTTGTTTACCAGATACAGTACATCAACATCAGCTAAAGAGTTGGTTTAAGGGCATGGGACCATGGGGACACCAGGTCACTCAGCAGCGTAAAGAAGCAACTTACTTATCATACTTGGGAAAATAGCAGGAGTACCATTTGTTAACACAGTTTAATTGCATCATATCACTGGAGGAATTAGATTAACAATAACACTGGTTAGACATGTCCTTAAGGTAACAGTGTGATCGCTTCTTTTTACATGCGCCCTTACATTAACAACAACAAAAGGTTGGTATAAGGACATGCGATAGTGGATGCATCAGCACAATGTACCTACAAAGAGTCATAAAGTGGTGATGCCGAGCTTGTTCATGCTCTATGAGGGCAGCAAATCTAATCTTGGAGAACTTTTCCAATGTGAGGGCAGTAAATCTAATCCTGGAGACCTTTTACTATGTGAGGGCAGCAAGTCTAATCCTGGAGACCTTTTACTATGTGAGGGCAGCAAATCTAATCCTAGACATACTCTGTTGACTTGTCCACCAGCCGCCACTTTCTATCCAATTTTCAACCAATAATAGATATGTTCCTTATCCAGTTTGTACTGAGTTTTCCCTTATTTCCCTTTTCAACCAAGAGACTGATTGGGTACCCGGTCTCTACTACTTTCCCCCCTATTATTTCCTCTTTGAATCAAGTCCTAGATTCATGCTACGATTTCTCCCCTTTCTTCGTTGTTTGAACCAAGTCATAGATTCGAATGCATGAAGTAGATTTACCTCTAATAATGCTAAAAATTTAGGTGGATTTGGAAGAGCTGATGGAAGTAGAAAAAGATGCACATGCAGACACGTTGGGAGCTGGAGCAGTAGAGCAAGGCCGCTTTCGAAGAACTTGTACCTGAGGTTCGTCGGGATGTCGGCGGCAGCAGGTCCGATCTGCGCACAATACGACAGGGAGAAAGAAGGGTCGGAGGACCTCTCGAGCCAGCGATGTGTCAGAGAGAACGGCACGGGCAAAGGATCGGGCCCCGCCGGCAGCTGTGGGTTTCCTCCCTCGGCGGCGATGACCGCGTGAACGATGCACCTTTTAGTCCTCTACACACACCGACTGAAGGGATCCGGCCGGATCTGTGACCAGCGGTGAGCAGAGAGAAAATGTCGCTACCACTGTCTTGTTTAGATCTGGAGAGGATGAGAGAATGAAGAGAGCAACCCTAGTAATGCGTACATATATAGTGGAGTGAATATCTTTTTCTCTCCACAACAAGTGTTTCAATTTGTGTATGTGGCATTAAAGAAAAGAAACTCTCTATTTAAGGTGACTACTGTACGACTCCTACTTACTACTAGTAGTAGTACTAGTATTGTTCACTTGTGCTCCCCGGCCCTCCATTCATTGAACAACCCCACGGGTGAATAAACAAACAGTAAGTATTTATATAGAATGAACAAGCTCGAACTATTTTTGCGTAGTTAAAAGTTGAGGGCGGGGCTTTTCCCGGGCAGTGCGCGTGGCAGTTTTCGGGTAGGCAGTTTGACAGAGAGGCGAGGAGGGTGAGCGAGTGGCGGATTCTCAAACTTACTGTTGGAAAGGTCGGGCTGTGCAATTTGACGGCGCGTTACTGTTGGAAAGACTTGTGATATGACTACTCACTATAGTCATGAATTACTGGCGCTACGATCGAGGTGATGCCCCCTTCCTTTCCGCACTCTAATCTGGTGCATGACACATCGACCCGGATGCTGGCTCTCCCACATGTTGGCGAAGTACGTAGTACTAGTAAGAAGGAGAAAAGAATGATGCGGTATATACTACTACTACTCTGGTCGGAGGAGTGCAAACCACGGTAGCCCAGTGAACCAGCAGTGCGAACCACAGGTTGACTGAAATCCTATGTTTCCAAATGCTCTGTTTTGCACGTGCATTCTATCCTATTCCTGTGTTTTTCCTGTCCATGCGTTTATAGAATCCTCCAATTCTAAGGAGCCCTTACAGATTTACTTCATTTTCAGATAGGCGTCAAAGAAAACTCTGTGTGTTATGTCCTGCTCCTGCCGTGCCGTCATCCACCCCACCTGCGGTGCACCATCGACAGAAGCATTCACTGCAGCATGGATCCCCCCTGTAGACTTTCTTTCGCCGCCTCAGATCATCTTCCCCGTTGCCGGCAGCCATGTCAACTGCATTACCATCATCGACTGAGCAGATGAACCTGAGGACTACACAGTTCCGGAAGAGAAGTCACAGTCTTTCGTGTTTGCTTACGTTATACATTGTTATTATTACCTACTACTTTATTGTTCAAACTTGAGTTTTAAAATGCTCGTGGGTCTCATATCGAGGCATCAACAAATAGTATCTGTCTACTATCTGGTTCATCTGGGATCTTCTATGTGGTTCATGTTGGGTGGGCAACAAAAAATAGATGATCCATTGTCTATCTTTTTGAACTGAAGCTATAATCTAGCTGCTATCATTAGTTTTGGATCCATCCACTCGTTTGCTACCATCGGTCTTGATTTTTGCATGCACCCCTTAGGCCTTACAAAATCTAACTATTTTTTTTATTATGCATGTCAAATATTGTACACAATTGTACTGAACATATAGAGAAAAAGAGAAGACCGTTGCGTGGGAATATAATGTCATGCAGACACCGCTCCATGGTGGGTAAAGTGCCCCCCCCCTCCTGCATTTCCATATTGTATTCTAGAGGAAGATAACTGTTCAGATGGGGATTCAGAAGGAGCCGACCATGCCTGTTTACCACCTGAGGTGTTTGCTCTAACCTGGCATGCTGATGTTGGTCATATCATGCATATGGCGCCTCGCATTGCTTACATTATAAATCTTATATGTCACCAGCTTAGTTTAGATTTGCTTTGTGTGAATGCCACCTGTTTGGTTTCTATATCATACTCCCGCCATTCCTAAATATTTGTCGTTTTAGAGATTTCAACAAGTGTCTATATACGGAACAAAATGAGTGAATCTACACTATAAAATATGTCTATATACATCTGTATGTGGTAGTCCATTTGAAATCTCTAAAAAGATAAATATTTAGGAATGGAGGGAGTATATGGGAATTATGCAATGCCATCTTCTTTAGCCAGGCATCATATACGTGAATCATGCAATGCCATCCTGTTTAGCCAGTCATCGTATATGTGAATTGTATCGTGCCATATTTTTTCATAATGTATTCCATTTGTCAACAATGTTTATACATTCATCTACTCTTCCTGTGCATCAGCCATTTGAGTCGGTCATGGGAAAATCTGGAGTGAAAACAAGGTCTTCTGAGCAGTCAGTGCTACCTGTCGATGCAGATTTCTTGCTAGTTACAGATAGCTCCTCAGAGGAGGATTTAGAGACAGATGACCAGTCGTATCCCCCCCGAGGTGCATGCTCTAACTTGGCAGGGTTATATTGCTCATATCATGCACATGGTGTCTTGCATTGCCGTGCCATCTGCTTAGATTAGACATGCTTTGTGTGAATGCCTCCTGTTTGCTTTCTATATCAGATATGTGAATTATGCAATGCCATGTTTTTCAGCCAGTTATCATATATGTGAATCATGCACCGTCATGTAGCCAGGCATCATATATGTGAATTATCTCGTGCCATCTTTTTTTTCATTACGTATTCTATTTGTCGACAATCCGTGTATATTGAACTACTCTTCATGTGTATCAGCCATTTGAGCCGGTTATGGAAAAATCTGGTGTGAAAACAAGGTCTTCAGAGCAGGCAATGGTACCTGTTGAAGCATATATCTCGATGGTTACAGGGAGCTCCTCAAAGGAGGATTCAGAGACAGATGACCGGTCCTGTATCCCACCTAAGGTGTATGCTCTAAGTTGCAATGTTTATATTTCTCATATCATGCATATGGTGTCTTGCATTGCTTAGTTTAGACATTATATGCACAATATTGAATTCCATCTGCTTAGTTTAGAGATCATACATGCGAGTGCCAGCTTCTTAGTATATGAATCAGTTATGTCAATTATATCATGCCATCATGTATACTTAGACAACATGTATGTGAATTATTTCATCCCAACCTATTTTAGAAAGACATCATATAGTTTTGTCATGTTATCCTATTTAGATGCTCATCATATGTTGAATTATGCCATTATATCCTGTTAAGTTATCCATCATATATCTGAAACTGTGTCATGCTATCTTGTTTAGTTAGGCATCATATATGTGAAATTGTGTCATCCTGTCCTGTTTGGTTAGACAAC
The DNA here is from genome assembly GCF_018294505.1 of Triticum aestivum. Classification (NCBI taxonomy): domain Eukaryota; kingdom Viridiplantae; phylum Streptophyta; class Magnoliopsida; order Poales; family Poaceae; genus Triticum; species Triticum aestivum. Next base: position 211,772,888 of record NC_057807.1, on the reverse strand, counting down.
ATATATGTGAATTACCACATCTGTCTATCATACAATGTCTATACATTCAATTTATTTTCATGTTTATCAGCCATTTGAATTGGAGGGGGTGATGTCAGTATCTAAGGGAGCAAAAACCCGTTCTTCACATAAGATAGTGCTACCCGTCGATGCAGATAGAACCATGGTTGTAATGGCCCACAAACTAGCCCCACCACACATAATCGAGACTCTTCCAGATTGCACACTTACACCGTTGGGAAGAGAACCAGCTACGACCCATCTAACTGCAACCTGAGCGGATAGTAACCCACTTCTAGTTGACAAAGCACCATGTCCACCACAGAGTACCGGCACACGAGCAGTTTGTAAAGCAACTGCAGTGCCCAAAGCACGAAGACCACCACAGCTAACCCAAACTCCATGTTTAAAGCAGAAGAGCAACTGTTCTCAGGTCAGATTCCATAGCTATGGTCCATACTCCTTTGCTGTTGCATCATTGTATTTACTCATACCAACTACTTTCGAATTTGAAGGATCCAATTGAAACTCCAATGGTGCAATAGGTATGTTTTAAACCTATTTCTTTAACTGGATTGATGTTCTAACTTCTTGCTCTATGTTGATTTCAGTTTAAGTTGTATAAACAATTATGTTCTCATGTGATGCACATTACAAGTGTTGCCAATGCTATGTAGTTTTCCACACTTATATTCTGTCTATGCTGCTGTGTCTTAAAAATATATGAGTTGAACTGTGTCTCTATCTTGATTAGGCAACATAAACTAGAATGATATGGACAATACAGTGACCATAGTAGATAGATATATGTTTGTTTCATGATGTTATCCTGTCCACCTTACTACTGAACCGGTTTACCAAAATGAGTTTCATATACTACATGCTAAACCTGTGATGTGTCTGCTTGTTTCTCTTATAGTATGCAAACAAAATATTGGAGAAGAGCACCCCACTATGCAATGGTAGAGAAATTAATGCAGATAAGGTTCAAGATAGTGAGACAACCCTGTTGATCTCCAAGAAAGGTGATAAAAAGATCTTGTAGACAATGAGAAAACCCCATAGTCCTGCGTTGATGTAGTGTTCGAGTTACTGGCCAGTACCGCTGGCACAAGCTCTTCGAACTCGCTGCTTGAATCACTTTGGCTTCTTCAGTCTTAGCTACAAGCTGAAAGGCATCAGTCAGTGCTGCGGCAAGAAGCCGAAGGACTGAGGAAGTCCCTACAGAATTCAGATGCATACCTTCTTGTGCAACAACAAGCGTTGGAGGATTTAAGCGCCAAAGAAGAGAAAGTTAATAAGCTTGCTAAGCATCTTGCTAGCATTATGGGTACCCAGGATATTGTTTCTTGAGCTCTTCTGAAGTGGTTTCAGTTCTGGACTTGTTTTGCTGTGGCGTTTATATGCTGCTTTGTTCCCTATATTTGCACTGGTGGCGAACTTTGATGCCCAATGGATGTAATATGTGTAATAGCCATGATTGCCTAGCGTAAGTTGCCTGCTTATTTATTTCCTTGTTGTCTTGTTTATTTGTTTGCTTGTAGTCAGTGCAGTTCTTTTTTCGCGGTTTGCTAGTGGCCGCAATAACCTATTTTTTAAAACTAGGCCACAACAACCATGGGTTACATATTTACTGTAGTGACACTGGGCCTCCTACCGGCCGTAGAAACAATGGGCCTTCTACGGGCTGTAGAAACAATGGGCCTTCTACGGCCCGTAGACACAATGGGCCTTCTATGGGCTGTATCATCAATGGGACTTATATGGGTCGTATGATCGATCGGCCAAACATGGGCCAATAACAGACCACATTACGGCCGTAAACGGGCTAGAGTTGGAATCGTCCATTCATGGGCTGACCATAACGGATCGTTGTTAATAGGCCATATTTGATGACGCTATGAAAACGGCCAAACGTATTAACGGGCCACAAACGGCCCGACTGTAACAACGGGCTGAATTTGGCCCGCAAGCGGAAAATGACAGTAACGAGCTGTAAGTAACCGAATGCTGGAAATGAGCCCAAGAATAAATGGGCCCTGAGAAGGCCAAAAGATAGCATGGGCTGGAAACGGCCCAATGGAATAATGGGCCGTTAATGGGTACATTGTTCATTACGGGCCAGTTTCACCACGGGTCGTTAATGGGCCAAGAGTTACAAAGGGCCTCATATGGGCCGAAAGACCTCATGGGCCATACATGGGCGGAAGTTAAAGAGGCTGGAATCATATTGGACGGTCCAGATGACGCTACTGGGCCTAATTCGGATAGGCCGTAACGGCCCCTGTGTTAGCGGGCTGTAAATGGGCTATATGCGAACATGCCGTTAACAGGCTTTCCGTGGGCCAGCCCGCCACCTTTTTACCAAGTCAAACGGGTCGGCCTTTTCACAGGAATGGGCCTCTATTGGGCCGTGCCACATGTCGACGTATCATGGGCCCCTCCAGTCCAATGAGTGGATGACATCTGTCCCAATGGCGAGTCGACACGTGTTTACTCCAGCCAATGATGATTTTACACATGGAAAATCCCCATTGGTCGGGGCTGTTAACGGGTTATCGGATCCAAAACCGGCCCCGATAGCTTAACGGCGTTCCGTTACGGTGGATGTCACGTGTCGGTCACCCTTGATGAAAGCACTTCTATGACGCGTGATTTATCGTCATGGAAGTGGGCACTTCTGTGATGATAATTTTGGTAATGTCATGGAACACTTCTAAGACAACACAGGTATGATTATCTTGATTCTGTCATAAAATCGTCATGGATGTACATGCATGACAGAAAACGTGACCTACTGTGACAAACACGTATCATCACGGAAGTGTATTTTTTGTAGTGATAGTGCCCCCTAGTTGGTGCTTTATAAGAGAAGATGGAGACTCAAATTTAAATTAAAAATTGCATAAAGTAAAATAAAGGCCCTTCACTTAGGGAAGTAGGGATTTGTAGAGGTGCCAGAGCTCAAAGCGAAAATTGAGAGATAAAAACATTTTGAGAGGCATACTTTTCCTACCAATGAAAACGACTTAGAGCTCCCAACACTTTCCATGCTAGACATATCATAGGCGGTTCCCAAACAGAAAATAAAGTTTATTCCTTTTTCCACCATACTTTCACTTCCCATGGCTAACCGTATCCACGGGTGCCCTCCATACCAACACTTTCAATGACAGAGTCTTTTCAATGACATAGTCTTTGGAGCAAATTGGTTCAGGATTCTAAGGTTAGAAAAGAGTTACCACTCAAGGGAGGAACATGATATGTGGAAGGCTATCCTAGTGGCTCAAGACTGACCGGTATACCTGGACCAGTCTATATTGAGCCATATTCATCAATTCGTCAGGCAATTTGGCCTGACAATGTATCCCTGTTGCACCAGACGCTTAATCAACCCTGGAACACAAGAGAACCCTTCATTTTTCATTTTTGGACTGGGCATCCCTAATACCTTTGCCTTACTCTTGTGCAATGACAAGTTAATAAACATTCATCGTGAGAATAACACATCTAGCATGGAAAATATCGGCCACCTCTCACCGCCTCGTGAGCGGTACGAGCACACAAAAGTGAAATTTATTTTCAAAATTAGAGATGGCACATACAAATTCTCTTAGAACGGCAAAAGAATACCGCATATAGGTAGGTATAATGGACTCATGTGGCAAAACTGGTTTAAAGGATTTTGGATGCACAAGTAGTGATCATACTTAGTGCAAAATGAAGGCTAGCAAAAGATTGAGAAGCGACCAACCAAGAAACCAATAATCTCATAAGCGAGCATTGAGCATAATTAACACCAAATAATGCACCACAAGTAGGATGTAATTTCATTGCATAACTATTAACTTTCGTGCTTGCATAGGGAATCACAAACTTAACACCAATATTCTTACTAAAGCATAATTATTCATCAACATGACTCACATATCACATCATCATATCTCAAAACTATTACAAGGAATCAAGTTTATTTTGTCCAATGATCTTCATGAAAGTATTTATTGTATCCTTCTTGGATATCTATCACTTTGGAACTAATTGTCATGTGTTGCTTTTGATAAGCTCAAACAAAGTTAACTGAAGATCATGAGCATAATATTTCTTTCTCTCAAATTAATTTAAGTGAAGCAAGAGATAATTTCTTGAAAATTTTCTAACTCTCAAATAAATCTAAGTGAAGCAAGAGAGCAAAAGACAAGCTACTCCAAAAAGATATAAGTGAAGATCAAGCGAGTAGTTAAGTAAATAGGTAGCTATTTGAGGACTCTCTCTTACTCAAAAACTTACAGATCTAAGTATTTTATTAAAACATCAAGCACAAACAAAATAAAACGACATTCTAAGAATAACACACATCATGTGAAGAAGCAAAAAACTTAGGTTCAACCGATACAAACCGATAATCGTTGAAGAAGAAAGGTGGGATGCCTACCGGGGCATCCCCAAGCTTAGATGCTTGAGACTTATTGGAATATTAACTTGGGATGCCTTGGGCATCCCCAAGCTTGAGCTCTTGTGTATTGTTCATTCCTTGTATATCATGGTTTTCCTAAATCTCAAAAACTTCATCCATGCAAAACTCAACAAGAACTCGTGAGATAAGTTAGTATAAGTCAATGCAAAAACCATATCATTCTCTACTGTAACAAATCACTAAAATTATTATTCAACATTTCATACTAAATGCCTCTGCATATTTAATACTCCTATCCTCGAATAGAATCATAAACAAGCAAACATATGCAAACAATGCAAACATAACAGCAATCTGCCAAAACAGTATAGTCTGTAAAGAATTCAAGATTCATCATACTTCCCTAATTCCAAAAATTCTAAAAATTTACCACACTGTAGAAAATTTATCATATGTTATTATGCAAAAAAATTCAACATTTTATCACATTCTGACCTTTCTAGGGACTTCTTGTAACAGCGATAAACTTTCTGTTTTGAAATAGCAACATGTAGACTTGCAAAATAAGCATGGTAAAGGCTATCCTTGGCATTTTTATTGAAAATAAAGATGAAAAACATTATTCTAAATAACATAAATCAAATCCTAGCAAAATAAATCGACTCTCCAAGTAAAACACATATCATGTGACGAATGAAAATATAGCTCCAAGTGAGGTTACCGATAATGTTGGAGACGAAAGAGGGGATGCCTACCGGGGCATCCGCAAGCTTAGTTGCTTGGATCTTCCTTGAATATTACCTTGGGGTGCCTTGGGCATCCCCAAGCTTAGGGTCTTGTCACTCCTTATTCTCCTCATAGCGATATCTCACCCAAAACTTGAAAACTTCAATCACGCAAAACTTAACGGAACTTCATGAGGTAGGTTAGTATGATAAAGAGCAAACCATTTCACTTTGGTACTGTCAAAGACAAGATTCATAATTGTTTCCACATGATGCCTACTGTAGCATATCATTTCTACAATTTATATTGAGCAATATAAGCCATAGAAACTAGAAAACAAGCAAACTATGCATTGAAAACAGAATTTGTCAAAAATAGAATAGTCTGTAGTAATTTGTACTCCAACCATACTTCTGCTACTCCAAAAATTATGAAAAATTAGGACAACATAGGTAATTTGTATATATATGACCTACAAAAGTTTCAGATCAAAATCACGTTCCAGTGAAGTTTCAAAATTCCTGGACTGAGCGCAAAAGCTTTGTTTTTGCACAGATTCAAGTTAACTATCATCCACACCATCCCAAAAGCTTTACTTGGCACTTTATTGAAACAAAAGCAATAAAACATGATTACTACAGTAGCTTAATAATGTGAACACACAAAAATAGTAGGTAGAAGTGTTGGGTTGTCTCCCGACAAGCACTTTTCTTTAATGCCTTTTAAGCTAGGCATGATGATTCCAATGATGCTCGCATAAAAGATAAGAAGTGAAACATAAAGAGAGCATCATGAAACATAAGTTACTCTCCCTTAATAATTTTCAGTAGCATCATGAACAGATTCATCAATATAACCATCACTTAAAGCATTCTTTTCATGATCCACAAGCATAGAAATTTTATACTCTCCACATAAGAAAATTTCTTCTCATTCACAATGGTGGGAGCATCATATGAAACTTGAATACTATAAATTGTTTCCATATTAAAAGAGTAATGTTCAGGAAAGGGGGAATCATAACTACGACAAGTTTTGTAAATATAATTCTCACTACTTTTTATAACATAAGTATCATCACAATAATCATCATAAGTAGCAACTTTGTTCTCATCATAGATAGGAGGCATGCAACCATCATAGCGAATTTGATCATTCAAAGTAGGGGGATGAAAAAATACCATATTCATTAAGCATGTCATCCCCAAGCTTGGGACACACATTACTTGCAGCAAATACATTCTAAAACATGTCATTGTCATCAAACATAGCATCCCCAAGCTTGTGACTTGGCATATCATAAGCATAATCACTCTCATCATTAATAGTATGAATAGCACCAACGGTATAACAGTTGCTATCATCATAATTTCCCAAGTTGGTGCCAAAAAGATTTCGAAGCTTATAAGAAGTATCATTATCTTCCCAATCATAATCATCACAACAAGCAACAGGCATAACAAAATCATCATCAATAGTGCTCTCGGACATTGTGCCATAAGACATAGAAGCAACATCATCATCAAGTGCATCATCTTTTTTGATTCATTTTCATGAGGCACAACAATAATAGGAGCAACATTATTTGGGAAAGATACCTTTTTACCTTTCTTCTTTCTTCTTTTGTTCTTCTTCACCACATCATGTGTGGGTTTAATTATTTTTTTCAAGCTTCTTATTGATGAGATTGGTTGAATAGGGAGCTCCTCCTCATCACCTATTTCATCATGAGAGAAAATAGGAGGGGAAGTAGAAATATTTACCCTTTCATTAGTATTCCTTTCATGTTCTATTGGTTTTCCCATCTTTCTATAGTTGGCAATACAAGCATTCTCGTTGCAATTTACCATGCAACATATAGATATTTTTAGATTAGTTTCAATGTCGTCCATGAGAATGAATACTTCAAACCAACTATTTTTATGTGTCAATTCTTCACTCCTCAAAATAAACAAAGTTCATTATAAATTTCTAGGGTGATCAAGTTATTGCAATATTTGGACATGATTCGATCATGAAAAAGCATGCATTGGAAATTAAGATGACCGTCCTTATTGCAAAGTTCACAAGTAATAGGAGAAAGACAACATAATTTTGTAGCAAATTCATCTATCAGTTTGAGCAAAGAATTGGTTCTATCATGCTTATGCTTCTTGCAAAATCTATCTTCCCTATAATGCACGTCTTCACAAACTTTATGCACTCCACAAAAATTGACATGCTTATAAGAAATATTTTTGTCATGACTTGTGCAATCATCATTAGCATTTTGGATATTCAAAGAATTCATACTAACAACATTGCAATCATGCTCATCATTTATACCAAACATTCTATTGAATTCTTCTCCTATCAATTGAGAACAATTTTCTCTTCCATCAGTTTCACAAAATACTTTATAAAGATGAATAATATGATGCAACCTCAATTCCATTTTTTGTAGTTTTCTTTTATAAACCAAACTAGTGATAAAACAAGAAACTAAAAGATTCAGTTGCAAGATCTAAAGATATAGCTTCAAGCACTCACCTCCCCGGCAACGGTGCCAGAAAAGAGCTTGATGTCTACTACGCAACTTTATTCTTATAGACTCGTGTTGGGCCTACAAGTGTAGAGTTTTGTAGGACAGTAGCAATTTTCCCTCAAGTGGATGACCAAAGGTTTATCAATCCGTGGGAGGTGTAGGATGAAGATGATCTCTCTCAAACAACCCTGCAACCAAATACAAGAAATCTCTTGTGTTCCCAACACGCCTAATACAATGGACAATTGTATAGGTGCACTAGTTCGGCAAAGAGATGGTGATAAAATTGTAATACGGGTGGTAGAAATATATTTTTATAATCTGAATAAATAAATACAACAAGGTAGTAAATAGTAAACAGGCACAAAAACTGTATTGCAATGCTTGGAAATGAGGCCTAGGATCCGTACTTTTGCTAGTGTAATCTCTCATCAATGCTAACATAATTGGATCATATAACCACCCCTCAAAGTGCGATTAAGAATCACTCCAAAGTTCCTATCTAGCGGAGAACATAATAAGAAATTATTTGTAGGGTACTAAACCACCTCGTACCTATTCTTTCCGATCGATCTATCCAAGAGTTCGTACTAAAATAACACCAAATAATTTCAGATTCATAATACTCAATCCAACACAAAGAACCTTAAAGAGCACCCCAAGATTTCTACCGGAGAAACGAACACAAGAACGTGCATCAACCCCTATGCGTAGACTACCCCAATGTCACCTCGGGAATCCACGAGTTGAGTGCAAAACACATATCAAGTGAATCAATATGATGCCCCAGTGTCACCATGAGTATACATATGCAAGACATATATCAAGTGCTCTCAAATCCATAAAAGTATTCAATCCGATAACAACGAAATCTCAAAGGGTAATACTCGATTTATCACAACAAGATAGAGAGGGGAAAACACCATATGGTTCGACTATATTAACAAAGCCCGTGATACATCAAGATCGTGACATCTCAAGAACACGAGACAAAGAGAGATTAAACACATAGCTACTGGTACAAACCCTCAGCCCCGAGTGTGGACTACTCCTTCCTCATCATGGTGGCCGCCGGGATAATGAAGATGCCCATCGGTGATGATTCCCCCCTCCGACGAAGTGCTAGAACGGGGTCCAGACTGGTTTTTGGTGGCTACAAAAGCTTGCGGCGGTGGAACTTCTGATCTAGGTTTTCCCCGAGGGTTTTTGGAATATTTGGGATTTTATAGGGCATAGAGGGGTGATACGTCTCCAACGTATCTATAATTTTTGATTGTTCCATGCTATTATATTATCTGTTTTGGATGTTTAATGGGATTTATTATGCACTTTTATATTATTTTTGGGACTAACCTATTAATCGGAGGCCTAGTGCAAATTGTTGTTTTTTTGCCTATTTTAGTGTTTCACAGAAAAGGAATATCAAACGGAGTCCAAACGGAATGAAACCTTTGGGAGAATCGTTCTTGGAACAAACGCAATCTAGCAGACTTGGAGTGGACGTCAAGGAAGCAACAAGGCGGCCATGAGGTAGGAGGGCATGATCAGGGGGAGGCGCGCCCCCCACCCTCGTGGGCCCCTCGTGGCTCAACCGACCTACTTCTTTCGCATATATATACTCATATACCCCAAAAAATATCCAGGAGCACCATGAAACCCTATTTCCACCGCCGCAACCTTCTGTACCCGTGAGATCCCATCTTGGGGCCTTTTCCAGCGCTCCATCGGAGGGGGAATCGATCACGGAGAGCTTCTATATCAACACCATAGCCTCTCCGATGATGTGTGAGTAGTTTACCACAGACCTTCGGGTCCATAGTTATTAGCTAGATGGCTTCTTCTCTCTCTTTGATTCTCAATACAAAATTCTCCTCGATCTTCTTGGAGATCTATTCAATGTATTACCTTTTGTGGTGTGTTTGTCGAGATCCGATGAATTGTGGGTCTATGATCAAGATTATCTATGAACAATATTTGATTCTTCTCTGAATTCTTATATGTATGATTTGATATCTTTGCAAGTCTCTTCGAATTATCAGTTTGGTTTGGCCTACTAGATTGATCTTTCTTGCAATAGGGGAAGTGCTTAGCTTTGGGTTCAATCTTGCGGCATCCTTTCCCAGTGATAGCAGGGGCAGCAAGGCACGTATTGTATTGTTGCCATCGAGGATAAAAATATGGGGTTTATATCATATTGCTTGAGTTTATCCCTCTACATCATGTCATCTTGCTTAATACTCTAGATGCATGCTGGATAGCGGTTGATGTGTGGAGTAATAGTAGTAGATGCAGAATCATTTCGATCTACTTTTCAAGGACGTCATGCCTATATACATGATCATGCCTAGATATTCTCATAACTATTCACTTTTCTATCAATTGCTTGCTACCCCTTGAGCATGCGTTGGTTTTTCCCTTGAAGAGGAAAGGGTGATGCAGCAAAGTAGCGTAAGTATTTCCCTCAGTTTTTGACAACCAAGGTATCAATCCAGTAGGAGGCTACACGCAAGTCCCTCGTACCTACACAAACAAACAAGAACCTCGCAACCAACGCGATAAAGGGGTTGTCAATCCCTTCACGGCCACTTGCAAAAGTGAGATCTGATAAAGGTAATAATAAGATAAATATTTTTGGTATTTTATGATATAGATTGGGAAGTAAAGATTGCAAAATGAAGTAGATCGGAAACTTATATGATGGAAAATAGACCCGGGGACATAGGTTTCACTAGTGGCTTCTCTCAAGATAGCATAAGTATTACGATGGGTGAACAAATTACTGTCGAGCAATTGATAGAAAAGTGCATAGTTATGAGAATATCTAGGCATGATCATGTATATAGGCATCACGTCCGCGACAAGTAGATCGAAACGATTCTACATCTACTACTATTACTCCACACATCGATCGCTATCCAGCATGCATATAGAGTATTAAGTTCATAAGAACAGAGTAACACATTAGGCAAGATGACATGATGTAGAGGGATAAACTCAAGCAATATGATATAAACCCCATCTTTTTATCCTCGATGGCAACAATCCAATACGTGCCTTGCTGCCCCTGCTGTCACTGGGAAAGGACACCACAAGATTGAACCCAAAGCTAAGCACTTCTCCCATTGCAAGAAAGATCAATCTAGTAGGCCAAACCAAACTGATAATTCGAAGAGACTTGCAAAGATAACCAATCATACATAAAAGAATTCAGAGGATATTCAAATATTTCTCATAGATAAACTTGATCATAAGCCCACAATTCATCGGATCTCTACAAACACACCGCAAAAAGAGTTACATCGAATAGATCTCCAAGAAGATCGAGGAGAACTTTGTATTGAGATTCGAAGAGAGAGAAGAAGCCATCCAGCGAATAACTATGGACCTGAAGGTCTGTGGTAAACTACTCACAACTCATCGGAGAGGCCTTGGTGTTGATGTAGAAGACCTTCGTGATCGATTCCCCCTCCAGCGGAGCGCCGGAAAAGGCTCCAAGATGGGATCTCACGGGTACAGAAGGTTGCGGCAGTGGAAATAAGGTTTCGTGGTGCTCCTGGATGTTTTCAGGGTATGTGGATATATATAGGCGAAGGAAGTCGGAAGGGAGCCACGAGGGGCCAACGAGGGTGGGGGGCGCCTCCCTGCCTCGTGGCTTCCTCGTTTGCTTCTTGACGTCCACTCCAAGTCTCCTGGATTGCGTTTGTTCCAAAAATAAATAACTCCCCCGAAGGTTTCATTCCGTTTGGACTCCGTTTTATATTCCTTTTCTCCAAAACACTAAAATAGGCAAAAAAAATAGCAATTTGGGTTGGTCCTCCGGTTAATAGGTTAGTCCCAAAAATAATATAAAAGTGTAAAATAAAGCCCATAAACATCCAAAACGGGTAATATAATAGCATGGAACAATAAAAAATTATAGATACGTTGGAGACGTATCAAGCATCCCCAAGCTTAATTCCTGCTCGTCCTCAAGTAGGTAAATGATAAAAACCTAATTTTTGATGTGGAATGCTACCTAGCATATTTCTCAATGTAATTTTCTTTATTGTGGCACGAATGTTCAAATCCAAATGATTCATAATAAAAGTTCATATTAACATAAAAATAGTAATACTTCAAGCATACTAACAAGTAATCATGTCTTATCAAAATAACATAACCAAAGAAAGCTCATCCCTACAAAATCATATAGTTAGGCTATGCTTCATTTTGGTCACACAAAATACTCCCATCATGCACAACCCCGGTTTCAGCCAAGCAATTGGTTCATACTTTTTAACGCGCTTTAGCTTTTTCAACTCTCACGCAATACATGAGCGTAAGCCATGGATATAGCACTATGGGTGGAATAGAATATGATGATGGAGGTTGTGTGGAGAAGACAAAATAAGGAGAAAGTCTCACATTGACTAGGCGTATCAACGGCCTATGGAGATGCCCATTAATAGATATCAATGTGAGTGAGTAGGGATTGCCATGCAACGGATGCACCAGAGCTATAAATGTATGAAATCTCAACAAAAGAAACTAAGTGGGTGTGCATCCAACTCGCTTGCTCAGGAAGACCTAGGGCATTTTGAGGAAGCCCATCATTAGAATATACAAGTCAGGTTCTATAATGAAAAATTCCCACTAGTATATGAAAGTGACAACATAGGAGACTCTCTATCATGAAGATCATGGCGCTACTTTGAAGCTCGGGTGTGGAAAAAGGATAGTAACATTGTCCCTTCTCTCTTTTTCTCTGAGTTTTCTTTTTTTATGGTGGGCTGCTACGTCTTGAGCTTGCGTTGGTTTTCCTTGAAGAGGAAAGGGTGATGCAGCAATAGTAGCGTAAGTATTTCCCTCAGTTTTTGAGAACCAAGGTATCAATCCAGTAGGAGGCTCCTCAAAAGTCCCACGCACCTACACAAACAAACAAAGAACTCGCAACCAACGCAAAAAAGGGGTTGTCAATCCCTTTACGGCCACTTGCGAAAGTGAGATCTGATAGAGATAGTATGATAAGATAAATATATTTTTGGTATTTTATAATATAGATTGGAAAAGTAAAGATGCAAATAAAAGTAGATTGAAAGCTTATATGATAAAATATAGACCCGGGGGCCATAGGTTTCACTAGTGGCTTCTCTCAAGATAGCATAAGTATTACGGTGGGTGAACAAATTACTGTCGAGCAATTGATAGAAAAGCCAATAATTATGAGATTATCTAGGCATGATCATGTATATAGGCATCACGTCCGTGACTAGTAGACCGACTCCTGCCTGCATCTACTACTACTACTCCACACATCGACCGCTATCCAGCATGCATCTAGAGTATTAAGTTCATTAGAACAGAGTAACGCATTAAGAAAGATGACATGATGTAGAGGGATAAACTCATGCAATATGATATAAACCCCATCTTTTTATCCTCGATGGAAATAATACAATGCGTGCCTTGCTGCCCCTATTGACACTGGGAAAGGACACCGCAAGATTGAACCCAAAGCTAAGCACTTCTCCCATTGCAAGAAAGATCAATCTAGTAGGCCAAACCAAACTGATAATTCGAAGAGACTTGCAAATATAACTTAATCACACATAAAAGAATTCAGAGGAGATTCAAATATTTCTCATAGATAAACTTGATCATAAACCCACAATTCATCGGATCTAGACAAACACATCGCAAAAAGAGTTACATCGAATAGATCTCCAGGAAGATCAAGGAGAACGTGGTATTGAGATCCAAAAAGAGAGAAGAAGCCATCTAGCTAATAACTTGATGATTGACAAGACCACTAGTTTCAAGAAAAGGGAAAAGGGAAAGAAAGGGAACTTCAAGTAGAATGACAAGCAAGTTATCACTCCCGCGAAGAAGCCCAAAGCTGGACCAAAGCCTAAAACTGAGTGCTTCTACTGCAAAGGAAATTGTCACTGGAAGCGGAAATACCCTGAATATTTGGTGGATAAGTAGGATGGCAAAGTGAACAAGGTTATATTTGATATACATGTTATTGATGTGTACCTTACTAGTGTTTATAGTAGCCCATGGGTATTTCATACTTGTTCGGTTGCTAATAATTAGTAACTCGAAACCGGAGTTACAGAATAAACAGAGACTAGTTGAGGGTGAAGTGATGATGTGTGTTGGAAGTGGTTCCAAGATTGATATGATCATCATCACACACTCCCTATACTTTCGGGATTAGTGTTAAACCTAAATAAATGTTATTTGGCGTTTGCGTTGAGCATGAATATGATTTGATCATGTTTATTGCAATACGGTTATTCATTTAAAGTCAGAGAATAATTGTTGTTCCGTTTACATGAATAAAACCTTCGATGGTCATACACCCAATGAAAATAGTTTGTTGGATCTCGATCGTAGTGATACACATATTCATAATATTGATGCCAAAAGATGCAAAGTTGATAATGATAGTGCAACTTATTTGTGGCACTGCCGTTTGGGTCATATCGGTGTAAAGTGCATGAAGAAACTCCATAAAGATGGACTTTTGGAATCACTTGATTATGAATCATTTGATGCTTGCGAACTGTGCCTTATGGGCAAGATGACTAAAACTCCATTCTCCGGAACAATGGAATGAGCTACTGACTTATTGGAAATAATACATACCGATGTATGCGATCCAATGAGTGTTGATGGTCGTGGCGAGTATCGTTATTTTCTGACCTTCATAGATGATTTGAGCAGATATGGGTATATCTACTTAATGAAACACAAGTCTGAAACATTTGAAAAGTTCAAAGAATTTCAGAGTGAAGTGGAGAATCATTGTAACAAGAAAATAAAGTTTCTACGATCTAATCGTGGAGGAGAATATTTGAGTTACGAGTTTGGCCTTCATTTAAAAACAATGTGGAATAGTTTCACAGCTCACGCCACATGGAACACCACAGGGTATTGGTTTGTCCGAACATCGTAAACCACACTTTATTGGATATGGTGCAATCTATGATGTATCTTACTGATTTACCACTGTCATTTTGGGGTTATGCATTAGAGACAGCTGCATTCACTTTAAAAAGGGCACCATCAAAATCTGTTGAGATGACACCTTATGAACTGTGGTTCGGCAAGAAACCAAAGTTGTCGTTTCTTAGAGTTTGGGGCTGCGATGTTTATGTGAAAAAGTTTCAACCTGATAAAGCTCGAACCCAAATCGGAGAAGTGCGTCTTCATAAAATACCCAAAGGAAACTATTGGGTACACCTTCTATCACAGATTCAAAGGAAAAATATTCGTTGCTAAGATGGATCCTTTCTAGAGAAGGAGTTTCTCTCGAAAGAAGTGAGTGGGAGGAAAGTAGAACTTGATGAGGTAACTGTACCTGATCCCTTATTGGAAAGTAGTTCATCACAGAAATCTGTTCATGTGACTCCTACACCAATTAGTGAGGAAGCTAATCATGATGATCATGTAACTTCAGATCAAGTTACTACCGAACCTCGTAGGTCAACCAGAGTAAGATCCGCACCAGCGTGGTATGGTAATCCTGTTCTGGAGGTCATGTTACTTGACCATGATGAACCTACGAACTATGAGGAAGCTATGATGAGCCCAGATTCCATGAAATGGCTTGAGGCCATGAAATCTGAGATGGGATCCATCTATGAGAACAAAGTATGGACTTTGGTGGAGTTTCCCAATGATCCGCAAGCCATATTGTATAAATGGATCTTCAAGAGGAAGACAGACACTGATAGTAGTGTTACTATCTACAAAGCTCGACTTGTCGCAAAAGGTTTATCGACAAATTCAAGGTGTTGAATACGATGAGATTTTCTCACTCGTATCGATGCTTAAGTTTGTCCGAATCATCTTAGCAATTACCACATTTTATGAAATCTGGCAAATGGATGTCAAAACTGCATTCCTTAATGGATTTATTAAAGAAGAGTTGTATATGATGCAACCAGAAGGTTTTGTCAATCCTAAAGGTGCTAATTGTTGGGGAACAAAGCAGAAATTCAAAATTTTCTATGCATCACCAAGATCAATCTATGGAGATACTAGCAACGAGAGAGAGGGGAGTGCATCTTCATACCCTTGAAGATCGCGATGCGGAAGCGTTACAAGAACACGGTCGGTGGAATCATTCACGAAGCGATTCAGATCGCGGCCGAATCCGATCTAAGCACCGAAGAACGGTGCCTCCGCGTTCAACACACGTGCAGCCCGGTGATGTCTCCCGTGCCTTGATCCAGCAAGGAGAGAGGGATAGGTTGGTGAAGACCCCGTCCAGCAGCAACACGACGGCGTGGTGGTGGTGGAGGAGCGCGGTACTCCTGCAGGGCTTCGCCAAGCACTACGAGAGACGAGGAGGGAGAGAGGTAGGGCTGCGCCTTGGGAGAGAGAGACTCATGTGTTGGGCAGCCCAAAACCTCCACTATATATAGGGGCAAGGGGGAGGGGGAGGCGCCCTAGGGTTTCCCCTAGGGGGGCGGCGGCCAGGGTAGATGGGATCTCCCCTTTGGGTGACTTGGCCCCCAAGCCAGGAGGTGGGAACCCTAGATGGGGCGCCCCAAACCCCCTGGTCACGTGGGAATAGGTGAGGGGGGCGCACAGCCCCTTAGTGGGCTGGTTTGCCCCCTTCCCTTGGCCCATGAAGCCCCCCAACACTTGTCGGGGCTCCCGAAATACCTTTCGGTCATGCTGGTCATCACCCGGTACCTCCGGAACACTTCCGAACTCCAAAACCCTTCGTCCAATATATCAATCTTCACCTCCGGACCATTCCGGAACTCCCCGTGATGTCCGGGATCTCATCCGGGACTCCAAACAACATTCAGTAACCACGTACATACCTTCCCTATAACCCTAGTGTCATCGAACCTTAAGTGTGTAGACCCTACGGACTCGGGAATCATGCAGACATGACCGAGACATCTCGCCGGTCAATAACCAACAGCGGGATCTGGATACCCATGTTGGCTCCCACATTTTCCACGACGATCTCATCGGATGAACCACGATGTCGGGGATTCAAGCAATCCCGTATGCAATTCCCTTTGTCAATCGGTACGTTACTTGCTTGAGATTCGATCGTCGGTATCCCAATACCTCGTTCAATCTCGTTACCAGCAAGTCACTTTACTCGTTCCATAATGCATGATCCCGTGACTAACTACTTAGTCACATTGAGCTCATTATGATGATGCATTACCGAGTGGGCCCAGAGATACCTCTCCGTCATACGGAGTGACAAATCCCAGTCTCGATTCGTGCCAACCCAACAGACACTTTTGGAGATACCTATAGTGCACATTTATAGCCACCCAGTTACGTTGTGACGTTTGGTACACCCAAAGCATTCCTACGGTATCCGGGAGTTGCACAATCTCATGGTCTAAGGAAATGATACTTGACATTAGAAAAGCTTTAGCAAACAAACTACACGATCTTGCGCTATGCTTAGGATTGGGTCTTGTCCATCACATCATTCTCCTAATGATGTGATCCCGTTATCAATGACATCCAATGTCCATGGTCAGGAAACCATAACCATCTATTGATTAACGAGGGTCTATGTATTCACACATGTATTACGGTTTCCAGTTAATACAATTATAGCATGAACAATAGACAATTATCGTGAACAAGGAAATATAATAATAACCATTTTATTATTGCCTCTAGGGAATATTTCCAATAGTCTCCCACTTGCACTAGAGTCAATAATCTAGCTCACATCACTGTGCGGTTGTAATGAATTCAACACCCATGGGGTTTGATCATATCTCGCTTGTGAGAGAGGTTATTAGTCAACGGGTCCGAACCTTTCAGATCCATGTGTGCTTTACAAATATCTATGTCATCTTGTAGATGCAGCTACCAGGCGCTACTTGGAGCTATTCCAAATAAATGCTCTACTATACGAATCTGGTTTACTACTCAGAGTCATCCGGATTAGTGTCAAAGTTTGCATGGGCGTAACCCTTTACGACAAACTCTTTTACCACCTCCATAATCGATAAAATTCCTTAGTCCACTAGTTTCTAAGGATAATCTTGACCGCTGTCATGTGATCCATTCCCGGATCACACTTGTACCCCTTAATTGACTCATGGCAAGGCACACTTTAGGTGCGGTACACAGCATAGCAAACTATGGAGCCTACATCTAAAGCATAGGGGACGACCTTCGTCCTTTCTCTCTCTTCTGCCATGGTCAGGTCTCGAGTCTTACTCAATATTCACACCTTATAACACAGCCAAGAACTCCTTCTTTGCCGATCTATTTTGAACTCCTTCAAAATCTTGTCACGGTGCGTACTCATTTGAAAGCACTATCAAGCGATTTTGATCTATCCTTATAGATCTTGATGCTCAATGTTGTAGCTTAATCCAGGTTTTCCATTGAAAAACACTTTCAAATAACCCTATATGCTTTCCAGAAATTCTACAGCATTTCTGATCAACAATATGTTAACAACATATACTCATCAGAAATTCTATAGTGCTCCCACTCACTTCTTTGGAAATACAAGTTTCTCATAGACTTTGTATAAACCCAAAATCTTTGATCATCTCATCAAAGCGTATATTCCATCTCCGAGGTGCTTACTCCAGTCCTTAGAAGGATTACTGGAGCTTTGCATATTTGTTAGCATCTTTCAGGATTGACAAAACCTTCTGGTTGTATCACATACAACCTTTCCTCAAGAAAAACATCGAGGAAACAATGTTTTGACATCGTATCTGCAAGATTTCATAAATAATGCAGTAACTGCTAATATAATTCCAACAGACTCTTAGCATCGCTACGAGTGAGAAAGTCTCATCGTAGTCAACTCCTTGAACTTGTCGGAAAACATCTTAGCGACAAGTCGAGCTTTCTTAATGGTGACACTTACCATCATTATCCATCTTCCTTTTAAAATCCATCTGTACTCAACAGCCTTACGACCATCAAGTAGTTCTACCAAAGTTTACACTTTGTTTTATACATGGATCCTCTCTCGGATTTTATTGCCTCGAGCCATTTGTCGGAATCCGGGCCCACCATCGCTTCTCCATAGCTCGTAGGTTCATTGTTTTCTAGCAACATGACCTCCAAGACAGGATTACCGTACCACTCTGAAGCAGTACGCATCCTTGTCGTCCTACAAGGTTCGGCAGTGACTTGATCCGAGGCTTCATGATCACTATCATCAGCTTCCACTTCAATTGGTGTAGGTGCCACAGGAACAACTCCCTGTGCCCTGCTACACACTAGTTGTAGTGACGGTTCAATAACCATATCAAGTCTCCGCCATCCTCCCACTCAATTCTTTCGAGAGAAACTTTTCCTCGAGAAAGGACTTGTTAATAGAAACAATCACTTTTGCTTCTGGATCTGAAATAGGAGGTATACCCAACTATTTTGGGTGTCCTATGAAGATGTATTTATCCGCTTTGGGTTCAAGCTTATCAGGATGAAACCTTTTTTCACATAAGCGTCACAGCCCCAAACTTTCAAGAAACGACAGCTTAGGTTTCTCTAAACCATAGTTCATACGGTGTCATCTCAACGAAATTACGTGGTGCCCTATTTAAAGTGAATGTGGCTGTCTCTAATGCCTAACCCATAAACGATAGTGGTAATTCGATAAGAGACATCATGGTATGCACCATATCCAATAGGGTGCAGTTGTGATGTTCGGACACACCATCAAACTATGGTGTTCCAGGCGGTATTAGTTGTGAGACAATTTCCACAATGTCTTAATTGTGTGCCAAACTCGTAACTCAGATACTCATCTCTATGATCATATCATAGACATTGTATCCTCTTGTCACGACGATCTCCAACTTCACTCTGAAATTACTTGAACCTTTCAATAATTCAGATTTGTGTTTCATCAAGTAAATATACTCAGTATCTACTCAGATCATCTGTGAAGTAAGAACATAACGATATCCACTGCGTGCCTCAGCACTCATTGGACTGCACACATCAAAATGTATTACTTCCAACAAGTTGCTTTCTTGTTCCACTTTACTGAAAACGAGGCTTTCAGTCATCTTGCCCATGTGGTATGATTTGCATGTCTCAAGTGATTCAAAATCAAGTGAGTCCAAACGGTCCATCTGCATGGAGTTTCTTCATGCGTATATACCAATATACATGGTTCACATGTCTCAATCTTTTCAAAAACGAGTGAGTCCAAAGATCCATCAACATGGAGCTTCTTCATGCGTTTTATACCAATATGACTCAAATGGCAGTGCCACAAGTATGTGGTACTATCATTACTATCTTATATCTTTTGGTACGAACATGTGTATCACTATGATCAAGATTCAATAAACCATTCATTTTAGGTGCAAGACCATTGAAGGTATTATTCAAATAAACAGAGTAACCATTATTCTCCTTAAATGAATAACCGCATTGCGATAAACATAATCCAATCATGTTTATGCTCAACGCAAACACCAAATAACAATTATTTAGGTTTAACACCAATCTCGATGGTAGAGGGAGCAGGCGATGCTTGATCACATCAACCTTGGAAACACTTCCAACACACATCGTCATCTCACCTTTAGCTAGTCTCCGTTTATTCCATAGCTCTTTTATTTCGAGTTACTAACACTTAGCAACCGAACCGGTATCTTAATACCCTGGTGCTACTAGGAGTACTAGTAAAGTACACATTTAATACAATGTATATCCAATATACTTCTGTCAACCTTGCCAGCCTTCTCATCTACCAAGTATCTAGGGTACTTCTGCTTCAGTGACCATTCCCTCATTACAGAAGCACTTAGTCTTGGGTTTGGGTTCAACCCTGGGTTTCTTCACTAGAGCAGCAACTGATTTGTCGTCTCATGAAGTATCCCTTCTTGCCCTTGCCCTTCTTGAAACTAGTAGTTTTACTAACCATCAACAATTGATGCTCCTACTCGATTTCTACTTTCGCTGTGTCAAACATCGCGAATTGCTCAAGGATCATCATGTCTATCCCTGATATGTTATAGTTCATCAAGAAGCTCTAATAGCTTGGTGGCAGTGACTATGGAGAACCATCACTATCTCATCTGGAAGATTAGCTCCCACTCGATTCAAGTGATTGTAGTACTCAGACAATCTGAGCACATGCTCAATGATTGAGCTTTTCTCCCTTAGTTTGCAGGTTAAGAAACTTGTCGGAGGTCGCATACCTCTTGACGTGGGCACGAGCCTGAAATCCTAATTTCAGCCCTTGGAACATCTCATATGTTCTGCGACGTTTCAAAAAATGTCTTTGTTGCCTCAATTCTAAACCGTTTAACATTACGCACTGAACTATCACGTAATCATCAAAACGTGTATGTCAGATGTTTGCAACATCCACAAATGACGCTCGAGGTTCAGCACACCGAGCGGTGCATTAAGGACATAAGCCTTCTGTGCAGCAATGAGGACAATCCTCAGTATACGGACCCAATCCGCATAATTGGTACTATCAACTTTCAACTAAAATTTTCTCTAGGAACATATCTTAAACAGTAGAACTAAAGCACAAGCTACGACATAATTTGCAAAGTCCTTTTGACTATGTTCATGATAATTAAGTTCATCTAATGAACTCCCACTCAGATAGACATCCCTCTAGTCATATAAGTGATACATGATCCGAGTCAACTAGGCCGTGTCCGATCATCACGTGAGACAGACTAGTCATCATCGGTGAACATCTCCATGTTGATTGTATCTACTATATGACTCATGTTTGACCTTTCGGTCTCTTGTGTTCCGAGGCCATGTCTGTACATGCTAGGCTCGTCAATTCAACCTAAGTGTTTTGCGTGTGTACATCTGGCTTACACCCGTTGTATGTGAATGTTAGAATCTATCACACCCGATCATCACGTGGTGCTTCGAAACAACGAACTTTCGCAACGGTGCACA
The DNA here is from genome assembly GCF_018294505.1 of Triticum aestivum. Taxonomy (NCBI): domain Eukaryota; kingdom Viridiplantae; phylum Streptophyta; class Magnoliopsida; order Poales; family Poaceae; genus Triticum; species Triticum aestivum. The sequence continues at coordinate 211,751,328 of NC_057807.1, read as the reverse complement.
GTTAGGGGGAACACTTTCTTGAAATTTTAATGAGGGATCATCTTATTTATGCTATCGTCGTTCTAAGCAAATAATATGTAAACATGACAAACATCACATGCAAATCATAAAGTGACGTGATATGGCCAGTATCATCTTGCGCCTTTGATCTCCATCTTGAGGCACGACATGATCACCTTTGTCACCGGCATGACACCATGATCTCCATCATCATGATCTCCATCATCGTGTCTTCATGAAGTTGTCTCGCCAACTATTACTTCTACTACTATGGCTAACGGTTTAGCAAAAAAGTAAAGTAATTACATGGCGTTTTCAATGAAAAGCGGGTCATACAATAAATTAAGACAATTCCTATGGCTCCTGTCGGTTGTCATACTCATCGACATGCAAGTCGTGATTCCTATTACAAGAACATGATCATTCTCATACATCACATATATCATTCATCACATTCTTTTGGCCATATCACATCACATATCATACCCTGCAAAAACAAGTTAGACATCCTCTAATTGTTGTTGCATGTTTTACATGGCTGCTATGGGTTTCTAGCAAGAACATTTCTTACCTACGCAAAAGCCACAACGGTGATATGCCAATTGCTATTTACCCTTCATAAGGACACTTTTCATTGAATCCGATCCGACTGAAGTGGGAGAGACTAGCACCCGCTAGCCACCTTTATGCAACAAGTGCATGTCAGTCGATGGAACCTGTCTCACGTAAGCGTACGTGTAAGGTCGGTCTGGGCTGCTTCATCCCACGATGCTGCCGAATCAAGATAGGACTAATAACGGTAAGCAAATTGAACAAACCAACGCCCACAACTACTTGTGTTCTACTCGTGCATAGAATCTACGCAATAGACCTAGCTCTGATACCACTGTTGGGGAACGAAGCAGAAATTCAAAATTTTCTACACATCACCAAGATCAATATATGGAGATACTAGAAACAAGAGAGAGGGGAGTGCATCTTCATACCCTTGAAGATCGCGATGCGGAAGCGTTACAAGAACGCGGTCGGTGGAATCGTTCACGAAGCGATTCAGATCGCGGCCGAATCCGATCTAAGCACCGAAGAACGGTGCATCCGCGTTCAACACACGTGCAGCCCGGTGACGTCTCCCGTGCCTTGATCCAGCAAGGAGAGAGGGAGAGGTTGGGGAAGACTCCGTCCAGCAGCAGCACGATGGCGTGGTTGTGGTGGAGGAGCGCGGTACTCCTGCAGGGCTTCACCAAGCACTACGAGAGACGAGGAGGGAGAGAGGTAGGGCTGCGCCTTGGGAGAGAGAGACTCATGTGTTGGGTAGCTCAAAACCTCCACTATATATAGGGGCAAGGGGAAGGGGGAGGCGCCCTAGGGTTTCCCCTGGGGGGGCGGCGGCTAGGGCAGATGGGATCTCCCCTTTGGGTGACTTGGCCCCCAAGTCAGGAGGTGGGAACCCTAGATGGGGCGCCCCAAACCCCCTGGTCGCGTGGGAATAGGTGAGGGGGCGCACAGCCCCTTAGTGGGCTGGTTTTCCCCCTTCCCTTGGCCCATGAAGCCCCCCAGCACTTGCCGGGGCTCCCGAAATACCTTTCGGTCATGTTGGTCATCACCCGGTACCTCCGGAACACTTCCGGACTCCAAAACCCTTCGTCCAATATATCAATCTTTAGCTCCGGACCATTCGGGAACTCCTCGTGACGTCCGGGATCTCATCCGAGACTCCGAACAACATTCGGTAACCGCGTACATACCTTCCCTATAATCCTAGCGTCATCGAACCTTAAGTGTGTAGACCCTACAGCCTCGGGAATCATGCAGACATGACCGAGACATCTCTCCAGTCAATTACCAACAGCGGGATCTGGATACCCATGTTGGCTCCCACATGTTCCACGATGATCTCATCGGATGAACCACGATGTCGGGGATTCAAGCAATCCCGTATGCAATTCCCTTTGTCAATCGGTACGTTACTTGCCCGAGATTCGATCGTCGGTATCCCAATACCTTGTTCAATCTTGTTACTGGCAAGTCACTTTACTCGTTCCATAATGCATGATCCCGTGACTAACTACTTAGTCGCATTGAGCTCATTATGATGATGCATTATCGAGTGGGCCCAGAGATACCTCTCCGTCATACGGAGTGACAAATCCCAGTCTCGATTCGTGCCAACCCAACAGACACTTTTGGAGATACCTGTAGTGCACCTTTATAGCCACCTAGTTACGTTGTGACGTTTGGTGCACCCAAAGCATTCCTACGGTATCCGGGAGTTGCACAATCTCATGGTCTAAGGAAATGATACTTGACATTAGAAAAGCTTTAGCAAACGAACTACACGATCTTGTGCTATGCTTAGGATTGGGTCTTGTCCATCACATCATTCTCCTAATGATGTGATCCCGTTATCAATGACATCCAATGTCCATGGTCAGGAAACCATAACCATCTATTGATCAACGAGCTAGTCAACTAGAGGCTCACTAGGGACATGTTGTGGTCTATGTATTCACACATGTATTACGGTTTCCAGTTAATACAATTATAGCATGAACAATAGACAATTATCGTGAACAAGGAAATATAATAATAACCATTTTATTATTGCCTCTAGGGCATATTTCCAACACTAACAAAATGTGCAAGATCCAGTGATCCATCTATGGACTGGTGCAAGCATCTCGGAGTTGGAATATACGCTTTGATGAGTTGATCAAAGCATATAGTTTTATACAGACTCGCGGTGAAGCCTGTATTTACAATAAAGTGAGTGGGAGCACTACAGCCTTTTTGATAAGCATATGTGAGTGGCATATTGTTGATCAGAAATGATGTAGATTTTTTTTGGAAAGCATAAAGGAGTGTTTGAAAGGAGTTCTTTAAAAGAAAGACCTCAGTAAAGCTACTTACATATTGAGCATCAATATCTATTGAGATAGATCAAGACGCTTGATAAGATTTTTCAGATTACATACCTTGATAAGATTTTGAAGTAATTCAAAATGGAACAGTCAAAGAAGGAGTTCTTGCCTGTGTTGCAAGGTGTGAAGTTGAGTAAGACTCAAAACCCGACTATGGCAGAAAATAGAAAGAGAATGAAAAGTCATTCCCGATGCCTCAGTCATAGGTTCTATAAAGTATGCTATGCTGTGTACCAGACCTATTGTATACCTTGCTCTGAGTTTGGCAAGGGAGTACAATTTTGATCTAAGAGTAGATCACTGGACAGCGGTCAAGAATATCCTTAGTGAGGACTAAGGAAATATTTCTCGATTATGGAGGTGATAAAAGAGCCCGTCGTAAAGAGTTACATCGGTGCAAGCTTTTACACCGATCCAGATGACTCTAAGTCTCAATCTGGGTACATATTGAAAGTGGGAGCAATTAGCTAGAGTAGCTCCGTGCAGAGCATTGTAGACATAGAATATTTGCAAAATACATATGGCTCTGAATATGACAGACCTGTTGACTAAACTTCTCTCACGAGCAAAACATGATCATACCTTAGTACTCTTTGGGTGTTAATCACATAGCGATGTGAACTAGATTATTGACTCTAGTAAACCCTTTGGGTGTTGATCACATAACGATGTGAACTATGGGTATTAATCACATACAGATGTGAATATTGGTGTTAAATCACATGGCGATGTGAACTATATTATTAACTCTAGTGCAAGTGGGAGACTGAAGGAAATATTCCCTAGAGGCAATAATAAAGTTATTAATTATTTCCTTATTTCATGATAAATGTTTATTATTCATGCTAGAATTGTATTAACCGGAAACATAATACATGTCTGAATACATAGACAAACATAGTGTCACTAGTATGCCTCTACTTGACTAGCTCGTTGAATCAAAGATGGTTAAGTTTCCTAGCCATAGACATGAGTTGTCATTTGATTAACGGGATCACATCATTAGAGAATGATGTGATGATTTGACCCATTCCGTTAGCTTAGCACTTGATCGTTTAGTATGTTGTTATTGCTTTCTTCATGACTTATGCATGTTCCTATGACTATGAGATTACGCAACTCCCGTTTACAGGAGGAACACTTTGTGTGCTACCAAACGTCACAATGTAACTGGGTGATTATAAAGGTGCTCTACAGGTGTCTCCAAAGGTACATGTTGAGTTGGCGTATTTCGAGATTAGGATTTGTCACTCCGATTGTCGGAGAGGTATCTCTGGGCCCTCTCGGTAATGCACATCACTATAAGCCTTGCAAGCAATGTGGCTAATGAGTTAATTACGGGATGATGCATTACGTAACTTGTAAAGAGACTTGCCGGTAATGAGATTGAACTAGGTATTGAAATACCGACGATCGAATCTCGGGCAAGTAACATACTGATGACAAAGGTAACAACGTATGTTGTTATGCGGTTTGACCGATAAAGATCATCGTAGAATATATGGGAGCCAATATGAGCATCCAGGTTCCGCTATTGGTTATTGACCGGAGACGTGTCTCGGTCATGTCTACATAGTTCTTGAACCCGTAGGGTCCGCACGCTTAAAGTTAGATGGCGGTTATATTATGAGTTTATATGTTTTGATGTACTGAAGATAGTTCGGAGTCCCGGATGTGACCACGGACATGACGAGGAGTCTCGAAATGGTCGAGACATAAATATTCATATATTGGACGACTATATTCAGACACCGGAATGGTTCTGGGGGTTATCGGATGTATATCGGAGTACCGGGGGGTTACCGGAACCCCCGGGGGGTTAATGGGCCTCATGGGCCCAAAGTGGAGTATAGGAGGGGCGGCCAGGGCAGGTCGCGCGCCCCCTCACCCTCTAGTCCGAATAGGACAAGGAGGGGGGCGGCGCCCCCCTTTCCTTCCTCTCCTCTCTCCCCTTCCTTCCTCATCTCCTACTTGGGCAAGGAAAGGAGGGAGTCCTACTCCCGGTGGGAGTAGGACTCCTCCCTGGCGCGCCTCCTCCTGGCCGGCCGCCCCCTCCCCCTTGCTCCTTTATATGCGGGGGCAGGGGGCACCTCTAGACACAACAATTGATCCTTGAGATCTATTAGCCGTGTGCGGTGCCCCCCTCCACCATATTCCACCTCGATAATATCATAGCGGTGCTTAGGCGAAGCCCTGCGTCAGTAGAACATCATCACTGTCACCATGCCGTCGTGCTGACGGAACTCTCCCTCGAAGCTCGGCTGGATCGGAGTTCGAGGGACGTCATCGAGCTGAACGTGTGCTGAACTCGGAGGTGTCGTACGTTCAGTACTTGGATCGGTCAGATCGTGAAGACGTACGACTACATCAACCGCGTTGTGCTAATGCTTCCTCTTTTGGTCTACGAGGGTACGTGGACTCACTCTCCCCGCTCGTTGCTATGCATCACCATGATCTTGCGTGTGCGTAGGATTTTTTTTGAAATTACTACGTTCCCCAACAGTGCCCCCCTCGGGGCACCCCTCTGGTACTTCTTTGGCCCATTGGATGTCTTCTGGTCCAAAGAAAATCTCCAAAAAGTTTCGACGCGTTTGGACTCCGTTTGGTATTGATTTTCTGTGAAGTAAAAAACAAGCAAAAAATAGCAACTGGCACTTGGCAGTCAATAGGTTAGTCCCAAAAATGATATAAAGTTGCTATAAAATGATTGTAAAACATCCAAGAATGATAATATAACAACATGAATACTTCATAAATTATAAATACATTGGAGATGTATCAAGACTCAAATAATATTCATTGATAATCTGATCATAAATCCACAATTCATCGGAACTCGACAAACACACTGTAAAAGAATATTACATCGGATAGAACTACAAGAACATTGCAGAGAAAATTGTATTGAAGATCAAAGAGAGAGAAGAAGCCATCTAGCTACTAGCTATGGACCTGTAGGTGTGTGGTAAACTACTCACGCTTCATCGGAAGGGCAATAGGGTTGCTGTAGAAGCCCTCCGTGATCGAATTCCCCTCCGGCAGTGTGCCAGAAAAGGCCCCAAGATGGGATCTCATGGGAACAGAAGGTTATATATGGTGGCGGAAAAGTATTTTGGTGGATACTTCTGGTGGTTTGGGAATATTTTAGATTTATAGAGCTGAGATGGAGGTTGGTGGACTCCCGAGGGGCCCACAAGCTAGGTGGCTCCCCCCTAGGGCGCGCCTTGTGGGCTTGTGGAGTCCTCGTGACTCTTATGGCCCTCTCCCCAAGTCTTCTGGTCCAAGATAAATCATCACGAAAGTTTTATTCGGTTTGGACTCCGTTTGATATTCCTTTTCTGTAAAACTCAAAAACAAGGGGAAAAAATAGAAACTGACATTGGGCTCTAGGTTAATAAGTTAGTCCCAAAAATAATATAAAATGGCATATTAATGCATATAAAACATCCCAAACAGATAATATAATAGCATGGAACAAAAAAATATAGATACGTTGGGGACGTATCAAACATCCCCAAGTTTAATTCCTACTCGTCCTCGAGTAGGTAAATGATAAAAATAGAAATTTTGATGTGCAATGCTACCTAACATATTTATCCATGTAGTCTTCTTTATTGTGGCATGAATATTCAAGTCCATAAGATTCAAAACAAAAGTTTAATATTGACATAAAACAATAATACTTCAAGCATACTTAATCAAAGTAATCATGTCTTCTCAAAATAACATGGCTTAAGAAAGTTATCCCTACAAAATCATATAGTCTGGTTGTTGCTCTATCTTCATCACACAAAGTATTTAATCATGCACAACCCCGATGACAATCCAAGCAATTGTTTCATACTTTAGTAATCTCAAACTTTTTCAACTTTCACGCAATACATGAGTGTGAGCCATGGACATAACACTATATGTGGAATAGAATGGTGGTTGTGGAGAAGACAAAAAGGGAGAAGATAGTCTCACATCAACTAGACGTATCAACGGGATATGGAGATTCCCATTAATAGATATCAATGTGAGTGAGTAGGGATTGCCATGCAACGGATGCACTAGAGCTATAAATGTATGAAAGCTCAACAAAAGAAACTAAGTGGGTGTGCATCCAACTCGCTTGCTCACGAAGACCTAGGGCATTTTGAGAAAGCCCATCATTGGAATATACAAGCCAAGTTCTATAACAAAAAATTCCCACTAGTATATGAAAGTGACAACATAGGAGACTCTCTATCATGAAGATCATGGTGCTACTTTTAAGCACAAGTGTGGTAAAAAGGATAGTAACATTGTCCCTTCTCTCTTTTCTCTCATTTTTTTCATTTGGGTTCCTATTGGCCTCTTCTATTTTTTGTAAAGTCCGGAGACTCATTCCAACTTGTGAGGGAATCATAGCTTCCATCATTCTTTCCTCACATGGAACAATGCTCTAATAATGATGACCATCACACTTTTATTTACTTACAACTCGATTCTAGAACAAAATATGACTCTATATAAATGCCTTTGGCGGTGTACCGGGATGTGCAATGATCAAGAGTGACATGTATAAAAAATATGAACGGTGGCCTTGCCACAAATATTATGCCAACTACACGATCATGCAAAGTAATACTTTACTAGACCGATAGCAAGTTTTATGTGGGAGAGGCCACTGCTAGCATGTCATTCCTGACTTGGAATTATATGTACTTATGATTGGAACTATTAGCAAGCATTCGCAACTACTAACGTTCATTATGGTAAAACCCAACCATAGCATTAAGATATATTGGTCCCCCTTCAACCCCGTATGCATCAATTTCTATGCTAGGTTGAAGCTTCTGTCACTCTTGCCCTCCAATACATAGTCCTATCAACATACAACTAACCCTATGGTGTGATCCACGCACGCGCTCATATGATGGGCACCAAAGGACAGCAACATAACCACAAGCAAATTAAACCAATCATAGCAATTCACCAATTACCGAAAGGACAACGAAAATCTACTCAGACATCATAGGATGGCAACACATCATTGGATAATAATATGAAGCATAAAGCATCATGTTCAAGTAGAGGGTACAACGGGTTGCGGGAGAGTGGACCGCTGTAGATAGATGGGGGAAGGTGATGGAGATGTTGGTGAAGATGACGGAGGTGTTGGTGTAGATCGCGGTGATGATGATGGCCCCGGCGGTGTTCCGGTGCCACCGGGAGAGAGGGGGGAGAGCCCCCCTTCTACTTCTTCTTCCTTGATCTTCTCCCTAGATGGGAGAAGGGTTTCCCCTCTGGTCCATGGTCTCCATGGCGTGGGAGGGGTGAGAGCCCCTCCGAGATTGGATCTGTCTCTCTATCTCTCTCTGTTTCTGGGTTCCCCGATTCTGCCTTTTCACCGTTTCTTATATTCCCGGAGATCCGTAACTCCGATTGGATTGAAACTTTCAACATGATTCGTTTCCGGATATTATCTTTCTTGCGGAAAAAGAAGGGTAACAACCGCCTTACGGGGTGTCCACGAGGGTCAGGGGCATGCCCACCCCCCTGGGGCACGCCCCCTGCCTCGTGGGCCCCTCGAGCATCGTCTCGCGTTGATTCTTCTTCCCAAAATTCATAAATATTACAAAAATAATCTCCATCAGTTTTTGTCCCGTTTGGACTCCATTTGATTGTATTTTCTGCGAAACGAAAAACATGCAACAAACAAGAACTGGCACTGGGCATTGGATCAATATGTTAGTCCCAAAAATAGTATAAAAAGTTTCCAAAAGTATATGAAAATTTTATAATATTGGCATGGAACAATCAAAAATTATAGATACGACGGAGACGTATCAGGCCACGCCCCCGCCCCTTGCCCAATTTGGTTAGGGCTGGGGGAGGCACGCGCCACCTCCTGTGGCAGCCTTCTCTCTCTCCACTATGGCCCATGATGCCCATTAACTTTCTCGGGGGGGGTCCGGTAATCTCCCGGTACTCGGAAAAATCTCCGATCTTCCTCGGGACCATTTCGGTGTCCGTATATAACCTTCCGATATATCAATCTTTACCTCACGACCATTCGACACTCCTCGTCATGTCCGTGTTCTCATCCGGGACTCCTAAAAAACTTTGGTCATCAAAAATACATAACTCAAAATACAAATCATCATCGAACGTTAAGCGTGCGGACCCTACGGGTTCTAGAACTGTGTAGACATGATCAAGACACATCTTTGATTAGTAACCAATAGCAGAACCTGGATGCTCATATTGGCTCCTACATATTCTACGAAGATCTTTATCGGTCAAACCGCATAACAACATACGTTGTTCCCTTTGTCATTGGTATGTTACTTGCCCGAGATTCGATCGTCGGTATCTTCATACCTAGTTCAATCTCATTACCGGCAAGTCTCTTTACTCATTCCATAATGCTTCATCCCGCAACAAACTCATTAGTCACATTGCTTGCAAGGCTTATAGTGATGAGCATTATCGAGAGGGCCCAGAGATACCTCTTCGATACACGGAGTGACAAATCCTAATCTCGATCTATGCCAACCCAACAAACACCTTCGGAGACACCTATATAGCATCTTTATAATCACCCAGTTACGTTGTGATGTTTGATAGCACACAAGGTGTTCCTCCGGTATTCGGGAGTTGCATAATCTCATAGTTAGAGGAACATGTATAAGTCATGAGGAAAGCAATAGCAATAAAACTGTAACGATCATAATGCTAAGCTAATGAATGGGTCTTGTCCATCACATCATTCTCTAATGATGTGATCCCATTCATAAAATGACAACACATGTCTATGGTCAGGAAACATAACCATCTTTGATTAACGATCTAGTCAAGTAGAGGCATACTAGGGACACTATGTTTTGTCTATGTATTCACACATGTACTAAGTTTCCGGATGATACAATTCCAGGATGAATGACAAACATTTATCATGTTATAAGGAAATATAGATGACAACTTTATTATTGCCTCTAGGGCATATATCCTTCTGTCTCCCACTTGCACTAGAGTCAATAATCTAGATTACATAGTAATGATTCTAACACCCATGGAGTCTTGGTGTTGATCATGTTTTGCTCGTGGAAGAGGCTTAGTCAATGGGCCTGCAACATTCAGATCCGTATGTATCTTGGTAATCTATATGTGTCCCTCCTTGACTTGATCGCGGATGGAATTGAAGCATCCCTTGATGTGTTTGGTTCTCTTGTGAAATCTAGATTCCTTTGCCAAGGCAATTGCACCAGTATTGTCACAAAAGATTTTCATTGGACCCAATGCACTAGGTACTACACCTAGATCGGATATGAACTCCTTCATCTAGACTCCTTCATTTGCTACTTCCGAAGCAGCTATGTACTCCGCTTCACACGTATATCCCGCCACGACGCACTGCTTAGAACTACACCAACTGACGGCTCTTAGATTCAATATAAATATGTATCTGGTTTGCGACTTAGAGCCATCCGGATCAGTGTCAAAGCATGCATCGACGTATCCATTTACGACATGCTCTTTGTCACCTCCATAAACGAGAAACATATCCTTAGTCCTTTTTAGGTATTTCAGGATATTCTTGACCACTGCCCAGTGATTCACTCCTGGATTACTTTGATACCTCCCTGCTAAACTTATAGCAAGGCACACATCAGGTCTGCTACATAGCATTGCATACATGACAGAGACTATGGTTGAAGCATAGGGAATGACTTTCACTTTCTCTCTATCTTCTGCACTGGTCGGGCATTGAGTCTGACTCAACTTTACACCTTCTAACACATGTAAGAACCCTTTCTTTGACTGATCCATTTTGAACTTCTTCAAAACTTTAACCGTGATCTTGTGAAAGTCCAATTAAGCGTCTTGATCTATCTCTATAGATCTTGATGCCCAATATATAAGCAGCTTCACCGAGGTCTTTCATTAAAAAATTCTTATTCAAGTATCCTTTTATGTTATCCAGAAATTCTGTATTATTTCCAATCAACATATGTCATCCACATATAATATTAGAAATGCTACAGAGCTCCCAATCACTTTCTTGTAAATACAGGCTTCTCCAAAAGTCTATATAAAACCATATGCTTTGATCACATTATCAAAGCGTATATTCCAACTTCGAGAGGCTTGCACCAGTCCATAAATGGATCGCTTGAGCTTGCACGCTTTGTTAGCACCTTTTGGATCGACAAAACCTTCTAGTTGCATCATATACAACTCTTCTTTAAGAAATCCATTAAGGAATGCAGTTTTGACATCCATTTGCCAAATTTCATAATCATAACATGAGGCAATTGTAACATGATTTGGACAGATTTAAGCATCGCTACGGGTGAGAAGGTCTCATCGTAGTCAACTCCTTGAACTAGTTGAAAACCTTTCGCAACAAGTCGAGCTTTGTAGACAGTAACATTACCGTCAGTGTCAGTCTTCTTCTTGAAGATCCATTTATTTTCTATGGCTTGCCGATCATCGGGCAAGTCCACCAAAGTCCATACTTTGTTCTCATACATGGATCCCATCTCAGATTTCATGGCCTCAAGCCATTTTGCGGAATCTGGGCTCATCATCGCTTCCTCATAGTTCATAGGTTCATCATGGTCTAGTAACATGACTTCCTTAATAGGATTACCGTACCACTCTGCTGCGGACCGTACTCTGGATGACCTATAGGTTCGATGGTAACTTTGATCTGAAGTTTCATGATCATCATCATTAGCTTCCTCACTAATTGGTGTAGGAATCACTAGAACTAATTTCTGTGATGAACTACTTTCCAATTCGGGAGAAGGTACAGTTACCTCATCAAGTTCTACTTTCCTCCCACTCACTTCTTTCGAGAGAAACTCCTTCTCTAGAAAGGATCCATTCTTAGCAACAAATATCTTGCCTTCGGATCTGTGATAGAAGGTGTACCCAATAGTTTCCTTTGGATATCCTATGAAGACGCATTTCTCCGATTTGGGTTCGAGCTTATCAGGTTGAAGCTTTTTCACATAAGCATCGCAGCCCCAAACTTTAAGAAACGACAGCTTGGATTTCTTGCCAAACCACAGTTCATATGGCGTCGTCTCAACGGATATAGATGGTGCCCTATTTAACGTGAATGAAGTTGTCTCTAAAGCATAACCCCAAAACGATAGCGGTAAATCAGTAAAAGACATCACAGATCGCACCATATCTAATAAAGTACGGTTACGACGTTCGGACATACCATTACGCTGTGGTGTTCCAGGTGGCGTGAGTTGCGAAACTATTCCACATTGTTTCAAATGAAGACCAAACTCGTAGCTCAAATATTCGCCTCCACGATCAGAGCGTAGAAAATTTATTTTCTTCTTACGATGATTTTCCAATTCACTTTGAAATTCTTTGAACTTTTCAAATGTTTCAGACTTATGTTTCATTAAGTAGATATACCCATATCTGCTCAAATCATCTATGAAGGTCAAAAAATAATGATACCCGCCACGAGCCTCAACACTCATTGGACCGCATACATTGGTATGTATTATTTCCAATAATTCAGTAGCTCGTTCCATTGTTTTGGAGAACGGAGTTTTAGTCATCTTGCCCATGAGGCATGGTTCGCAAGCACCAAGTGATTCCAAAATCCCATCAGCATCGAGTTTCTTCATGCGCTTTACACCAATATGACCTAAGCAGCAGTGCCACAAATAAGTTGCACTATCATTATCAACTTTGCATCTTTTGGCTTCAATATTATGAACATGTGTATCACTACAATCGAGATTGAACAAAAATAGACCACTCATCAAGGGTGCATGACCATAAAAGATATTACTCATATAAATAGAACAACCATTATTCTCTGATTTAAATGAATAACCATCTCGCTTTAAACAAGATCTAGATATAATGTTCATGCTTAACGCTGGCACCAAATAACAATTATTCAGGTCTAAAACTAACCCCGAAGGTAGATGTAGAGGTAGCATGCCGACGGCGATCACATCGATATTGGAACCATTTCCGACGTGCATCGTCACCTTGTCCTTAGCCAATCTTCGTTTAATCTGTAGCCCCTGTTTCGAGTTGCGAATATGAGCAATAGAACCAGTATCAAATACACAAGTGCTACTACGAGCATTAGTAAGGTACACATCAATAACATGTATAACAAATATACCTTTCACTTTGCCATCCTTCTTATCCGTCAAATACTTGGGGCAGTTCCGCTTCCAGTGACCAATCCCTTTGTAGTAGAAGCACTCAGTTTAAGGCTTAGGTCTAGACTTGGGCTTCTTCCCGGGAGTAGCAACTTGCTTGCTATTCTTCTTGAAGTTCCCCTCCTTCCCTTTGCCCTTTTTCTTGAAACTAGTGGTCTTGTTAACCGTCAACACTTGATGCTCCTTCTTGATTTCTACCTCCGCAACCTTTAGCATTGCGAAGAGCTCGGGAATAGTCTTTTCCATCCCTTGCATATTGTAGTTCATCACAAAGCCTTTATAGCTTGGTGGCAGTGATTGAAGAACTCTGTCAATGACACTATCATCAGGAAGATTAACTCCCAGCCGAGTCAAGTGGTTATGATACCCAGACATTCTGAGTATGTGTTCATTGACAAAACTATTCTCCTCCATCTTGCAGCTATGGAACTTGTTGGAGACTTCATAACTCTCAACTCGGGCATTGGCTTGAAATATTAAGTTCAACTCTTGGAATATCTCAGATGCTCCATGACATTCAAAACGTCTTTGAAGACTCGATTCTAAGCCGTAAATCATGGCATACTGAACTATCGAGTAGTCATCAGATCGAGTCTGCCAGATGTTCATAACATCAGCATCTCCTCTTGCAGCAGGCCTTGCACCTAGCGGTGCTTCCAGGACGTAATTATTCTGTGCAGCAATGACGATAATCCTCAAGTTACGGACCCAGTCTGCGTAATTGCTACCATCATCTTTCAACTTAGCTTTCTCTAGGAACGCATTAAAATTCAAGGGAACGGTAGCACGGGCCATCGATCTACAACAACATAGATATGCAAAAAAAACTATCAGGACTAAGTTCATGATAAATTAAAGTTTAATTAATCATATTACTAAGGAACTCCCACTTAGATAGACATCCCTCTAGTCATCTAAATGATCACGTGATCCAAATCAACTAAACCATGTCCGATCATCATGTGAGATGGAGTAGTTTTCAATGGTGAACATTTCTGTGTTGATCATATCTATTATATGATTCACGTTCGACCTTTCGGTCTCAGTGTTTTGAGGCCATATCTGCATATGCTAGGCTCGTCAAGTTTAACCCGAGTATTCTGCACGTGCAAAACTAGCTTGCACCCGTTGTATGTGAAAGTAGAGCTTATCACACCCGATCATCACGTGGTGTCTCGGCACGACGAACTGTAGCAATGATGCATACTCAGGGAGAACACTTATACCTTGAAATTTAGTGAGGGATCGTCTTATAATGCTACAGCCGTACTAAGAAAAATAAGATGAATAAAATATAAACATCACATGCAATCAAAATATGTGACATGATATGGCCATCATCATCTTGTGCCTTTGATCTCCATCTCCAAAGCACTTTGATGATCTCCATCGTCACCATCTTGACACCTTGATCTCCATCGTAGCATCGTTGTCGTCTTGCCAATTATTGCTTCTACGACTATCGCTGCCGCTTAGTGATAAAGTAAAGCAATTACATGTCGATTGCATTTCATACAATAAAGCGACAACCATATGGCTCCTGCCAGTTGCCGATAACTCTGTTACAAAACATGATCATCTCATACAACAATTTATATCACATCATGTCTTGACCATATCACATCACAACAAGCCCTGCAAAAACAAGTTAGACGTCCTCTACTTTGTTGTTGCAAGTTTTACGTGGCTGCTACAGGCTTCTAGCAAAAACTGTTCTTACCTACGCATCAAAACCACAACGATTTTTTGTCAAGTGTGTTGTTTTAACCTTCAACAAGCACCGGCCGTAGTCAAACTCGATTCAACTAAAGTTGGAGAAACAGACCCCCGCCAGCCACCTGTGTGCAAAGCACGTCGGTAGAACCAGTGTCATGAACGCGGTCATGTAATGTCAGTCCGGGCCGCTTCATCCAACAATACCGCCGAATCAACATAAGACGTTGGTGGTAAGCAGTATGACTATTATCGCCCACAACTCTTTGTGTTCTACTCGTGCATATCATCTATGCATAAACCTGGCTCTGATGCCATTGTTGGGGAACGTAGCATGCAATTTCAAAAAAATTCCTACGATCATGCAAGATCTATCTAGGAGATGCATAGCAACAAGAGGGGAAGAGTGTGTCCACATACCCTCATAGACTGAAAGCGGAAGCGTTAGTAAACATGGTCGATGTAGTCAAACGTCTTCGCGATCCAACCGATCCAAGTACCAAACGTATGGCACCTCCGTGTTCAGCACACGTTCAGCTCGATGACGTCCCTCAAACTCTTGATCCAGTAGAGGGTCGAGGGAGAGTTCCGTCAGCACGACGGTGTGGCGACGGTGTTGATGATGTGATCCGCGCAGGGCTTCGCCTAAGCACTACGACACTATGACCAGAGGAGTAAACTATGGAGGGGGCACCGCACGGCTAAGAGAATTCTTGGTCTGTCTTTGGGTTTCCCCCCGCCCCCGTATATAAAGGAGGGGAGGAGGAGGCCGGCGGCCTAGGAGGGGCCCGCCAAGGGGGGAGTCCTACTTGGACTCCTAGTCCAAGTAGGATTCGCCCCCCCCCCCCACACACTTCCTTCCAACAGAGAGGGGAAAGGGGAAAGGGGGAAGAGGGAGAAGAAAAGGGGGGTCGCGCCCCCACCCCTTGTCCAATTCGGTTTGGGTAGGGGTAGGCGCACGCCACCTCCTATGGAAGCCTTCCCTCTCTCCACTATGGCCCATGAGGCCCATTAACTTTCCCGGGGGGTTCCGGTAACCTCCTGGTACTCCAAAAAATCCCCGATCTTCTTCAGAACCATTGCGGTGTCCGTATATAACCTTCCAATATATCAATCTTTACCTCTCGACCATTTCGAGACTCCTCATCATGTCCGTGATCTCATCCAGGACTCCTAACAAACTTTGGTCATCAAAAACACATAACCCATAATACAAATCGCCATCGAACGTTAAGCGTGCGTACCTTACGGGTTCGAGAACTATGTAGACATGATCGAGACACATCTCCGATCAATAACCAATAGTGGAACCTAGATGCTCATATTGGCTCCGACATATTCTACGAAGATCTTTATCGGTCAAACCACATAACAACATATGTTGTTCCCTTTGTCATCGGTATGTTACTTGCCCCGAGATTCGATCGTCGGTATCTTCATACCTAGTCAATCTCGTTACTGGAAAGTCTCTTTACTTGTTCCGTAGAGTCACATTGATTGCAAGGCTTATAGTGATGAGCATTGCCGAGAGGGCCCAGAGATACCTCTCCGATACACGGAGTGACAAATCCTAATCTTAATCTATGCCAACCCAACAAACACCTTCGGAGACACCTGTAGAGCATCTTTATAATCACCCAATTATGTTGTGACATTTGATAGCACACAAGGTGTTCCTCCGGTATTCGGGAGTTGCATAATCTCATAGTCAGAGGAACATGTATAAGTCATGAAGAAAGCAGTAGCAATAAAATTGTAACAATCATAATGCTAAGCTAACGGATGGGTCTTGTCTGTCACATCATTCTCTAATGATGTGATCCCGTTCATCAAATGACAAAACATGTCTATGGTCAGGAAACATCACCATCTTTGATTAACGAGCTAGTCAAGTAGAGGCATACTAGGGACACTATGTTTTGTCTATGTATTCACACATGTACTAAGTTTCCGGTTAATACAATTCCATCATGAATAATAAACATTTATCATGATATAAGGAAATATAAATAACAACTTTATGATTGCCTCTAGGGCATATATCCTTCACCTAAGTCCCCTCACCAATTTTAACATTCCTGGAGATCTGGAACACTGGAAAATTTGGAACTTTTAGGGAAGTTCCAAAATCCTTAGGACCACCTTGCATTAAGGAGATCTCCAGAAGGTTGTTGGAGCCTCCAGGCACCCCTCCCCCCTCCCAGCACCTTGGGGTCGGGGGCGCCTTGAGCCCCTGGGTACCTCCAGGTGTGGGCCTCAGCCCCCCTAGTTGCTTCTTGATGCATAACCTCATAATCTTATTTTTCTAGATATTTTTGAAGGATTAAATAATTCCCCCCCCCCCTAAAATATACACCCAAAAACTGGAATTGGCACTGGTCACTTGATTAATAAGGCAACCCAATAAAAATTGATAAAAAAACATGGCTGAAGTGTTTAAAAGTGGTAGCGATATAGCATGAATCATATAAAAAATATCGATACGTTTGACACGTATCAGAGGGGTGTCCTGCCGCTCTCTCGCCGTAGTGAGGTCCATGTCATCGACTCGCAACCGTGGCCCATTGTGCTCAAGCCGGCTGAACAAGTGGCATCGTGGATCCAGTCTGTCATGGTGGACGATGTCCACTAACATGCAAGTGCATGGGGCGAACTTGTTGGCGCCGGCATAGGCCTTTGTGTTGTTCTCCCCATGCCTTTTGCTCGTTGGAGGCGTCGGTCCAGCGCGGGCTCTCCTCCAAACCCTAGCCGGATCTACACGGGTCACTGCCATGGGACTGGCCACCTCGCATGTTCTGGCTGCCACCAAGGAGTGTGGATCTGCCACCAGGTGGGCCGCGGATCCATCCCCTCTCCAGATTGTAGGGGGTTAAGGCTCCGGTGTTGTAAATATGCCTTAGAGGCAATAAAAAATGTATTATATTTTCATGTTCATAATTAAGTTATATCTTTGTGCGTAAATGGCATTGATTCTTGAATACAGATTTGGAGTAAAACTCAATTGCATATGTCGAAACATAAACATCAATATGATCCCTACTCATGTCCTTTTAAAAAAACATACGCCCGTAGGCATACGTTACTTGTATTAATACGAGTCGGAAAACATTACACATACCCTAGAAAGCACACATACAAATACGAAAATACAGGAAGGATATAAGCCGTACATCTGGCTTCGACATACATCACAGAAGACCCCAAACAAAGAAATTTTGCAATGACATCCTTGGTCTTCTCTGCTTCCGGTGATTGTACTGCTCCGCTGCGTCAAGACAAGCCACCGCTGCCGGAGGCCGAAAAAAACACGAATGAGCAGCTCACATGTAGTTGAAGGAACCCCTTGCACAGTGGCGTTAGTGAGCCGCAGCAGCCACCGGATCCGAAGAGCCGGATCTAGTCCCAAATCTTCTATCGGCCGGAAGCAACGACCACAGCGGTCGTGCTCCTCGAGCTCCGTCATCTCCGGGCCCGGGGACGATGCCATTGTGCCTTGTTGAAGGCAGCCAAGCCCTTGCCTCAAGACTAGCTTGTGTATTGATGATGATCTTGTTTTCCTGATCATGAGCATTCGTATAGTCTATACCTACCTACTAATAAAGCAAGGTGCGTTCCGTCAAATTTTTCATCCATTCACCGCC
Organism: Triticum aestivum; assembly: GCF_018294505.1. Classification (NCBI taxonomy): domain Eukaryota; kingdom Viridiplantae; phylum Streptophyta; class Magnoliopsida; order Poales; family Poaceae; genus Triticum; species Triticum aestivum. Next base: position 211,732,878 of record NC_057807.1, on the reverse strand, counting down.
GAATAGAATTTTTTTCTATCCGAGGTGGTACTAATTTTTTATGCGTTTGTCTGCTAGAAAAGGAATTTTCGTACATGGGACGCGCACTATGGGCCAACGAAGCCAGCCCAGTTATTTTCCTGCACACGCAGCTAAGAAAATTCAAATTTCCTCACAGGGCGACAAATAGTCGAGTTTCGCACATCACAACCAATATTGGGCCATTTTTCTTTGTTTCTCTATTTGACTTCTATTTTTATTTTTATATTCCTTTCTCTTTTTTCCTTTCAAGTTTATTTTCATTTTAGAATTTATTTCATAAATTAAAATTCCCAAAAAAGTTCATAGCTAAAAAACAATTTTTGAAAAATGTTCAGAATTCCAAAAAATTGTTGTTATTTTGAAAAATATTAGGAACTTGCAAAAAGTTTCCTATTTTTTCAAATAAAAATATTGTTTTTCAACATTGTTCAAGATGTCTAAAAAGAGAGTGGCATTTCAAAAAATGGTCAAAAATTCAAAAAAAAACTTATTTTAGTGAAATTTTCATAATAAAAAATAATATTTGTGTATAAAAGATACACATTTTCTAAAAATCTTATGAATTTTCAACACATTTCAGATTTAAAAAAATGTTCACAAATTCAAATAATGTTCATGTTATTTAGTCGGACTTTCACACCTGACAACCAATATTGGGCTGGCCCATTTTTCTTTGTTTCTGTAATTTACTTCTATTTTTATTCTCCTTTCCCTATCTCTTTTTTCCGTTCCAAGTTTATTTTTCTTTAAGAAATTTTTTCATAAATTAAAAGTTCTCAAAAAAATCCAGACTTAAGAAAAACAATTTGTTGAAAATGTTAAGAATTCCAAATTTTTGTTGCTATTTTGAAAAATATTCGAACTTGCAAAAAGTTTCCCATTTTTCAATAAAACATTATTGTTTTGCAAAATTGTTTGAGATGTCAAAAAAGAAAATGGCATTTCAAAAATGCTCCAAATTCAAAAATATTCTTGTTTTAGTGAAATTTTCACAACTAAAAATAATGTTTTGTATAAAAGATACACATTTTCTGAAAATCTTATGAATTTTTAACACATGTTCCCGTTTTGAAAAAATGTTCAAAAAGTCAAACAATGTTAATGTTTTTATAAAAAAAGTTGGTGTTTACAGAAAATGTTTGTGAATTTAAAAAGATAATCCCTTTCATATTTTGTTCCTGTTTTTCAAAAGTGTACATAATTTTCAAAAAATTGTTCCGGATTTAAAAAATTGTTCATGTTTCCTAGAATATTCAGAAACTTCATACCTTAAAATCCCCTCGATTGAAAGGATTGAAAGGAAAAGTAGATTGAATAACTCGTGGGCCTTCTCTCTCGCGTACGATGACGTAACAAAACTTTTAAATGGCCTCGATCAATGAATGTAAAAATTGCGGATTCATTCCTTCACACACGGCGAAATCGAGAAGCTAAATGTTCATTTTTTGGTATGCACAGTGTTTTGCTTGCACATATAATTCTCACTGACTTTACATGCATACTATTTTAACTCCCGTTGCAACGCACGAACATATGTGCTAGTATCAATAATGAGAACACATTGTTATCAGAATAATGATGTTGGATAAACCCAACTCATGAATTACTAAGAGATCACATCGTTATCACGTTGTCGGTATTTTCATATAAACTGATACATCCTTAGACCATTAGAATATGGTATGACTGACATACAGGGTGCTTACTTTGGGGTTGTCAAACATCACATTCAAGATTGAGATTTAGTCTGATGATAGAGAGATACTCTTTGGGCCCACTCGGTATTACATTATCATTATCGTCTGCCAGATACATGTGATTGAGATCACATTGATACCGAAATACGGATACAAGTAAAGAGAACAAAACCAGTAACAAGTATAATCGGTATGGTGATCAAAGAGTTGATCACGGGGATACCGATAATATCTCACCTTAGGTTTGTAATGTGTAGTTGACGCCTCTTAAGTCGCTGAGAACATAAGAACTTCAGTCCTTTTTCCTCGACACCACGAGTTCTAAGACAAAAAGAACAGTGTACTTCAAGAATAGACAGACAGGAAGAACAGAGTGAACCGCCAACTCGAATCTTTATAAGTAGAAGAGATAGAAAAGATCCCGGCTCTAGAAGATGATAACCGCTATCTTTCGATCAGAGATTACAATGCAATCAAAATTCGGTGCAATTATGGTAGATGCATTGGTAGTAAGTGTACAACTACGCAAACACAAAATTGCTTCTAAGTGTAAGACAAGACACTCCAAAATTCCAGGACTCCCTCAATGATCCAATCTACCCTGACATCAAAATATATCAATATAGTATGTTTTGACATAAGAGCCCAGTCCTATGTCATCTCAGGGTATCAGTCAGAGAAGAGAACCATCAGGCATACAACTGCGCCAGATCGTCTTCAAACGTCTTCCTGATCACCTCCCTCTTGAGTTTGAGCGCAGACGTGACGAGGCCCGACTCGGGGGTCCATGGATCTGGTATCAGCTTGACTTTGGCTGGTGTCTCGAACTTCTCCAGTCGTGCTTGCTTCGCAGCCTGGAGTACAGAAAATGGATGTCAGTACTGGAAACTGTCGTCCCAACAGGATGCAGGATTTGCCTGACTGCAACTCTCAACTTGCTCTTGGACTAGAGGATGCAATTATCTTTGATGGAAGAGTGTGTGCATGTATGGTCAATGTTTATATGGAAGTTGCAACCACAAATGCCTTCACTACTCTTTACAATAGTAAAGATGTAAGTGCTTCTGAAACACATGCTCGATTATGTATGGCTTTATTGGGAAATTGTAACAAAGCAAACTGCACATGAAGTCATGTACTATATCCTCAAAATACATATACTCTTGTTTCTCTTCTTTTCTTTCAAAGACTTATAAGATGAACTTAGAAACAATGCTAAGATATGACATGGATGGTAAATATGTATGATTGCTAGTTTGCATTTAAATACATACACTGGGAGAAGTACCGAGTCAAGTATGATCTATGTGTAATGGAAACCCGAAAGTTGACTGAGGTCAACACAGAAACAAACCTTTGTTAAAGATTCAAGCACTTCTACAACAGCCTCGTGCTTCTGGCACAAATCAGCAAAATCGGTGTATGCAAGTCCTTGCTGCAATGCCCACCTTTCAAGCTCATTCTGTGCTGCTACCACAAGTGCAACACAGTAACTGTGAAAAGGATCGGCATGGATCATGATGTTCTCAACATATGGGCTCATAGCCAAGGCAGCTTCCACCTGTGTCATCCAATCAGTTAATATAAGTGCTACAAGAAACTTATCTCACCAGAGCAAGAATATTTCTTACCTTCCCGAGAGATACGTATTCACCATGTTGAAGCTTCACGATATCTTTCTTGCGGTCAATGATTTCAAGGCAGCCATCTGGATGGAAACGCCCTATGTCTCCAGAATAGAACCATCGTAGACCTCTTTCATCATCCTACACAAGTTATAAGAGGCGTGTGTTAGATCAATTATTATTGTGAAATAGAAGTCATTACTCATTAATGATGAAGTATGATTTGGTGTGTGAACAGATCAGTAACAAATTGACAACATACCTTATAGACTTCACTTGTTTTAGCTTCATTCTTGAAATAACCTTTAGTTACATTGGGACCTCCGATGACTATCTCCCCCCGAGGCATTGGTGAATCCGTTGTTAAGTATCCCCCTTCAGCCCAGTCAATCAACTGGAAGGTACAGTTGACATTGTGTCAAGAATTGTGAGGTAATAGGTCAGATATCCCATTAAGTAACAGGTCAAGGAAGAAATGCCAAAGCATAAACTATGGTATCACAAAGAAGAAAATTAACAACTTAATTCCTCTCGTTAAGAAATATCTTCAATACATTGGACTTGTCAGTATCAAAATTTGGATACATTGGCCTTGTCAGATATCAAAATTTGGATACATTGGCCTTGCCAGATATCAAAATTGGATACATTGGCCTTGTCAGATATCAAAATTTGGATACACTGGCCTTGTCAGATGTCAAAATTTGGAAATAGTAATCATATACTTCCTCCGATCCTAAATATAAGTCTTTTTAGAGATTTCAATACAAACTACATACGGATGTATATAGACATACTTTAGAGTGTTGATTCACTCATTTTGCTCCGTATGTAGTCCATATTGGAATCTCTAAAAAGACTTATATTTAGGAGCGGAGGGAGTAAGTTGTAGGAGTGGGAAGAACAGCTTTGATGTCAAAAACTGGGTCCAGCTCAAATGCTGAAAAAATCAGGCAACATTGTTATCTAACCTTAATATATGAACAAGGTAGTGGAGCACCAACACGGCCAACAGATGTATCATCATACTCAGAAAACGTTCCTCCAGCACAAGTTTCAGTCAGACCATACCCTTGGCCTATTGGAGCCCTGAAATTGCATAAGCCTATCAAAATACGGGACTTAAACATGCTGAAACAAACATACAGTATTGCCATTGTAACTAGGGTAGTTGGAAAGTTTCCAGTAACAGCATGAATGATGGTTACATAATCTTACCCAAGGCATATATTGATAAATCTCTGAGTGTCTCCGGACAGAGGTGCTCCACCTGAGAGTACAAAGCGAATATTTCCTCCCAATATTGCACGCACCTTCGTGAAGACAAGCCTGTCCCACAACAGTTTCTCTACTCCCCATGCACCAAGCCAACTTCCATTGATAGCAGCAAGTCGGCGGCTATATCCAATGTCAAATAATTTCTTCGCTACACCACCCTTTGCATCCACCTAAAACCATCTCGGTGTAAAGGCTAGCAGTCAGTAAACAAATGAGAGTACAAGATCCAATAGCGTAGTGGGAAATACCTTTTTTCTCACACCATCACGGACACGATCAAGTATAGCAGGTACAGCAGTCATCAGTGTCGGCCTCAGTGCAGAAGCATCGCCTAGGGTCCCCTTCTTTATTTTGCTTGATGTATCAGTCAGGGTCAAAGCTGATCCATATCCAATGGAGGCCCCAACAGCAGCCATAAGTGTCTATAAATCATAATATTTGCAGACAGAGAATTAAATAATGAACACAAATATTAATATATTGAAATGATATCCAACAGTTACCTCAGCTGCCAACTCAAGAATGTGCGCCAGTGGGAGGTAGGCCATGTATATATCCTTTTTGCCAAGTTCAGGCACAATGGTCATAACTGCTGAAAGTGTAGCCAGGACATTGCGGTGGGTCATCATAACTCCCTACAACACCATATGAGGTATATATTACTCCCTCCGTTCACAAATATAAGATGTTTTAGATATTTCAATATGGACTACATACGGACTGAAATGAGTGAACAAACACACTAAAATGCGTCTATATACATCCGAATCAGAAATAAGTGAATATCTTATATTTGTGAACGGAGGGAGTAGTTCATAGCTGAAGATATGGTTAAACAAGAATAGAAAGGGACTTTTGAGTCATGCAAACAAAAACATATTTTCAGAATAATGAACAACCAAAGTCAAACCTTGGGCAATCCAGTGCTACCACTTGTGTACATTATCACCGCAACATCAGATGGGAGAGGCATGTTTGCATCAACAGGTGCTTCAGCTCCCAATTTACCTACTTCCTCAAATGACTTAACTGACCAGCTAGTGCTGTTTTGAGCTATAGAAACTTCAGCCGAGATGCCTTCCTCATTGATGTAGATCACACGCTTGACAGTGTCAAGTTGCCAACCTATATCAATCAACTTCTTTAATTCCTTCCGACCACATATTACAGTAGTGACCTCAGTCTGTAGAGCAAAAGAGGGGAAATAAATAAATGTAAATCAAACAAAGAGTTAATTACATGCAGCAATAATCTTGGGGTGTGCTAGCAATTGCTGAAAAGTATTTGTTGCTTATCTACAGCGAAAATGCTACAAGAGGTCTATACTCTATAATTGCTGTCTATATAAACATGAAGGAAGAAAAACTTAACTAGGAGTAATTGTACAACATACTGAACACAAAGTGACAGTACTAACCTCATTTAGTGAGTGGCATAGTGCTTCCTCCCCCAACGAGGAATAGATGGTGACAACTGTTATGTTTTGTCTGAAGCATGCCTTGCAAATACAAAAATAGTAACTTCGAAATTGAGTACAATGACCAGAGTTCAACATACAATGAATAGCTACCAGAATGAATGTTTGTGCAGAGGAACCAACTTTGAATTGGTATAGAAGTTAAGTAACACGATCCAACCAATAACTTAAAAGTACATATAAAAAAACTCTCTATACCTACTTGTATTACTGGAGAGGTTAAAGTGTCCTAGAATATCATTTAAAAGGGTTGAGCATGGACATTTCTCATTATTATTTTCTCAAAATTAAAATGTCGTTGGTCTGTACGCATGCTGGCTTGGGAACAGTTATAGTGAAACAGAGATAGTACTAGGAATATATTTATTATCATTTGGTGTATATACTCTCTCTTTTAAATAAAATTGGTGTACGACCTGTATCCCAAGTCTCCATGCATCACATGAAATCTGCCACCACAACTACTATTGTCATCCAGTCATGCATCATAATAATGAAACATTGGGCTAGCCATTGATAATTATGAAATTTCTATCCATGCATAATAATAATGAAAGATTGGGCTAGCCATTGATATCTATGAAATTTCGGTCCTCACTTTACATGAGAATGAAAAAGAAAAGAACATATGGTGACAGGATATCCTTTTTGTAGTTGATACTGCTTATAGAGAAATTTTGGCAGTGAGCAGCACTTGGACTCACTGCGTAGCTAGAGAGGAAAAGATGCCTCGAGAATTCATTTCGAATTCGCAGTCAGTGTATAATTCACTTTGCTATGCAGGAACCCTGACTAATTTATGATTCTTTTGCACACAGATGTGTTCACAATATAAAGTGGACCAGTGACCACAATTTACGTAACCAAAAGTAAGAACCTCATGTAGTACCGCATGAAGAGACCAAAATGCATGGATTGATCTATCTATTGCTTGCAGGAAAAAAAAAGGGATTACCTGCAGTGCAATCTGCCACTCAGCCTGTGTCTCGGCAAAAATAGCAACACGCTCATTGTCCTGGCGACCTAAATTGACCAATCCTGAAGAAAAGTTGCAAACACTCTTGAAGGCCTCAGCGTAACATTTCCACTCGTACTCCCCCAGATGAAGCTTCTCAAAGGACCTCCCATCAGGTGATGATTCTATTTCCCTTGAAATGAGCTTCCTTGTGCCAAGGAGGGGCATGTAGAGATACTCTTTGCAAGCATGCTCAAACAGCTCAGCAAGTGTGTTGACCCCTTCCCAGTGTGTTTCAACAGGGCGTTCAAACCGATGGTTGCGGATCGCATAGCCAGGCTCTCCACCAACATCAACTGGCACACCCCTCTTCTTTTCAACCTTTCTCCTTTTCTGGAGCAGAAGAGAGACCGCGATGGGCACAAGAAGGCCAACAAAATAAGGATTCATACTTGTTCAAGGGCGACCTGACAGCTATATACTAGCTTATGGGAGGAAGGCTACAGATTAAAGATGCCTTGAAGAGAGAACCCTGAAAAATATAATTTCATGCTGTAAACAAAAACTGAAAATCCAGTGCGGATTGTATATAATGCAGATTCTTTACATACAAGGAGCTAATTGCATGTTAGATTGTTAGCCTTTTTATCTGTTCAGGTCCATTGTATAATCAATCCAATAACAAATGGAATATCAACTGGCAAAGTATGAAGCATTTAAGCAGTTTGGTAAAGTAAGATCATTCATAAAGATGGCCACCTGAAATGCAAAGCTTTTGCATGTTCTCTAAAAGTGCTGGTACGCGCACTTGCATAGTAGCATACAAAGCATGCATCAAAATTAGGTGTAAAAAATTGTGCATGCTCCTCTTTCCTTCTGCTAATCAATAAGCAATCAAATCTCCTGATTGGTTTCCAAACAACATATATACGAGAGCTATGACGTAGAGCAAGAAATACAACTAATTCTGCAGTCATCAAAAGTACCATCTGATAGAGCAAGAAATTAAAACCTAGTAGAATCTGGCCGCGCAACTGCACGGGTGTACTCCGCTAGTTTGGGGCAGAACTGAAAAGGGATACACTAATATTTCTAGTATTATGTGTCTTCAAGGCGAGGTGATAATAATGCTGTATACGGCGTAACAATGCGATGCGATGCAATGCGATGCGATGCGATGCGATGCACAAGGAACCCATTCCCGTGAGGCACTGAAACCTACGAAATCTTAACAAAAGTTTGCTCGGATTCTCTAGATTCCACGACCACGAGCGCTCGTTGCGATGTGCGGAACGGAGGGTGCGTACCTTCTGGACGTTGTGGGGGGTGGGGCGCAATGGCGCATGGAAGCTTCTGGAAGGGAGGAGGCGAAGGCGTGACGTCAGGCGGAGGTGGATCGATCGGCGCGGCGGGGAGAGGAGGAGGGGGTGGAGCTGCTCTGCCTCTTCTCCAAGTCTTCAGCCGCTAAATTCGCTTGAGGCCGGTGTGTGCTCTGGCCCCACCAATCTCCTCACTTCTCCGCTACCCAACGAGGCCCAAGGCCCCATCGGTCTATCCGATGCTGGAATGGCCCAACATTGTCTTCTCAAAAAACAAAAAGACAAAAAAAAATGCCCAACATTGGACCTTGCCGTCTACTCCGTTTGTTCCCAAATATATATTTTCTTTGAAATACTAGCACATATGTCGATTCTCAAAAAAGAAAATACTAGCACATATGTCAATTCTCAAAAAACAATACTAGCACATATGTCGATTCTCAAAAAAAAAAAAAACTAGCACATATGTCGTGCGTTGCACGCTGCGATGTAAAAAACAATTGTCATTAAACAGGTTTATCAAATTGAAGATAAGTTTGATGATGAATCAATTGACAACCCGATTATTTATATTATTTGTTCATATGTTGAGCATGCATTCGTACATGTTAGTTGCTCTCATAAATTTTGATAAGTGTATCAAAAGGAACTTGCAAGGGACTACATCGAAGAGCATGACAATTACATTTTTTTAAACATGATAGCTATATCAAAAATAATCTCACGGATGGTAGCTATGACAAAGAACCTATTTTTTTCTTTCTTAAACAACCTGGTAAGATAAAAGAGGCGCTAGGGTACAATTAGCAACACATGCTCATTAGTTAACATGCAAGTTAGTGGCCAACGGGCGATGGAAAAGAAGGCAACAGAACATAAATTAGTTGAACAAGCTAATGTCAACAATCGACAATCAAGTCACATGACGGGAAGAGAGCATTAGAGAGCGGATTAACTTGTGGCTCACTAACATGAATATTTAAGATGAGGCTAACAAATCGACACAGAAAGTTGGCACAGAAAGTTGGCACTGAAACATCATTCCCATGACCGCGTTGAGGTGATGATGGGGTTTGCAACATCTGGTTCATGTTCATGGATGACACACCTCGTGGTGCATGTGGCCAATGACAACAATAGAACGATAGACAATGTCTATAAAGTTGACGACGTCTCGATGAATTGATGGGTGCGAGTAATTGAAAATTTTCTCACTGATGACAAAGTAGACTTGTGACAGCCGGCGTAGATTGATGTCGAAATTCGTCGTCCACAATATACGATTCGAGCTCTTTTTTGTCTGAATAGATTCTTCTCGTCAATGCGGTCCCGGTGGCATGAACGTTCGATCAACAAATCTCTTGTGTGTAATGAATGATGATGGCATCCGGTGGCCATGTAAGGTGGCAGCTTAGGGCAGGGGATATATACCTAAACGGAACCTCTACACGTACGACACTCTTGTGTCCAATTCTTGTACAACAACCGTTCATGTGGTGTGCCTTATTTTTTTTTATGTATGGATACTTGTTGTGCATCATCTTAAAGGGATGATAGGAAAAATGTGGTTTTGTATGCAAGCCTACAAAGAGGCCCAACGTAGGCCAAAAAAGTCCAACTCGGACAGACAATGGTCATGCCTAGATGGCCCCAACGTACGAAATGGACCAAAGGACCAAAAAAGTAGAGAGACAATCCTCCCTTTCATATTAGGTATAGATATAGAAATATCATAGTACAAGGCACGTACACGCCGACCTGGCAAAACTGAAAAGACAGCGAGCCTTTGGACAAACGAACACCAGCCAAGAAGTAAAATTACAATCAAGACTGAAAAATCCTCTGAAGTTGACACCAACGTCCGTCACCTGCCTTCGGCACCACAACATCAGCCACCAAAAGAAAAAATGATGGATCACCTTAACACTCGAGATTGATGCGGATTTATGGCTGATATGCATCTTTGCGGATCTCCAAGGTGGCTCGTCAAAGGAGAAACCATAACCATTGAACGGATCAGACCGAGGCAACACCCCAGACACACCATTGAACTCCAGATCTGCACCCCCCCCCCCACACACACCTCAGACATTGGAGGAGGAAACTGTACCTGCCATCCACAAACCATGAACCCAGCACATGATCCGCCAGTTTTCAGGTCCCCATCGATGCAGACCACAATCTACATCCGTTCCTGGACTACCTCCCAAGCTCTGGGCCGACGCTCGCTTGAGCAAACATCGTCGCTAACGGCGGAGCTCAAGGACACAAGTCCACATAAGGATGCCGTGTGCCACACCATCCTTGCTTGGACAGACTGATTTCCAAATTCATCCCCAATCATAGGACCAATCACCTCGTTAGAGTAGGATCTAAACAAACTTTATTTAGCATGCCATCATCATCGTCGAAGCCAAGACGATGAACATCCTAAAATCCTAAACTACGAGGGTAAAGAATGATCCACACGCGTGGCTCTGGCGACCCCCCCCCCCACCCCCACCACCACCAGACGATCGAGGTCACCGGCATAGGGGAGTCACCGAAGGGCGGCGGCAGGGGAGACTCCTAGCAGCGGCGAGATTGCCTTTTTTTTCTTTGAGAGGAAGGAAGAAAAGCGAACAAGGCGCTCCACCTGCTTGCACTGGGGATGATCGATTCTGAAATCCTTTGTCCCTTTTCCAAAATATGAGAGTAGTAATTTTCAAAAAGACTCCAAAAAAATGTAAATTTCAAAAAGGTCATATAGATTTTCAATGGGTTGATCCATGTGGATTTTCTCTTTTAACTATTGATGTAGGGAAGTTGTCTTCATGTCCATTTAATAAGTGATAAGACCATAAAAGACAACCAGAAAAAATAGTACTCAAATGGTGGTCAGTCTATAGCTACATATGAATAGGTGTCAAAGTAATATTTGTCTTCTCTTTGAGTTTAGTCCTTGGTCGCAAGTCATGCCTTCCACCTATCAACAGTACCATCGGGTCTACTTCTTTTTGAGCACCCACTTAGGGCATCTCCAACGCGAACCCCTAAAATGGACACAATATCCGTCCAGAGACATGGGCATGAGAGGCGCCATCCAACTATGTACCTCAAAAGTTCGAACATATTTAAAACAATTTTGAACCCAAACGACTTTCATGCAAACCTGATGATTTTCATTAAACTAGACCACATTCATGACATTTCCATTAAACCTGATGATTTTCATTAAACCAGGCCACATTCATGTCATTTTGGAAAAAAATCATTAAACAAAAGCGTCTGAAACTTGAAATAGTCTAAATCTTTGCTGACGTATGTGTTCCAAGTCATTGTTGCTTCCCATGTTCGACATCTTCGCCGGTCGTGAGCTTCGGGAAGTGAAGCTGCGGGTCGATGAGGAAGAGTAAGCATGAGACACAGATGTGCCCACATGAGACATGGACGCCCGTCTCCCATGTTATACTCTTCCTCATCAGAGTTCGCGACCTGGATATCGTCGGTCGAGGTGAGGCTCACGATAGACGTGGTTACGGCGCAGCGCGAACGACGTGGAGTTGCCATCATGTCTGTCCGCAATTGCCTGTGCCACCATCCCGCCTCTGCGTCTGACTCCGGCGCGAGTGTTGTGTGCGGCCTCATAGTACGCATGCTGCTCGTCGAGGAAGTCTGGGTCCTCCGTGGCATGGCTGTCGCGGCCTTCGTGCTCGTGAACTCACCATAGATTTCGCTCGTTATCAGCTGGTGAAGCGCGGGGAGGGCAAGGTTCTAGTGATGTGCTTGCTCTATGGTGAAGCCGACATGGGCCAACGCGAGCGGGCACCAGCTCATTGTCAGACGCCTCCTCCATTGTCGGGTCATCGTCGCTTAGCTCCGATGATCTCGCTGGCAAGCCGGCCAATACCTGTTGCACATGACGGTCCTCCCAGTCGGCCGCAAGGCCGGCCAAAGCCGTGCTTCTGCTCCATCGAGAGGCTCTCCCACATCACTCTAGAGCTCACGATCATGGTGAAGGTGGTGCATGGAGGAGGAACATGGGTGGACATGGTATGGTGCGGATCATGTCAGGTGTGGCCACGTATAAATAGCGGTCACCGATCAGGCCAAGTGCGGGCTATTTCAATACGAGCATTGGAGTGGGTTTCTCGGTAGTCGCACTTGTTTAATCCGGTAGGTGGACTGATAGGGCAGGTGGTCTGAATGTGATAGATAGTTGTCTCATCCAGTCATGTCTCTCAGGCATTGAGTAGGCGCATGTGCTCTCTTGGCCGGTGCGCCACTTCAGTGCCGGGGTCTTCCAGTTAGTTCTCAAGTTATGTTAGAAAGAATTGAGTATGTATCATTATGAACTATTTTTTCAGTCATCTATATCTCGAGTTGCATATGCCTCTATAATAGACTTGGGAGCGTCATCCATAATGTATGCACTGAGATCATTATCAAATGCTTTTGCAATCCTTTGTCTTTTGCTTCTCGCATGAGATCATCATTATCCTTCTCAAGGACTTCCTCGTGTGGGTTCATGCAATAATCATCAGATGTACTAGATGTAGTAAATATCTCAAAAGAAATGCTAGTGGTGCTATACATATCTTCCATAGGAAACATATTTTCAAAAAATGTTGCATCATGAGATTTCAATATAGTACAACATGCATATCATGTACTTCATATTTAAGTACTGAAAACTATAAGCAATGCTTCGTTGAGCAGAACCTAGAAAGACATAATCCAAAGTCTTTGGTCTGAGTTTGCATTTGTTAGTGATTGGAACATTGACTTTCACCAAGCATCCAAACTGGAGCGATCACAATTTATCTTGGGAGGATATTCGTAATTTGTATCACAAGGGTAATCATCCATGGGTGATTCTAGGAGATTTTAATGAGATTTTATATTCCTCGGAGAAAGAGGGGGGCAATGCGAGACCGAATGGAATGATGAAGGATTTTCGTGACTGTCTAACAGAATGTGGCTTGGATGATATGGGGTTCATAGGCGATCCCTTTACATGGAGGAGAGGTGAGATTAGGGAACGTCTTGACCGTGCAGTATGTAATGTACAATGGGCGCATAAATTTCCTCGGGCGGCTGTGATTAATGAAAACCATGTACATTCTGACCACCGGCCGTTAGTTTTGGATATGAATTATTTTGACGGTAATGTTTAGGCCGCTGAATAGGGGTATTAAAAAATTTGAAGCCAGATGGCTTAAAGAAGAAACTGTTAGTGAAATTGTCAAGACATCGTGGGAGAAGGCAAAGCTGGATGGTATTCGCCCGACGCTCGCAGACAGGACCCGAGTGGTACACGCCGATCTACATTCCTGGGACCGTGAGATCTTGAAGGGACCAAAATGGAGAATTAATAAATTAAAAAAGAGTTAGAGATATTGAAATGTGGCCCTATGAATATAGATTCCCTTTCTAGGCAGAAAGAAATTGTAGTTCTCATTGAGAATCTGTTGGATCAGGAAGAGATTTTTTGGTTACAAAGAGGTAGAGCAAATTGGTTGATGCACGGAGACCGAAATACTTCCTTCTTCCATAATGCAGCTACTGCTAGGAAAAAGAGAAATAATATCAAAAAACTTCTCGATGATACTGGGGTCTGGCGACAAGATACAGAATTGAAGGATCATATCACAGAATATTTTAAAAAGCTTTTTACCTCAGAGATCGAGCAACCAAATCAGGATGTGTTATCACTGGTAAAGAGGAGAGTATCTACTGAGATGAACAATGCCCTCCTTTCTCCGTATACGGCTGATGATGTTCGTAAAGCCTTGTTCGACATTGGGGATTTGAAAGCCCCAGGGCCTGATGGGCTCCATGCTATCTTCTATAAAAGGTTTTGGCCAATGTTAGGAGATGATCTGATCAAGGAGGTTTTGAAATCTATAAACACTTGCACTATCCCATCTGGTGGGAATGATACTGCGATTGTGATGATCCAAAAGTCAATTCTCCGGAGAAGGTAACCCAGTTTAGACCAATTAGTCTGTGCAATGTGGTGTATAAAATTATTAGAAAAATTATTACCTCTCGCCTAAAGGTGTTCCTACCAGATATTATTAGCCCAACTCAAAGCGCGTTCGTGCCTGGAGGACTTATTACGGACAACGTATTGGTGGCATATGAATGCTTCCACACCATCAAGAAAAAGAGAGTAGGCAAAGAAGGATTATGTGCGATAAAATTGGATATGCATAAAGCATATGACCGAGTTGAATGGCTTTTCTCAAGGAGATTATGCTCAAACTTGGATTTCATGAGGCGTGGGTAATTTTATTATGGAGTGTATTTCTACGGTTGAATATCGTATTCGGTTTAATGCAGAGGAAAGTGAAAGTTTTAAACCTACTAGGGGTCTGAGGCAAGCAGACCCGTTGTCTCCTTACCTGTTCCTGTTATGCACGGAGGGTCTCACGGCTTTACTAATGCACGCGGAAGAAAATGGGAATATTTCAGGAGTAAAGGTTTGCAGAGATGCCCCATCTGTCACGAACCTTCTTTTTGCTGATGACTCTTTAATCCTTATGAAAGCAAATTTGCAAAGTGCAGAAACATTAAAATCAGTTCTAGATTCGTATTGCGTAGCTTCAGGGCAGATTGTCGGTGTCGACAAATCCAGCATCTTTTTTAGCCCTAATACGGGAGTGGACACTAGAGAACAAATGTGTACAATTCTCAATATAATGACTGAGGCCTTGAATGACAAATATTTAGGACTGTCGGCCAATGTGGGTTTAGATAAAACCGATTGTTTTCAATACTTAATCGATCGTATTGTTCAGAGAATTAGTGGTTGGAAGGAAAAACTTCTGTCAGCTGGAGGGAAGGAGATCTTACTTAAAGCGGTTGTTCAAGCTATTCCCACCTATGCAATGTCGGTCTTTAAAATTCCTAAATTGCAAAGGAATTATTGACGTGTTGGCGCATTTCCGGTGGGGAGCTGAGGACAGCCAAAGGAGGATGCATTGGATGGCTTGGTGGAAAATGTGTGTACCCAAGAACCAAGGAGGAATGGGTTTTCGGGATATCCATTGTTTCAATTTGGCTATGCTTGCTGAACAGGCTTGGTGTCTGATACGTCTCCAACGTATCTATAATATATGAAGCGTTCATGCTATTTTATTATCTGTTTTGAATGACTACGGGCTTTATTATACACTTTTATATTACTTTTGGGACTAACCTACTAACCGGAGGCCCAACCCATATTGCTGCTTTATTGCCTGTTTCAGTATTTCGAAGAAAAGGAATATCAAACGGAGTCCAAACGGAATGAAACCTTATGCAGTGTGATTTTTGGGAAGATTATGACCCAGGAGACTTGGATTTGAAGTAAAGGGAGCATTGAGGAAGCCACGAGATAGGGGGCGCGCCCACCCCCCTGGGCATGCCCTACCCTCTCGTGGGCCCCTCGAGGCTCCCCCGACCGACTTCTTTCGCCTATATATTCCCTTATACCCTAAAAACATCGAGACAGAAGATAGATCGGGAGTTCCGCCGCCGCAAGCCTCTGTAGCCACCAAAAACCTCTCGAGAGCCCGTTCCGGCACCCTGCCGGAGGGGGAACCCATCACCGGTGGCCATCTTCATCATCCCGACGCTCTCCATGACGAGGAGGGAGTAGTTCACCCTCGGGGCTGAGGGTATGTACCAGTAGCTATATGTTTGATCTCTCTCTCGTGTTCTTGACTTCACATGATCTTGATGTATCACGAGTTTTGCTATTATAGTTGGATCTTATGATGTTTCTCCCCCCTCTACTCTCTTGTAATGGATTGAGTTTTCCCTTTGAAGTTATCTTGTCGGATTGAGTCTTTAAGGATTTGAGAACACTTGATGTATGTCTTGTCGTGTTTATCTGTGGTGACAATGGGATATCACGTGCCACTTGATGTATGTTTTGGTGATCAACTTGCGGGTTCCGCCCATGAACCTATGCATAGGGGTTGGCACACTGTAAGGGCATGTTTATCCCTAAGGTGTTTTGGTGATTGATGACAATGCTTTTGCGGACTAATCGTGTGCCTTGAGTATTTCAGTTGCTTCGTCGTTAGGCACAAGACGGTTTGTTACCCCTCGAAGACTATTGAAGATGGTGGTGTTCTACGTCTCTTTTGGTGGATTTGAGTCGTAGGATAGCCGTTCTATTAAGAGGGGGTCCGCTGTGGAAAGGTTTGGGTGGAATCCTCACGTACACGCTTCTTCCTTTACCCTGCCTTTCCCTTTGCGCTTTGGAGCATCCTCCGTTATCTCCTCTTCTATGCAAAAAGAAGGATTCCTTTAGTGCTGCTAGTTGAGGCCTGCGGTAGTACTGCTTCTAGGAGCGGTAGTACCGCAGGACCCCGCGGTAGTACCGTAGGCGTCCACGGTAGTACCGCTCCTATGGAGCGGTAGTACCGTGGCCTCTGGCCAGGCTCAGCCTCTCTTGCGGCTGTAGGGGCGGATGTAATTTTTTACATCCGCGCCCTACGCGGTAGTACTGCCCCAGGTGCGCGGTAGTACCGTGAGTCCTGTTCCGTCTCAGTAGCACGAGCGGAAGTAGGGGCGGATGTAATTTTTTACATTCGCTCCCTGGGCGGTAGTACCGCAAGCCAGACGCGGTAGTACCGTGTCGGATTTTTGCACCATTCGATTTTCAGTGGAAGTAGACACGGATGTAATTTTATTCATCTGTGCCCTTCCCTGCCTAGTCCATCCTGGCCTTGTGGTAGTACCGCAATGGGGAGCGGTAGTACCGCGTCTGTGGCAGTACCACTCTCAGCCTTGGTGGCTCTAGCCTGGACTAGGCACTGTTGCTGCAGCGGTAGTACCGCGGCTCTTCACGGTAGTACCGTAAGCCCATGCGGTAGTACCGCTTGTCTGGAGCGGTAGTACCGCAGGTCGCGGGCTGAGTAAGTGGATGACGGTTGGATCCTTCTTTCTACTATATAAGGGGTGTCTTCTTCCTCTAGTTGATTACCTCTTCCATCCCTAAGCTCCATTGTTGCTCCAAGCTCCATTTTCGCCCGATCTCTCTCCCTAGCCAATCAAACTTGTTGATTTGCTCGGGATTGGTTGAGAAGGACCCGATCTACACTTCCACCAAGAGAAATTTGATTCCCCCCACTAATCCCTAGCGGATCTTGTTACTCTTGGGTGTTTGAGCACCCTAGACGGTTGAGGTCACCTCGGAGCCATAGTCCATTGTGGTGAAGCTTCATGGTGTTGTTGGGAGCCTCCAATTAAGTTGTGGAGATTGCCCCAACCTTGTTTGTAAAGGTTTGGTCGCCGCCTTCAAGGGCACCAATAGTGGAATCACGGCACCTCGCATTGCGTGAGGGCGTCAGGAGAATATGGTGGCCCTAGTGGCTTCTTGGGGGGCATTGTGCCTCCACACCGCTCTAACAGAGACATACTTCCCCTCAAAAGGAAGGAACTTCGGTAACACATCCTCGTCTCCACCGGCTCCACTCTTGGTTATCTCGCGCCTTTACTTTTGCAAGCTTACTTGTATTGTATCCCTTGCTTGCTTGTGTGCTTGTTGTTGTTGCATCATATAGGTTGTTCACCTAGTTGCATATCTAGACAACCTACTTTGATGCAAAGTTTATTTTGGTAAAGAAAAGTTAAAAATTGTTAGTTGCCTATTCACCCCCCCTCTAGTCAACTATATCGATCCTTTCAATTGGTATCGGAGCCTCGTCTCTTTTTTAAGGACTTTGCCATCCGAAGAGTATGGTTGACACCGTAGACGGTGGGGAGGAGGAGCACTCCGGTGTGAATCCGATCTCATCTACGGGTGATGGGGAAACCACGGTGTCCCGTGAGGAATTCAATGTGGTCTTGGACACATTGAAAACCTCAATGACAACCACGGTTGAAAGCATGTCTAATAAATTCCTAGAAGGACTTAAACTACCTACCTTGCAATTGAAAGTGGGTGATCCCACTAACAAGGTGACGGATGCTAACTCTGACAAGGGGGAAGCTAATAGTGAGAAGGGTCCTTCTACTAGTGGTATAAATGGCACCGGCATCTTTGCCCATGTGGAATCTCCAACTTATGGAGGACCGATTCCCTCTACTCATTTAAATCATGCCGGTCCTCCTCCTAAGATTGTGAAAAATGAGGATTTTGATTCTTGGGTGTATCGCTTCAAGCGTCATTTAAATCATGTGAATACTAATATTTGGAGAATCATTGAAGAAGGTTTCTATCCGCATGACCGAAGCAACTTCACCCCTAGAGAAGCAGTGGACAATCAATTCAATGAGAATGCTCTCCTCATCATCCAAGATGCTATCCTCCCCGAAGATCTCCCTTGTCTTCGACCCCATGCCATTGCCAAAGATGCATGGCAATGCGTTGTGTCTCTCTATCGGGGAAGTGCAAGCATTCAACGCTCCAACTATGAAGTGGTGCAAGATGAAGCCGATGAGTTTGCAATGAAAGAAGATGAAGAACCTCATGAGCTCTTTCGAAGAGTGACCAAACTCGCGGTCTCACTCTGAGATCATGGGAGCAAGGACACGGATGACAATCGAATCAAGCGCAAGTTCCTCAAGGCTATGATGCCCTACAACAAGGCCATGTCCTCCGTCATTCGTCAAAGACCGGACTTCCACTCCATGACCTCAAGTGAAGTATTGGATGAGTTCGTTGCAATGAGCATCTTGGACAAGACCGCCGACAACGTGGTGCTCCGCTCTCAAAGGGCAAAGAAGCCCAACCTTCACTTGAAGGCCAAGGTTATTGTGGAAGAAGAGGAAGAGGAGGAGGATGAGGAGAGCAACCCCGAAGATACGAAATATGATTATCATGAGCACATGGCTCTTGCTTCAAGACAATTTTGGAGCAAGAAGAACTCAAGGCCAAACTTCAACATGACCAACTCAAGTGGCTTCAAGGGCAAGCAACGAGTAAGAACATGTTACAACTATGGCAATGTGAGCCATTTCGTTGCGGATTGTCCTTACGAGAAGCGGGAAGACAATGGTGGCAAGCTTATCCGAAAAGACAAAGCCAAGTCCTTCCCAAACAAGAACAACTTCACCAAAAAGACTCCTTCTCGAGGGTTGGTGCTTCAAGAAGAATACCGTGAGGCTGACGATGATGATGAAGATAGTGAAGCGGTGGCCATGGCATCTGTTGCCATTGCCACAACTCCCCGGATGTCCCTCTTTGATTCACCCAACGAGAACATCACCGCCAAGTGCCTCATGGCCAAAGCCTCTAACAAGGTAACCCCAACATCAAAACCAGCATCATTACTAATCCCTCTTTAGAGGGTTGCATTGATGAACATGAGGGGTCTAATGAGGATGTGAATGAATTTGAGTCATTTATGAGTAAGCTCAAGGACAAATCCAAGAAGCACTTTGTTGCTCTCTTGGAACAACTTGGTGAAGCCAATGACATGATCGAGGCTCACGAAGAAACCATCTCTAAGATGGAAGGTCATAGTCGAGACTATGACGATGAGATATCAGATCTCTCTAATGCTCTTGAGGAAGAGCGTGGGCATCATTTGACTCTTGAGGAGTCACACAACGATGACCATGCTAAGTTAAAGAAAGATCTTGATCATGCTCTTGTTGTGACTCGTGTGCTAACTTCCGAGAAGGCTAAACTTGGGGTTGATCATGCTAGACTCAAGGAGGAGTTTGATGTACTTGACAAGGCCCACAAGGTCTTGAAGGGTGCTCATGATAACCTCAAGGAGTCTCATGCGCAACTCCAAGTTAAGCTAACCAAGGAAAAGGCCACCTTTCCTCATATGGTATTAATTGATAATGCATATGCCACTAACCCGTGTTGTGATCATGTGCATCTTGTGGAGGAGAATGCCAAGTTGAAGGATCAACTTGAGAAAGGCCTCGTGACACGCATTCAAGGTGAGAAGAACCTCAACGACTTTTTGAGCAATCAAAAGGAAGTTGTTGCCAAGGAAGGAATTGGGTTCGCACCCAAGTCCAAGAATAAGAAGAAGAACGACAAGACCAAACGACCTCCTCCTCTCAAGCAAACCTTTGTGAAAGAGGGAGAGTGTGCTCCTAATGAGAAGAAGAACAATGTGAAGGGTGTTAATGTCAAAAAGGGCAAAATCACCTCCTCCCCCAACAAAGCCGGCGACTTTAACCCTTCATATGTGTTGTGTCGTGCTAGTGATGGGCATGTTTATGCTAAATTTGTTGGTTCTCCCTATGAGTGCATTGAATGGTCTATTTGGGTTCCTAAGACCCTTGTTACTACCATCAAAGTACCCATTACTAAATGGGTACCTAAAACCAAGCATTTATCTCTTGTAGGTGTTTGCTTCCAGTGGGGGATCATGGTTGCTCGATAGTGGAGCAACAAATCATATGACTGGGAGCAAGGACTTGGTGGTGGACGTGCACAAGATTCCTTCTATGCCCACCAATGTCGAGTGGGGTGATGCCTCGTCTTCTAAGGTATTGGGTCTTGGCAACGTTGTCATTTCTCATGATCTAACGATCGAGAAATTCATGCTTGTTGAGTCCCTTGCATTCAATCTTCTTTCCGTTCGTCAACTTGCACTCATGGGCTTTGCCACTTTATTTGATATTGATACCATGGCCCTCTTGTGGAGCAAGACTCTTAAAGTAGCCTTTGTTGGGCATGTCGAGAACGGTCTTTATGTGATTAACTTTTTGGAGCAACCCACTAAGACCGCGACATGCCTAATGGCTAAAGTTGATGTGGGATGGCTTTGGCATCGCCATTTAGCCCACGTCAATATGAGATCTTCGCAAAGTCTCCTCAAGGGGGACCATGTCCATGGACTAACAAATGTTAGTTTTGCCAAAGATCGTGCTTGTAGTGCTTGTATTGAAGGAAAGCTTCATGAGAAGGCTCACCCTCCCACGACCATCATCTACTCGAAGAGACCCTTGGAGCTCCTTCACATGGATCTCTTTGGGCCTCCATCCTTTGATAGTCTTGGAGGTAGAAAGTATTGCTTGGTGATTGTGGATGATTATTCAAGATACACTTGGGTATACTTCTTCAAGAGGAAGAGTGAGACTCAACAAACCGTCATCGACTTTGCAAATGAAGCTCAATGTCAACATGATGCAAAGATCTTGACAATAAGAAGTGACAACGGCACCGAGTTCAAGAACTACACCTTGGATGAGTTTCTTAGTGATGAGGGGATCAAGCATCAATATGCTGCACCATATACCCCTCAACAAAATGGTGTCGCGGAGAGGAAGAATCGGACGTTGATGGATGCAGCAAGGACCATGATGGCGGAGTTCAAGTCTCCATACAACTTTTGGGCCGAAGCCATCAACACAGCATGTCATGCATCCAATCGGCTCTATCTCCGCAAAGGCTTGAACAAGACTCCTTATGAAATACTCATCGGTAACAAGCCCAATCTCAAGTACTTCCGGGTGTTCGGGTGTAAGTGTTTCATTCTCAAGAAAGGTGTTCGTTTGTCTAAATTTGAGGCTAGAGCTTATGAGGGCATATTTGTTGGTTATGCTACAAACTCTCATGCTTACCGTGTCCTCAACAAGTCCACCGGACTCATTGAGGAGACAGGTAACGTGGAGTTTGACAAAAATAACGGCTCCCAAGTGGAGCAAAGTGGTACTTGTGATGTAGGTGATGAAATTCCTCCCCAAGCCATAAGAAGAATGGGTATTGGTCATATTCTACCCATTGAGGAACCCCTTGTGGCCGAAGGAGAAGGACAATGCTCCACTCAAGTGGAGCCATCACCTCCCCAAGACCCACATGCTTCCGAAGAACAAAGTGAAGGCCCTCAATCTCGTGAACAAGACCAAGGGCAAGATCAACCTCAAGATGGTGGTGAACCACCCAATGATTCCCAAGGTCAAGTTGTCCCCCTCGAGCAAGTTCAAGATCATGAGCAAGCTCAAGATCAAGAACAAGCTCAAGACAACGCTCAAGATAATCAAGTTAACCCTCCTCCTTCCACATCCGAGGAGGAATTAGAGCATCGTGCTGCGAAGATTGCTTCCAAGCTCACCACCAAAGGTCATCTCATGGAGAATGTGGTTGGAAGCCTAAGAAAGGGGGTAAGCACTCGTAGACAATTAACAAACTATTGTGAACATCACGCGTCTGTCTCTTGTATTGAATCCCAAAAGGTCTATGAGGCGCTCAAAGATCCAGATTGGCTCAATGCCATGCATGAAGAACTCAACAACTTCGAGTACAACAAGGTGTGGAGATTGGTGCCAAGGCCGTCGGGGAACCACAACGTCATTGGAACCAAGTGGATTTTCAAGAACAAGCAAGATGCTCATGGGAACGTCATTGGCAACAAGGCAAGATTGGTAGCACAAGGCTACTCCCAAGTCGAGGGTATCGACTACGGTGAAATATTTGCTCCCATTGCTCGCCTTGAATCCATTAGTTTGTTGATTGCTTATGCTTCCCATCACAACTTTAAGTCACAACAAATGGATGTGAAAAGTGCTTTTCTTAATGGACCTATTAATGAGTTGGTTTATGTCAAGCAACCCCCTTGGTTCGAGGATCCCTACTTCCCAGATCATGTGTATCAACTCAATAAGGCACTATATGGCCTTAAACAAGCCCCACGTGCATGGTATGACCACCTTACCGAGTTGTTACAAGATCGTGGATTTGAGGTTGGGAAAATCGATCCCACTCTTTTTACTAAGAAGGTCAAAGGGGAGTTGTTTGTATGCCAACTATATGTTGATGATATTATCTTTGGTTCCCCTAACAAAGCTTTCAATGAGGAATTTGCCGCTCTCATGACCTCTAAGTTCAAGATGTCTTCGATGGGAGAGTTGAAGTTCTTCCTTGGTTTTGATATCAAACAAAGAAGAGAAGGTACCTTCATCAACCAAGCCAAATACACTCAAGACATGCTAAAAAGGTTCAAGCTAAGTGATATCAAGCCGGCTTCTACTCTGATGCCTACTAAGTGCCAACTTGACATTGATCCCAATGGTAAAGTGGTGGATCAAAAGTATATCGCTCCATGATTGGCTCCTTGCTTTACCTTTGTGCATCTAGACCGGATATCATGTTGAGTGTGGGAATATGTGCACAGTTTCAAGCCGCACCGAAGGAAAACCACTATGTGACGGTCAAGCGAATCTTTCGATATTTGGCTCATACCCCAAACTTTGGCTTATGGTACCCAAGAGGAGAAAACTTCAAGCTTGAAGGATATACGGATTCCGATTGGGCGGGAGACAAAGTGGGTAGGAAGTCCACCTCCGGAGGGTGCCAATTTCTTGGTTGCTCTTTGGTGAGTTGGTCTTCCAAAAAGCAAAGTTGTGTGTCTCTCTCGTCCACCGAAGCGGAGTATGTGGCGGCCGGTAGTTGTTGTGCACAACTCTTATGGATGAGGCAAACTTTAAAGGAGTACGGTGTCATTTGTGACAAAGTGCCTCTTTGGTGTGATAATGAAAGTGCCATCAAGATTTCTCTCAACCCGGTGCAACATTTCAAGACGAAGCATATTGAGATTTGGTATCACTTCATTCGGGATCACATTAGGCTAGGGGAGATCGAGCTCAAGTATGTCAATACTCATGATAACCTTGCAGATATTTTCACGAAGCCCTTGGATGAAGCAAGATTTCGCGAGTTAAGGCATGAGCTCAATATCATTGATTTGAGCAATGTGACTTGAACCCTTGCACATCGCACCACACTCAACTTGTTGTCTAGTTTAGGTGTAGGCATGGACATAGGGGGAGTGTTGTTCTCTTAATGAACTCTTCCTCCCCCCATTATGCATAAATTGATCAACTCTTTCACATTAGCCATTTTTTATGGTACATGTGCTTCAAAGACGAGTTTTGGTCATGGGCCCAAGGATAATTCTTCGTGGTGCCATACCAATCAACTCAAACATAGGTGGCTCCAACCACCTGTTGGGGAACGTAGTAATTTCAAAAAATTTCCTACGCACACGCAAGATCATGGTGATGGCATAGCAACCAGAGGGGAGAGTGTTCGTCCATGTACCCTCGTAGACCGTAAGCGGAAGCGTTAGCACAACGCGGTTGATGTAGTCGTACGTCTTCACGATCCGACCGATCCAAGCACCGAACGTACGGCACCTCCGAGTTCAGCACACGTTCAGCTCGATGACGATCTCCGGGCTCCGATCCAGCAAAGCTCCGGAGATGAGTTCCGTCAGCATGACGGCGTGGTGACGATGACGATGTTCTACTAGCGCAGGGCTTCGCCTAAACTCCGCGACGATATGATCGAGGTGGAATATGGTGGAGGGGGGCACCGCACACGGCTAAGGAATGATCCGTAGATCAACTTGTGTGTCTATGGGGTGCCCCCGCCCTCCTCCTTTCCTACTCCTACTAGGAGGGGGAAGGAAGGGGGAGAGGGGGAAGGAAAGGAGGGGGGGGGCGCCGCCCCCCCTCCTAGTCCAATTCAGACCAGAGGGGGGAGGGGGCGCGCGGCCCATGCTGGCCGCCCCTCTCTCCTTTCCCCTAAGGCCCATAAGGCCCATTACTCTCCGGGGGGGGGGGTCGGGTAACCCCTCCGGCACTCCGGTTTTCTCCGAAATCACCCAGAACACTTCCGGTGTTCGAATATAGTCGTCCAATATATCAATATTTATGTCTCGACCATTTCGAGACTCCTCGTCATGTCCGTGATCACATCCGGGACTCCGAACAAACTTCGGTACATCAAAACTTATAAACTCATAATAAAACTATCATCGTAACGTTAAGCGTGCGGACCCTACGGGTTCGAGAACTATGATGACATGACCTAGAACTATTCTCGGTCAATAACCAATAGCGGAACCTAGATGCCCATATTGGTTCCTACATATTCTACGAAGATCTTTATCGGTCAAACTGCATAACAACATACGTTGTTCCCTTTGTCATCGGTATGTTACTTGCCCGAGATTTGATCGTCGGTATCCAATACCTAGTTCAATCTCGTTACCGGCAAGTCTCTTTACTCGTTCCGTAATGCATTATCCCGTAACCAACTCATTGGTCACATTGCTTTCAAGGCTTATAATGATGTGCACTACCGAGAGGGCCCAGAGATACCTCTCCGACAATCGGAGTGACAAAACCTAATCTCGAAATACGCCAACTCAACATGTACCTTCGGAGACACCTGTAGTACTCCTTTATAATCACCCAGTTACGTTGTGACGTTTGGTAGTACCCAAAGTGTTCCTCCGGTAAACGGGAGTTGCATAATTCTCATAGTTACAGGAACATGTATAAGTCATGAAGAAAGCAATAGCAATATACTAAACGATCAAGTGCTAGGCTAACGGAATGGGTCATGTCAATCACATCATTCTCCTAATGATGTGATCCCATTAATCAAATGACAACACATGTCTATGGTTAGGAAACATAACCATCTTTGATTAATGAGCTAGTCAAGTAGAGGTATACTAGTGACTATGTGTTTGTCTATGTATTCACACATGTATCATGTTTCCGGTTAATACAATTCTAGCATGAATAATAAACATTTATCATGATATGAGGAAATAAATAATAACTTTATTATTGCCTCTAGGGCATATTTCCTTCAGTCTCCCACTTGCACTAGAGTCAATAATCTAGATTACATAGTAATGATTCTAACACCCATGGAGTCTTGGTGCTGATCATGTTTTGCTCGTGAGAGAGGCTTAGCCAACGGGTCTGCAACATTCAGATCCGTATGTATCTTGCAAATCTCTATGTCTCCCACTTGGACTTGGTCCCGAATGGAATTGAAGCGTCTCTTGATGTGCTTGGTCCTCTTGTGAAATCTGGATTCCTTTGCCAAGGCAATTGCACCAGTATTGTCACAGAAGATCTTCATTGGTCCCGATGCACTAGGTATGACACCTAGATCAGAAATGAACTCCTTCATCCAGACTCCTTCATTTGCTGCTTCAGAAGCAGCTATGTACTCCGCTTCATATGTAGATCCCGCCACGACGCTTTGTTTAGAACTGCACCAACTTACAGCTCCACCGTTTAATAAAAACACGTATCCGGTTTGCGATTTAGAATCGTCCGGATCAGTGTCAAAGCTTGCATCGACGTAACCATTTACGACTAGCTCTTTGTCACCTCCATATACGAGAAACATATCCTTAGTCCTTTTCAGGTATTTCAGGATGCTCTTGACCGCTGTCCAGTGATCCACTCCTGGATTACTTTGGTACCTTCCTGCCAAGCTTATTGCTAAGCATACGTCAGGTCTGGTACATAGCATTGCATACATGATAGAGCCTATGGCTGAAGCATAGGGGACATCTTTCATTTTCTCTCTATCTTCTGCTGTGGTCGGGCATTGAGTTTGACTCAACTTCACACCTTGTAGCACGGGCAAGAACCCTTTCTTTGCCTGATCCATTTTGAACTTTTTCAAAATTTTATCAAGGTATGTGCTTTGTGAAAGTCCTATTAAGCGTCTTGATCTATCTCTATAGATCTTGATGCCCAATATGTAAGCATCTTCACCGAGGTCTTTCATTGAAAAACTTTTATTCAAGTATCCCTTTATGCTATACAGAAATTCTATATCATTTCCAATTAATAATATGTCATCTACATATAATATCAGAAATGCTATAGAGCTCCCACTCACTTTCTTGTAAATACAGGCTTCTCCAAAAGTCTGTATAAAACCATATGCTTTGATCACACTATCAAAGCGTTTATTCCAACTCCGAGATGCTTGCACCAGTCCATAAATGGAACGCTGGAGCTTGCACACTTTGTTAGCACCTTTTGGATCAATAAAACCTTCTGGCTGCATCATATACAACTCTTCTTCCAGAAATCCATTCAAGAATGCAGTTTTAACATCCATTTGCCAAATTTCATAATCATGAAATGCAGCAATAGCTAACATGATTCGGACAGACTTAAGCATCGCTACCGGTGAGAAAGTCTCATCGTAGTCAACCCCTTGAACTTGTCGAAAACCTTTTGCAACAAGTCGAGCTTTATAGACAGTTACATTACCATCAGCGTCAGTCTTCTTCTTAAAGATCCATTTATTCTCAATGGCTTGCCGATCATCGGGCAAGTCAACCAAAGTCCATACTTTGTTTTCATACATGGATCCCATCTCAGATTTCATGGCCTCTAGCCATTTTGCGGAATTTGGGCTCATCATCGCTTCCTCATAGTTCGTAGGTTCATCATGGTCAAGTAACATGACTTCCAGAATAGGATTACCGTACCACTCTGGTGCGGATCTTTATTCTGGTAGACCTACGAGGTTCAGTAGAAACTTGATCTGAAGTTTCATGATCAATATCATTAGCTTCCTCACTAATTGGTGTAGTTATCACAGGAACCGGTTCTTGTGATGAATTACTTTCCAATAAGGGAGTAGATACAGTTATCTCATCAAGTTATACTTTCCTCCCACTCACTTCTTTCGAGAGAAACTCCTTCTCTAGAAAGGATCCGAATTTAGCAACGAAAATCTTGCCCTCAGATCTGTGATAGAAGGTGTACCCAATAGTCTCTTTTGGGTATCCTATGAAGACACATTTCTTCGATTTGGGTTCGAGCTTATCTGGTTGAAGTTTCTTCACATAAGCATCGCAGCCCCAAACTTTAAGAAACGACAACTTTGGTTTCTTGCCAAACCACAGTTCATAAGGCGTCGTCTCAACGGATTTTGATGGTGCCCTATTTAACGTGAATGCGGCCGTCTCTAAAGCATAACCCCAAAACGATAGCGGTAAATCAGTAAGAGACATCATAGATCGCACCATATCCAGTAAAGTACGATTACGTCGTTCGAACACACCATTTCGTTGTGGTGTTCCGGGTGGCGTGAGTTGTGAAACTATTCCGCATTGTTTCAAGTGTAGACCAAACTTGTAACTCAAATATTCTCCTCCACAATCAGATCGTAGGAACTTTATTTTCTTGTTACGATGATTTTCCACTTCACTCTGAAATTCTTTGAACTTTTCAAATGTTTCAGACTTGTGTTTCATTAAGTAGATATACCCATATCTGCTCAAATCATCTGTGAAGGTGAGAAAATAACGATATCCGCCGCGAGCCTCAACATTCATTGGACCACAAACATCAGTATGTATGATTTCTAACAAATCAGTTGCTCGGTCGATAGTTCCGGAGAACGGCGTTTTAGTCATCTTGCCCATAAGGCACGGTTCGCAAGTACCAAGTGATTCATAATCAAGTGATTCCAAAAGCCCATCAGTATGGAGTTTCTTCATGCGCTTTACACCTATATGACCTAAACGGCAGTGCCACAAATAAGTTGCACTATCGTTATCAACTCTGCATCTTTTGGTTTCAACACTATGAATATGTGTATCACTACTATCGAGATTCAATAAAAAATAGACAACTCTTCAAGGGTGCATGACCATAAAAGATATTGCTCATATAAATAGAACAACCATTATTCTCTGATTTAAATGAATAACCGTCTCGCATCAAACAAGATCCAGATATAACGTTCATGCTCAATGCTGGCACCAAATAACAATTATTTAGGTCTAAAACTAATCCCGATGGTAGATGTAGAGGTAGCGTGCCGACTGCGATCACATCGACTTTGGAACCATTTCCCACGCGCATCGTCACCTCGTCCTTAGCCAATCTTCGCTTAATCCGTAGTCCCTGTTTCAAGTTGCAAATATTAGCAACAGAACCAGTATCAAATGCCCAGGTGCTACTGCGAGCATTAGTAAGGTACACATCAATAACATGTATATCACATATACCTTTGCTTACTTTGCCATCCTTCTTATCCGCCAAATACTTGGGGCAGTTCCGCTTCCAGTGTCCAGTCTGCTTGCAGTAGAAGCACTCAGTTTCAGGCTTAGGTCCAGACTTGGATTTCTTCTCTTGAGCAGCAACTTGCTTGCCATTATTTTTGAAGTTCCCCTTCTTCTTTCCTTTGCCCTTTTTCTTGAAACTGGTGGTCTTGTTAACCATCAACACTTGATGCTCCTTCTCGATTTCTACCTCCGCGGCTTTTAGCATTGCGAAGAGCTCGGGAATAGTCTTGTTCATCCCTTGCATATTATAGTTCATCACGAAGCTCTTGTAGCTTGGTGGCAGTGATTGAAGAATTCTGTCAATGACACTATCATCAGGAAGATTAACTCCCAGTTGAATCAAGTGATTATTATACCCAGACATTTTGAGTATGTGTTCACTGACAGAACTATTCTCCTCCATCTTGCAGCTGTAGAACTTATTGGAGACTTCATATCTCTCAATCCGGGCATTTGCTTGAAATATTAACTTCAATCCTGGAACATCTCATATGCTCCATGACGTTCAAAACGTCGTTGAAGACCCGGTTCTAAGCCGTAAAGCATGGCACACTGAACTATCGAGTAGTCATCAGCTTTGCTCTGCCAGACGTTCTTAACGTCGTCAGTTGCATCAGCAGCAGGCCTGGCCCCAGCGGTGCTTCCAGGACGTAACTTTTCTGTGCAGCAATGAGGATAATCCTCAGGTTACGGACCCAGTCCTGTAATTGCTACCATCAACTTTCAACTTTGCTTTCTCAAGGAACGCATTAAAATTCAATGGAACAACAGCACGAGCCATCTATCTACAAACAAACATAGACAAGCAAAATACTATCAGGTACTAAGTTCATGATAAATTTATGTTCAATTAATCATATTACTTAAGAACTCCCACTTAGACAGACATCTCTCTAGTCATCTAAGTGATCACGTGATCCAAATCAACTAAACCATGTCCGATCATCACGTGAGATGGAGTAGGTTCAATGGTGAACATCACTATGTTGATCATATCTACTATATGATTCACGTTCGACCTTTCGGTCTCCGTGTTCCGAGGCCATATCTGTATATGCTAGGCTCGTCAAGTATGACCTGAGTATTCCGCGTGTGCAACTGTTTTGCACCCGTTGTATTTGAACGTAGAGCCTATCACACCCGATCATCACGTGGTGTCTCAGCACGAAGAACTTTCGCAACGGTGCATACTCAGGGAGAACACTTCTTGATTATTAGTGAGAGATCATCTTAAAATGCTACCGTCAATCAAAGCAAGATAAGATGCATAAAGGATAAACATCACATGCAATCAATATAAGTGATATGATATGGCCATCATCATCTTGTGCTTGTGATCTCCATCTTCGAAGCACCGTCGTGATCACCATCGTCACCGGCGCGACACCTTGATCTCCATCGTAGCATCGTTGTCATTACGCCATCTATTGCTTCTACGACTATCGCTACCGCTTAGTGATAAAGTAAAGCAATTACAGGGCGTTTGCATTTCATACAATAAAGCGACAACCATATGGCTCCTGCCAGTTGCCGATAACTTCGGTTACAAAACATGATCATCTCATACAATAAAATATAACATCACATCTTGACCATATCACATCACAACATGCCCTGCAAAAACAAGTTAGACGTCCTCTACTTTGTTGTTGCAAGTTTTACGTGGCTGCTACGGGCTTAGCAAGAACCGTTCTTACCTACGCATCAAAACCACAACGATAGTTCGTCAAGTTAGTGCTGTTTTAACCTTCGCAAGGACCGGGCATAGCCACACTCGATTCAGCTAAAGTGAGAGAGACAGACACCCGCCAGCCACCTTTAAGCACGCGTGCTCGTAACGGTGAAACCAGTCTCGCGTAAGCGTACGCGTAATGTCGGTCCGGGCCGCTTCATCTCACAATACCGCCGAACCAAAGTATGACATGCTGGTAAGCAGTATGACTTGTATCGCCCACAACTCACTTGTGTTCTACTCGTGCATATAACATCAATGCATAAAACCTAGGCTCTGATACCACTGTTGGGGAACGTAGTAATTTCAAAAAAATTCCTACGCACATGCAAGATCATGGTGATGGCATAGCAACGAGAGGGGAGAGTGTTCGTCCACGTACCCTCGTAGACCGTAAGCGGAAGCGTTAGCACAACGCGGTTGATGTAGTTGTACGTCTTCACGATCCGACCGATCCAAGCACCGAATGTACGGCACCTCCGAGTTCAGCACACGTTCAGCTCGATGACGATCTCCGGACTCCGATCCAGCAAAGCTCCGGAGATGAGTTCCGTCAGCATGACGGCGTGGTGACGATGACGATGTTCTACTAGCGCAGGGCTTCGCCTAAACTCCGCGACGATATGACCGAGGTGGAATATGGTGGAGGGGGGCACCGCACACGGCTAAGGAACGATCCGTAGATCAACTTGTGCGTCTATGGGGTGCCCCCCGCCCCCATATATAAAGGAGCAAGGGGGGAGGCCGGCCGGCCCTTGGAGGGCGCGCCAAGGAGGAGGAATCCTCCTCCTAGTAGGAGTAGGACTCCTCCTTTCCTACTCCTACTAGGAGGGGGAAGGAAGGGGGAGAGGGGGAAGGAAAGGGGGGGGGGGCGCCGCCCCGCCTCCTAGTCCAATTCGGACCAGAGGGAGGAGGGGGTGCGCAGCCCATGCTGGCCGCCCCTCTCTCCTTTCCCCTAAGGCCCATAAGGCCCATTACTTTCCCGGGGGGGGGGGTCCGGTAACCCCTCCGGCACTCCGGTTTTTTCCGAAATCACCCGAAACACTTCCGGTGTCCGAATATAGTCGTCCAATATATCAATCTTTATGTCTCGACCATTTCGAGACTCCTCATCATGTCCGTGATCACATCCGGGACTCCGAACAAACTTCGGTACATCAAAACTTATAAACTCATAATAAAACTGTCATCGTAACATTAAGCGTGCGGACCCTACGGGTTCGAGAACTATGTAGACATGACCTAGAACTATTCTCGGTCAATAACCAATAGCGGAACCTGGATGCCCATATTGGTTCCTACATATTCTACGAAGATCTTTATCGGTCAAATCGCATAACAACATACGTTGTTCCCTTTGTCATCGGTATGTTACTTGCCCGAGATTTGATCGTTGGTATCCAATACCTAGTTCAACCTCGTTACCGGCAAGTCTCTTTACTCGTTCCGTAATGCATTATCCCGTAACCAACTCATTGGTCACATTGCTTGCAAGGCTTATAATGATGTGCATTACCGAGAGGGCCCAGAGATACCTCTCCGACAATCGGAGTGACAAAACCTAATCTCGAAATACGCCAACTCAACATGTACCTTCGGAGACACCTGTAGTACTCCTTTATAATCACCCAGTTACGTTGTGACGTTTGGTAGTACCCAAAGTGTTCCTCCGGTAAACGGGAGTTGCATAATTCTCATAGTTACAGGAACATGTATAAGTCATGAAGAAAGCAATAGCAATATACTAAACGATCAAGTGCTAGGCTAACGGAATGGGTCATGTCAATCACATCATTCTCCTAATGATGTGATCCCATTAATCGAATGACAACACATGTCTATGGTTAGGAAACATAACCATCTTTGATTAATGAGCTAGTCAAGTAGAGGCATACTAGTGACTATGTGTTTGTCTATGTATTCACACATGTATCATGTTTCCGGTTAATACAATTCTAGCATGAATAATAAACATTTATCATGATATGAGGAAATAAATAATAACTTTATTATTGCCTCTAGGGCATATTTCCTTCACCACCGCCCCCTCCTTGGAGAGGTTGTGTCTCGTTTTGGCCTTTGTTGCCTCTGGTTTGGTTGCCGTGTTTCGCTTGTTAGCTTGTTGGTGTGTGTGTTCTCTTGAAGGTTCCGTGCAAAGTCGTTTTTCTCCCATGCTTGAAACTGCATTTTCTTGGGTTCACGGTACTACCATGGTCAGCCACGGTACTACCGCAGGGCACAGTACTACCACAACCAGCACAGTAGTAATTTTTTACTGCCGCTGGTGGAGCAGTACTACCGCCCGTAGCGCGGTACTTCCGCCCGGGCGGTACTACCGCAATGAGTTGTGGTACTACCATGATGTAGCGAGCGCGTGGGGGTTATGAGTGGGCAGGGGGAGTTCCAACTCCGCCATACCCATTCACTCCTTCTCCCCACGCTGCCTCTCTCTCTCTCCTGCCCACGACGGCGCCGGAAACCCTCGCTAGATCTCCCTCTCCGGCTGCTCTCCTCGGATTCCGACCGGTGGGATCGTTCCCCACCACTTCCTCTTGCCATGGACCAAGGTCTTTCCCCAAATCCCTTTCTCTTTGGTTTGTTCTTTTGCTTCTAGGTTTTTGGGGAGATGCTAGTTGTTCATGCGATTTTAGGCCAAATCTTTGCAAGAGTAGGATGGAGGAGAGTAGTAATGCGTAGAGTTTTTACATGATTTGTTGTCCCGTGGTAGATTTGATCGACCGTAGTACCGCTTTGTCGTCACGATAGTTCTCGGATTAATTTGTTGCTTCAGATCTGAAAACACACGGTACTACCGCACCTCCGGTGCAATACTACCGTACCTTCTGCGTGGTACTACTGCGCCCGCGGTACTACCGTGATTTGGCGCGGCACTAATTTTTTAGTTCCGCGCGACCAAGCGGTACTACAGTTGATGTCAAATCTCTCGTGTGGCAATTATTATGTGCAAATTCTACTTGTTTCACTGTTTTGTTGTGTTCTTTGCACTGATCCTTCTCGCGTTTCTTGCGTGTCTGTTTTGTGGTGTGTGTGGCTCAGGTGCTCATGCTCGTCGTTCCAACCCTAGCTGTGACACGGGCTCCAAGCGCCTTCGCAATCAAGACGAAGCTCCTGAGGGCTCCAGTGCCCCCAACGCAGGACCAAGACCACCGCCAACAAAGACAAGGAACCTGCCATGAGTATGGTTGAGATGCCGCTTGCTGAGTTCGTCGCTCGTAGGAAGATCAATCCCTACGTGAATCCTCATGCCAACCTTCGAGGAAATGAGTTGTTCTGGACCAAGCAGGAGAACCTCATTTATTTGGATGTGATCAAGGCCAAGAGGAATATCTATGTGGATGTGCATTGGATCGACATGCATCACATGAGGGAAGAGAAGCACCGGGCATACTTTGGTGAGGCTCTGGATCTAGTTGAGCAATTTGGCATTGAGCATATCATCTCCTTTCACAAAGACTATGATCCAGATATTGTGGCTCAGTTCTTTGCCTCGGTGTACTTTCATCCTAATGAGGACAGGACGATGACTTGGATGTCCAATGGTCGGCGGCTGACGGCTACCTGGAAGGAGTTCATGACTTTGCTTGGTGTTTCAGATGAGGGGCTCGCCACTCCCCAAGGTGTTTGTCCTCATGCCAATTCTGAGTCTGCCAACAAGAACAAGCTTCAGCCCTTCCTTGTTGAAAAGAAGCTCTCCAGTGGCAAGTCTTCGTGGGTGCTCAACTCATTCCTTGACATCATGTACCGGATCTTCCGCAACTCTCTCTTCCCACGCATTGGGGATAAGGACAAGGTACACGCCTATCTTGTGGACATGTTGCTCCTATGTGAAGAAGCGCGCAACTCTCAGACGTTACCACTGGATATCTCACACATCATGTGGTGTGAGCTTCGGTTTGCTGTCTTCAACCACAAGGTCCCCATCTATGGACCGTATATGTTTCAGCTGATCTCTGCAACTTGGGAGAAGCTCTACCCTCAGGATGACTTTGAGGCCCCTGATTGGATTCGACATGATTCCATCCGGCTCCGTGTCAAGCCTTAGTGGGCTAACACCACTTCTCGTGCTGAGGCTGCAGCTGCCATGGATGTGGATGCAGATGAGGGTGAGGAGGAGCCAGCAGATGAGGTCAGCTCTAAGGGGTACACCCCTCCCTCCTCTGAGCCATCTTGGGCTAGGAGGCTGAAGAACAAGATGAAGACCTTGTTCTGCATGCAGGCCAAGGGTCAGTACAGGTCTCATGTTGCCTCCAAGGAGAGTTGCCGCAGGGGCAAGAAGATCATGAGGCTATATGGAGAGGACGTGTCTGGCGGTTCTGAGGATCGCATCACTCCAGAGGCTGAGTGGATGGTGAAGCAAGGCTACAAGTGGACTGATTCTGAGGAAGATGTCGAGGAGACCATTCCTGCTGCCGAGTCTGACGAGGACCGTGCGTCTGATTACTCTGCTTGAGCCACCATGTGTGTGTAGGTGTCCTCTCTGCCTTTTTGGCGTCTCGATGCCAAAGGGGGAGAGAGTGTAGGGATTTGCGACAGTCTTGTGTTTGCTTTGCTCGTGTTTGTTCTGTTGAACCTTGCTTTGCTTTGGTTTAGTTTGTTCGTGAGACTTGGTCTATCATATGGTGTAAGACATATGCTCTCTATCGTACCGTATTACCTTATTGAACCTATGCTACTTATGTCTTGCTCATATTTACTATCTTAGATTCGCTTTGTCTCTAAAATATAGGGGGAGTGGTGATCCTAGTGTTCGTGCCGTGCAGTCCAAAGCACTTTACTCTCTAGCACGAATCTAGGGAGAGCTCGTCTATATTTTAGAGGTGTGGGGTTTGCTTGTGCTACATTCTTTCCCTTCGTGCAAATCCCGTATTGTCATCAATCCACCAAAAAGGGGGAGATTGTAAGGGCATGTTTATCCCTAAGGTGTTTTGGTGATTGATGACAATGCTTTTGCGGACTAATCGTGTGCCTTGAGTATTTCAGTTGCTTCGTCGTTAGGCACAAGATGGTTTGTTACCCCTCGAAGACTATTGAAGACAGTGGTGTTCTACATCTCTTTTTGTGGATTTGAGTCGTAGGATAGCCGTTCTATTAAGAGGGGGTCCGCTGTGGAAAGGTTTGGGTGGAATCATCATGTACACGCTTCTTCCTTTACCCCGCCTTTCCCTTTGCGCTTTGGAGCATCCTCCGTTATCTCCTCTTCTGTGCAAAAAGAAGGATTCCATTAGTGCTGCTAGTTGAGGCCTACGGTAGTACTGCTTCTAGGAGCGGTAGTACAGCAGGACCCCGCGGTAGTACGGCAAGCCCTCGCGGTAGTACCGTAGGCGTCCACGGTAGTACCGCTCCTATGGAGCGGCAGTACCGTGGCCTTTGGCCAGGCTCAACCTCTCTTGTGGCTGTAGGGGCGGATGTAATTTTTTACATCCGCGCCCTACGCGATAGTACTGCCCCAGGTGCGCGGTAGTACCATGAGTCCTGTTCCGGCTCAGTATCACGAGCGGAAGTAGGGGCGGATGTAATTTTTTACATTCGCTCCCTGCGCGGTAGTACCGCAAGCCAGGCGCGGTAGTACCATGTCAGATTTTTGCACCATTCGATTTTCAGCGGAAGTAGACACGGATGTAATTTTATTCATCCATGCCCTTCCCTGCCTAGTCCATCCTGGCCTTGCGGTAGTACCGCAATAGGGAGCGGCAGTACCGCGTTTGCGGCAGTACCGCTCTCAGCCTTGGCGGCTCTGGCCTGGACTAGGCACTGCCACTGCAGCGGTAGTACCGCGGCTCTTCATGGTAGTACCATAAGCCCCTGCGGTAGTACCGCTTGTCTAGAGCGGTAGTACCGCAGGTCGCGGGCTGAGTAAGTGGATAACGGTTGGATCCTTCTCTCTACTATATAAGGGGTGTCTTCTTCCTCTAGTTGATTACCTCTTCCATCCCTAAGCTCCATTGTTGCTCCAAGCTCCATTTTCGCCCGATCTCTCTCCCTAGCCAATCAAACTTGTTGATTTTCTCGGGATTGGTTGAGAAGGCCCCGATCTGCACTTCTACCAAGAGAAATTTGATTCCCCCCACTAATCCCTAGTGGATCTTGTTACTCTTGGGTGTTTGAGCACCCTAGACGGTTGATCTCACCTTGGAGGCATAGTCCATTGTGGTGAAGCTTCGTGGTGTCGTTGGGAGCCTCCAATTAAGTTGTGGAGATTGCCCCAACCTTGTTTGTAAAGGTTCGGTCGCTGCCTTCAAGGGCACCAATAGTGGAATCACGGCATCTCGCATTGTGTGAGGGCGTGAGGAGAATACGGTGGCCCTAGTGGCTTCTTGGGGAGCATTGTGCCTCCACACCGCTCTAACAGAGACGTACTTCCACTCAAAAGGAAGGAACTTCGGTAACACATCCTCATCTCCACCAGCTCCACTCTTGGTTATCTCGCACCTTTACTTTTGCAAGCTTACTTGTGTTGTATCCCTTGCTTGCTTGTGTGCTTGTTGTTGTTGCATCATATAGGTTGTTCACCTAGTTGCATATCTAGACAACCTACTTTGATGCAAAGTTTATTTTGGTAAAGAAAAGTTAAAAATTGTTAGTTGCCTATTCACCCCCCCTCTAGTCAACACTACTAGGGAAAAGCCTAGCAGCAGCGCGGGTTTTGGGCCTCTCAGTAGCGCGGGGACCGGCGCTACTAACAAGGCGCTACAACTAATGTATAGCAGTAGCGCATGTTGTCCCACGCTACTGCTATACATGAATAGCTGTAGCGCTCTTTAGAAAAGGGCGCTGCTGATATTATCTGCAACGCTGTTTACAGGGAAGCGCTACTGGTAAGGCGGCGCTACTGCTAAATTCCCCCCCCCCTCGCTACTACTAGTTTTATTAGTTTTTTCCTGCATATTTGTTTTGTATTTGTTTTGTATTTGAATAGGCTTTATACAATAATCTTTAGCATATCATACACATACAAATGTAATCATAGTATATACATACAATTAGTCTCATCAAATCATGTCATCATCATAATCATCATCCAACACAAAGTGGTCTCTCGTCATCAATCTCGAAAATAGCGATACAAGTCTCGATTACTTGCAAATACATCGTCATCCATCTAAACAATGGTATACACGAGAAGAGCTATCACTTTTAGTACATGAGTTCGTATCCCTCTCTCGCATTAGCGTGAACCTAAACTAACTACCGCCTGTCGCTCGGAAACCGGAAACTGGTACACCTGGGCCTGACACTCCGGCCACTTGTCGTATATATACTCCTGGCGTAGCACTTCTTCGCCATCTATGATCTATGCACCTGCATCGTCACATGAGTCGATGATATGCAACATATATAGTTGAGCAACAGAAAGAGACAGACTTGGCAAAAATAGAAACAACATATCATAAGCATAAATAACAAAGTTCATCGTACCCAAAATGCCCTAACTAGAGTGATTTTCGCTAGTCGAGGAGGAGGACGGTTTAATTACATCACAAATAAAGTTTCACCGTGCATAACTCAAAGTTTTGTCATACAGAATGTATGGACTAAACAGACACATTGTCATATATCGACAATCACTCCACCATGTCGTGCCATCCATCCATGTCAGGGAGATAGTCCTCGAGCTTAGTGAAAGGCTTCATGTCGAGACGCTGAGAGGCTATCCATGTTCGGACGTCTTCCCGCGACATTTGTCCTTCTTCATAGAACATCCCTGTTTTTCTGACGACCTCCTTCATGATGATTTGGGCAAGTTCGCGCTGGATGTTATAGAACTCAGCTCGAAGTCGATGATCCTCGATATCTCCTATGTCCTTTGTCCATTGCAGAATATGGGCATCGCCAGATCTAGGTGACATGCGAAGGTTCTGGTGATCCCGTCTGTACTCCAGCATGTGGTGTAGGACATAGAATCCATCATTAAGAGAATCGTTCGGTTGCTGGATGCAGCAGAAGTCGGTCTTATGGCTGAAGGCGACCCTGCCGCCCCTTCTCTTCTTGTTCCTAACCTCTCCACCCCTTGCTTGGTAGTAAAACATAGCACTGTCGAGAACATCTTTGATGTGGGTGTAATCCTTTTTGTGAATGTTCTTCGACGAGTCCAAGTAAAGAGCGTGGGAGAATCGGGGGTAGAGGATGATGAGGACGGCGTGCCCGCCGCTGCGCAAAATAAGTACACCTCAAATTAATTAGTCTCCACCGTGCAAATGAATTATTGAAATCGAAGGAAGGATAGCAGCGCGGATGACTTACACGGGATGATAAGGCACGAGAATCGTCTCCTTGTCCTTATTGGCGAGCATGAAACTGAAGATGTAATCCCTCGCGTATTCACCGTGCTTTGCGCAGACTCCCAAGAAGCCCTCGTGCATGTAGTACGGATCAGCGACACAGATATGAGATATCTTCTCAACCCCGATGATGTAGTTCATGTGCAAGGCATAAAGGCGGACAAACGTAAAATCCAGCTTCTTCACGTGAAACATGTCGAATATGTAATCAAATCGGAGGAAGAACTTATCCGCGGGGAAGCTGTCGACATACGACATTTGCCGCGGAACGTTAACCACGTAGAGTGGGTATCCTGGATCTTTCGAGGCGATGAGGCCTTTCTCTACCCACAGCACATCGTCATGAAGTCTCCTTAGATCGCCGAATCTGGCCCGTAGCGCTGTTGCGGGTAGGATTGGTTGACCGGGGATATGCCATTTATCCGCATCGGGGATATCTATACCGTCCTGAAGCCGAGGCTGCTGAGGCGGCTGGATCATAGAATCAGCTTTTTTGCCTTTCCTTGCTCTCTTCCTAGACTTCTTTACTACCGGAAGTTCGTCCATAATACATTGAGACGGTAATTCAGGCACCGAGTCATGACACTCAAACCCTGAGGAGGCGCCAATATAGACATACTGTTCAGCGCCATCGTCATCCTCATCCTCATCCATGGCGACGTCATCTGCGACTAATGGAGCCTCCTCCTTACCCCGTCCGCTATCACCCAACCCGACACCCGACGCTAATTGGGTAGGTGGGGTGTTGATATTCATACCTTGCTGAGGCTGCGTGCTCGTGGGTGTGCTCCCGGCCGCCTCCAGACGAAGCAGACTCTTTGGCCACAACAGGACCCACCCATTGCAACAATCACCAAGCCGCCGTGGAGTCTCGTCGTCATCCCCCACCAGTATTAGAGGAGGCAAATTCTCGTGGCCCGGTTTGACACTGGCCATAGAAACCTTGAAGACGTTCGGGGGGATCGGCCGGCTATGGAACAATGGTTCCTTCGGCTCCATTATCGTCGCCTTCCCCACGTCCACCTTCTGGTCGCCGATGGTGTACAAAATGGTGCACGGGGTTTCGTCAGCCTGCAAAGAAAAGTCTGCGACGTGAGACATCCGAAAGGCAACGAAAACGGGAGATTATACATTTATATTAAAGGGGGCCGGTGTGATACGTCTCCAACGTATCTATAATTTTTGATTGCTCCATGCTACTTTATCTACTCTTTTAGGCAATATTGGGCTTTATTATCCACTTTTATATTATTTTTTGGACTAACCTATTAACCGGAGGCCCAGCCCAGATTTGCTGTTTTATGCCTATTTCAGTGTTTCGAGGAAAAGGAATATCAGACGCAGTCAAAACGGAACGAAATCAACTGGAGAAGTTATTTTTGGAAGGAAAGCAACCTGATAGACTTGGAGTGCACGTCAGGGGAGTCCCGGGCTGCCCACGAGGGTGGGGGGCGCGCCCACCCCCCCGGGCGCGCCCCCTGCCTCGTGAGCATCCCGGAGGTCCACCGATGTACCCCTTGCACCCATATATACCTACGTACCCTAAAACTTCCAGAATAGAAGATAGATCGGGAGTTCCGCCGCTGCAAGCCTCTGTAGCCACCAAAAACCTCTCGGGAGCCCGTTCCGGCACCCTACCGGAGGGGGGATCCTTCACCGGTGGCCATCTTCATCATCCCAGCGCTATCCATGACGAGGAGGGAGTAGTTCACCCTCGGGGCTGAGGGTATGTACCAGTAGCTATGTGTTTGATCTCTCTCTCTCTCTCTCTCTCTCTCTCGTGTTCTCTCTCGTGTTCCATCTATGGCACGATCTTGATGTATCCCGAGCTTTGCTATTGTAGTTGGATCTTATGATGTTTCTCCCCCTCTACTCTCTTGTGATGAATTGAGTTTCCCCTTTGAAGTTATCTTATCGGATTGAGTCTTTTATGAGAACACTTGATGTATGTCTTGCCGTGATTATCTGTGGTGACAATGGGATATCATGTGCCACTTGATGTATGTTTTGGTGATCAACTTGCGGGTTTCTTGACATTGGAAACCTATGCATAGGGGTTGGCACACGTTCTTGACTCTCCGGTAGAAACTTTGGGGCACTCTTTGAAGTACATTTATGTTGGTTGCATGAATCTGAGATTGTGTGATGCATATCGTATAATCATGCCCACGGATACTTGAGGTGACAATGGAGTATCTAGGTGACATTAGGGTTTTGGTTGATTTGTATCTTAAGGTGTTATTCTAGTACGAACTCTTTTATAGATTGATCCGAAAGAATAACTTTGAGGTGGTTTCGTACCCTACCATAATCTCTACGTTTGTTCTCCGCTATTAGTGGCTTCGGAGTGACTCTTTGTTGCATGTTGAGGGCTTGTTATATGATCTATCTATGTTATTTTTGTTGAGAGAACTTGCACTAGTGAAAGTATGAACCATAGGCCTTATTTCCTATCATTGCAATACCGTTTACGCTCACTTTTACCACCTATTACCTTGCTGTTTTTATATTTTCAGTTTACAAAAACCTATATCTACTATCTATTTTGCACTTGTATCACCATCCCTTCGCCGAACTAGTGCACCTATACAATTTACCATTGTATTGGGTGTGTTGGGGACACAAGAGACTCTTTGTTATTTGGTTGCCGGGTTGCTTGAGAGAGACCATCTTCATCCTACGCCTCCTACGGATTGATAAACCTTAGGTCATCCACTTGAGGGAAATTTGCTACTGTCCTACAAACCCGTGCACTTGCAGGCCCAACAACGTCTACAAGAAGAAGGTTGTGTAGTAGACATCAAGCTCTTTTCTGGCGCCGTTGCCGGGGAGGTTAGCGCTTGAAGGTATATCTTTAGATCTTGCAATCGAATCTTTTTGTTTCTTGTTTTAGCACTAGTTAGTCTATAAAAGAAAATTACAAAAAAATGAAGTTAAGTTTGTCTCATACGCTTCACCTTGTTAATATCTTTCGTGAGTATGATGGGAAGGAAAATTGTGCTCAAGTGCTAGAAGAAGAATTACATAGAATTCTTGGCTTAAAATATGTGAATGATGAGCATGATTGCAATTTTGTTAGTATGAATTCCTTGAATATCCATGATGCTAATGATATGCAAAGCTACAAGCTTGGGGAAGCTATGTT
Organism: Triticum aestivum; assembly: GCF_018294505.1. Classification (NCBI taxonomy): domain Eukaryota; kingdom Viridiplantae; phylum Streptophyta; class Magnoliopsida; order Poales; family Poaceae; genus Triticum; species Triticum aestivum. Next base: position 211,690,540 of record NC_057807.1, on the reverse strand, counting down.
TGATGAAGATGATATTTTTTGTCCCCCAAGCTTTGATGAGCAAATTTACTATGATGAAAGCATGCCTCCTATCTATGATGATTATTGTGATGACATGTACGCTCTAAAGAATAATGATAACCATTAAACTTGTCATCTTGATCCTAATTTTAAATCATATGATAGTTATTTTGTTGAGTTTGCTCCTGCTACTATCCATGAGAAGAATTTTGCTTATGAGGAGAGTAGTAAATTTTCTATGTTTGTAGATCATGAAAAGAATGCTTTAGGTGCTGGTTACATTGTTGAATTCATTCATGATGCTACTGAAAATTATTATGAGGGAGGAACATATGCTTGTAGGAGTTGCAATAATGTCAAGTTTCGTCTCTATGTGCTTAAAATCTTGAAGTTATGCTTGTTTTACCTTCCTATGCTTGTTGATTATTGTTCCCATAAGTTGTTTGCTCACAAAATCCCTATGCATAGGAAGTGAGTTAGACTTAAAAGTGTTAGTCATATGCTTCATGATGCTCCCGTTATGTTTCAATTCTTATCTTTTATGTGAGCATCATTGTCATCATCATGCCTAGCTAGAAAGGCATTAAAGAAAAGCGCTTGTTGGGAGACAACCCAATATTTATCCTTACTGTTTTTGTGTGTCCACATGATTATGCTACTGTAGTAATCATGTTTTATAGCTTTTGATTCAATAAAGTGCCAAGTAAGACCTTTAGGATAGCTTACGGTGATAGTTGTGTTGATCCTGCTGAAAATCAGAAACTTTTGCACCCAGTAATTTAGCTTTATTAATTCACAGAAACATGCTTCTGATCTGATTTTTTTGCTCTGGATTGGTACATGAATTGCTTAGGACTTCCTAATTTGGTAGGATTTTTGGAGTTCCAGAAGTATACATTTGATGCAGATTTCTACAGACTGTTCTGTTTTTGATAGGTTCTGTTTTCTATGTGTTGTTTGCTTATTTTGATGAATCTATGAGTAGTATCGGAGGGTATGAACCATAGATAAGTTGGAGTACAGTATATATTACACCAATATGAATAAATAATGAGTTCATTACAGTACCTTAAGTGGTGGTTTTATTTTCTTATACTAACGGAGCTTACGAGTTTTCTGTTGAGTTTTGTGTTGTGAAGTTTTCAAGTTTTGGGTAAAGATTCGATGGACTATGGAATAAGGAGTGGCAAAGAGCCTAAGCTTGAGGATGCCCATGGCACCCCAAGGTATTCAAGGACAACCAAGAGCCTAAGCTTGGGGATGCCCCGGAAGGCATCCCCTCTTTCGTCTTCGTTCATCGTAACTTTACTTGGAGCTATATTTTTATTCACCACATGATATGTGTTTTGCTTGGAGCGTCATTTCCTTTTGTAGTTTTTGCTTGCTGTTAGTTAGAATAATGTTTTGCATCTTTAGTTTCAAAACAATGTCAAGGATAGCCTTTACCATGCTTATTTTGCTAGTATACATGTTGCTGTTTGAAAACAGAATGTTTACCGCTGTTGCAAAAATTCCCTAGGAAAGTCAGAGCATGGTATAATGTTGAATCTTTTTGCATAATGAGCTATGATAAATTTATTACAGTGGGAATTTTAGTTCATAATTTTTGGAGTTAGGGAAGTATTGATACTCTTGGACTCTTTACAGACTATACTGTTCTGGCAGATTGCTGTTATGTTTGCATTGTTTGCATATGTTTGTTTGTTTAATGATTCTATTTGAGGATAGGAGTATTAAATATGCAGAGGAATTTAGTATGCAATGTTGAATAATAATTTTAGTGATTTGTTACAGTAGAAAATGATAAGGTTTGATGACCCGCAAGTATACAGGATAGTTGTAGCCTCTTTCAATAAGTAAGAGTGTCGAACACAACGAGGAGCTAAAGGTAGAACAAATATTCCCTCAAGTTCTATCGACCACCGATACAACTCTACGCACGCTTGACGTTCGCTTTACCTAGAACAAGTATGAAACTAGAAGTACTTTGTAGGTGTTTTTGGGTAAGCTTGCAAGAAAGTAAAGAGCACGGAAGTAAAATTAGGGGCTGTTTAGATAAAGATGCAATAAAATAAATATAGAGAGTGTGGAAAAGTGGTGGTAGGAGTTGTGAAATTGTCCCTAGGCAATTGACTACGTTACTAGACCGGTAATCGCTATTGCAATTCTATTTGAGGGAGAGGCATAAGCTAACAAACTTTCTCTACTTGGATTATATGCACTTATGATTGGAACTCTAGCAAGCATCCGCAACTACTAAAGATTCATTAAGGTAAAACCCAACCATAACATTAAAGCATCAAGTCCCCTTTTATCCCATACGCAAACAACCTACTTACTCGGTTCTGTGCTTCTGTCACTCACGCCACCCACCATAAGCAAATCATAAACATATTGCAAACCCTACAGCGGGAATCCCTCACGCTTGCGCGACACGGAGGGCACCATTGGATAGCACCAATAATAAAACATGCAACTCAAACCAATCATAGCAATTCATCAATCACCGATAGGACAATGAAAATCTACTCAGGCATCATAGGATGGCAACACATCATTGGAAAATAATATGAAGCATAAAGCACCATGTTCAAGTAGAGGGAACAACGGGTTGCGGGAGAGTGGACCACTGGATATAGAAGGGGGAAGGTGATGGAGATGTTGGTGAAGATGACAGCGGTGTTGGTGAAGATCGCGGTGATGATGATGGCCTCCGGCAGCGTTCCGACGCCACCGGAAGCAAGGGGGAGAGGGCCCCCCTTCTTCTTCTTCTTCTTCCTTGACCTCCTCCCTATATGGGAGAAGGGTTTCCCCTCTGGTCCTTGGCTCCCATGGCATGGGAGGGGCGAGAGCCCCTCCAAGATTGGATCTATCTCTCTGTTTCTGCGTTCTCTGATTCTACCCCTTCACCGTTTCCTTTATATCTGGAGATCTGTAACTCCGATTGGGGTGAATCTTTCGCCTAGATATTTCTCATAAAATTATCTTTCTTGCGCCAAAAGAAGAGCGTCAACCGCCTTACGGGTGGACCACGAGGGTCAGGGGCGCTCCTGGGGGGTAGGGCGCGCCCCCTACCTCGTGACCACCTCGGGCACCGTCTCGCGTTGATTTTACTTCCCAAAAATCATAAATATTCCAAAATAATTCTCCATCCGTTTTTATCCCGTTTGGACTCCGTTTGATATTGGGTTTCTGCGAAACAAAAAACATGCAACAGAGAGGAACTGGCACTGGGCACTGGATCAATATGTTAGTCCGAAAAAATAGTATAAAAAGTTGCCAAAAGTATATAAAAGTTGAATAATATTGGCATGGAACAATCAAAAATTATAGATACGACGGAGACGTATCAGCATCCCCAAGCTTAATTCATGCTCGTCCTCAAGTAGGTAAATGATAAAAAGAAATAATTTTTGATGTGGAATGCTACCTAGCATAAAATCTTGATCATATGTCTAATCATGGCATGAATATTAAGACACGAGTGATTCAAAGCAATAGTCTATCATTTGACATAAAACAATAATACTTCGAGCATACCAATAAAGCAATCATGTCTTTTCAAAACAACAAGGCCAAAGCAAGCTTATCCCTACAAAATCATACAGTTTGGCCATGCTTCATTTTTGTCACACAAAAATGCCCCCATCATGTACAACCCCGATGACAAGCCGAGCAATTGGTTCATACTTTTTAACGCGCTTCAGCTTGTTCAACCCTCACGCAATACATGAGCGCAAGCCATGGATATAGCACTATAGGTGGAATAGAATATAATGATGGAGGTTATGTGGAGAAGACAAAAAAGGAGAAAATCTCACATCGACGCGGCTAATCAACGGGCTATGGAGATGCCCATCAATTGATGTCAATGCGAGGAGTAGGGGTTGCCATGCAACGGATGCACTAAGAGCTATAAGTGTATGAAAGCTCAACAAAATAAACTAAGTGGGTGTGCATCCAACTTGCTTGCTCATGAAGACCTAGGGCATTTGAGGAAGCCCATCGTTGGAATATACAAGCCAAGTTCTATAATGAAAACCCACTAGTATATGAAAGTGACAACATAGGAGAAAATCTATATGAAGAACATGGTGCTACTTTGAAGCACGAGATATGAGACTCACTACATGAAGAACATGGTGCTACTTTGAAGCACAAGTGTGGAAAAAGAGATAGTAACATTGCCCCTTTTTATTTATTTTCTTTTTCTTTCTTTTTCTTTCTTTTTCCTTTTTCCTTTTTTTCTTTTTCTTTTTTTCCTTTGGCCTTTTTTTTCTTTTTGGGGACAATGCTCTAATAATGATGATCATCACACTTTTATTTACTTACAACTCGATATTGGAACAAAGATATGACTCTATATGAATGCTTCCGGTGGTGTACCAGGATGTGCAATGATCTAGCATAGCAATGACATCAAAAAACGGACAAGCCATGAAAACATCATGCTAGCTATCTTATGATCATGCAAAGCAATATGACAATGAATGCTCAAGTCATGAATATGATGATGATGGAAGTTGCATGGCAATATATCTCGGAATGGCTATGGAAATGCCATGATAGGTAGGTATGGTGGCTGTTTTGAGGAAGATATAATAAGGCTTATGTGTGATAGAGCATATCGTATCACGGGGTTTGGATGCACCGGTGAAGTTTGCACCAACTCTCGAGGTGAGAAAGGGCAATGCACGGTACCAAAGAGGCTAGCAATGATGAAAAGGTAAAAGTGCGTATAATCCATGGACTCACATTAGTCATAAAGAACTCATATACTTATTACAAAAATTTATTAGCCCTCGAAGCAAAGTACTACTACGCGTGCCCCTAGGGGGATAGATTGGTAGGAAAAGACCATCGCTCGTCCCCGACCACCACTCATAAGGAAGACAATCAAGGAAACACCTCATGCTTCAAATTTGTCACACAACGGTTACCATACGTGCATGCTACGGGACTTGCAAACCTCAACACAAGTGTCTCTACAATCCACAACCACCCACTAGCATAACTCTAATATCACCATCTTTATATCGCAAAACTATTGCAAGGAATCAAACATATCATATTCAACGATCTACAAGTTTATGTAGGATTTTATGACTAACCATGTGAATGACCAATTCCTGTCATCTCTCTAAAAAGATATAAGTGAAGCAAGAGAGTTTAGTTCTTTCTACAAAAGATATGCCCACGCTCTAACAAATATAATTGAAGCTAAAGAGCATTCTACAAATGGCGGTTTTCTATGTAAAGAGAAACAGGCAATCCAACTTCAAATGATATAAGTGAAGCACATGAAGCATTCTATAAAGCCACACTCAAAAGATTTAAGTGAAGTGCAATGAGCATTCTATAAATAAATCAAGGACTATCTCATACCAGCATGGTGCATAAAAGAAAAATAAAAACCTAATTGCAAAAGACGCTCCAAGACTTGCACATAATGCATGAACGAAACGAATCCAAAACATACCGATACATGTTGAAGAAAGAGGGGATGCCTCCCCAGCATCCCCAAGCTTAGATGCTTGAGTCTCCTTGAATATTTACTTGGGGTGCCTCGGGAATCCCCAAGCTTGAGCTCTTGCCTCTCTTCCTTCTTCTCACATCAAAACATCCTCGATTAGACACTACATCCACACAAAACTTCAACAGAAAACTCGGTAAGATCCGTTAGTATAATAAAGCAAATCACCACTCTAAGTACTGTTTCAAACCAATTCATATTTTGTTGTTGCATTGTGTCTACTGTAATATAACTTTTTCATGGCTTAATCCACTGATATAAATTGATAGTTTTTCATCAAAACAAGCAAACTATGCATCAAAAACAGAATCTGTTAAAAACAGAACAGTCTGTAGCAATCTGAACATCCACCATACTTATGGTACCCCAAAAATTCTCCCAAAATTAGCAAAAAATAGTTGTATATCAAGACAGTGCAAAAGGAATCAGAACCAATTGACGTTCCAGTTAAAAATGTAAAATCGCGCACTACAGCCAAAGTTTCTGTCCTGCACCGTACAAACCAACAAGCATTGTAAACATCCTAAAGGCAAACCTTGGCACATTATTTTTATAATACAATGGAATTGTACAAGGGGATAATTATTTTTGTTGAGAAGTTTCTGTAATCAAGATTCACAAAGTTTCCGTGAGCATGAACAAAGTTCAAGGAGCTCTCCCACTTCAACAATGCTTGTCTCTCTCACTTTCACTTTCCTTTTTGAAAAGTTTTAGGTTCCCCTCTTTATTTTTTTGTTTTAAAACTATATTAAAGCACTCAACAGAAATAAATGACTCTCTAGAACTTCCGGGTTGTCTCCCTGGCAGCGCTTTCTTTAAAGCCATTAAGCTAGGCATTTAGTGCTCAAGTAACGAATCCACCCGGATCCCAAGGTATATCAAAGCCAATTTTAATTAACAATGCTTTGTAATTTAGTAGTGAGCACAAAGTAACATATATCATGCAACAACAAAGTCTAACTCTCTTCCTATGCATCGGCATGTCATAAAAGAACAATTCATGCACACATAGTAAAGGCCAATGCATAGTATAAGCAGTTTCTTGCAATTTCATCGTGTTGGAAACATAAAGAGGCGGAGATGTAGTTCCTCTCTCATAATAATTGAAAGTAGGAGCAACAAGCACATGCATATAACATTAATCAAAATCATCATGTGCAATGGTAAAAGGCAACCCATCAATGCAATCCTTAATAAGCACAAACTTCTCCGATATAGTGTAGTTTGGAGAATTCAAAAAGATAATAGGACTATCATGCGTGGGTGCAATAGCAACAATTTCATGTTTAACATAAGGAACTATAGCAAGTTCATCTCCATAAGCATAATTCAAATTGGCATCTTGGCCACAAGCATAGCAAGCATCATCAAAAAGGGATATTTCAAGAGAATCAATGGGATCATAGCAATCATCATAGCAGTCATCCTTCGGTAAGCACGAAGGGGAATTAAACAATGTATGAGTTGAAGAGTTACTCTCATTAGAAGGTGGGCACGGGTGATCAATCCGCTCTTCCTCCTTTTGTTCTTCGCTCTCCTCCTCATCTTTTTCATCCAATGAGCTCACAATTTCATCAATTTCTTCTTCGATAGCTTCCTGCAAAATATTAGTCTCTTCTTGGACAGCGGAGACTTCCTCAATAAATTGTTTAACATAGGCATTAGAAGCATAATTCTCATAACAATATTCAAGTATGGCAAAATTTTCAGATTTGTAAAGAGTAGTATCATACTTTTCAATCAAAATAGCAATTTCAAAAGCACCCTTAAAAGCAACAAATTCTTCAATTTGTTGAACATTGTAGTAACTATAAACACCTTTAGCATACGAAGATAAGATCCCATTATCAATAAACTCACATTGGTAGGGAAGGTGTTTTTTAGGGTTTTCAGAACAACAAGTAAAATCATATTCCCAACATAAATTCCAAGCATAGCATTGTAAACGTTGAATTTGATCCCATAATAGTTTCCCTTTTTCAGATATACGGTGTCGCACATAACAAGCATGCCCATCTAAAGATTTGCCCTCAACTAAGCTAGTTGGGGTTTCAACACGAGCACATAGGGATCGAAGATGATCCAAGTAATAAGCTTCAGCAGTGTGATAGATTTTGAGTGGTTCTTCAACCATTGGTTCAGCAGGTACAACTAATTTTTTTGGTATTTTGCATTTCCTACCCATAACTAAAGATAGAAAACAACTAAGAACAGCAAATAAAAATTACTTAGTGATAAAGCAAACAAGCACACACGAGAATATTCACCCCACGCTATGACTCCCCGGCAACGGCGCCAGAAAAAGGTCTTGATGACCCGCAAGTATACGGGATAGTTGTAGCCTCTTTCGATAAGTAAGAGTGTCGAACCCAGCGAGGAGCTAAAGGTAGAACAAATATTCCCTCAAGTTCTATCGACCACCGATACAACTCTACGCACGCTTGACGTTCGCTTTACCTAGAACAAGTATGAAACTAGAAGTACTTTGTAGGTGTTTTTGGGTAAGCTTGCAAGAAAGTAAAGAGCACGAAAATAAAACTAGGGGATGTTTAGATAAAGATGCAATAAAGTAAATATAGCGAGTGTGGGAAAGTGGTGGTAGGAGTTGTGAAATTGTTCCTAGGCAATTGACTACGTTACTAGACCGGTAATCGCTATTGCAATTCTATTTGAGGGAGAGGCATAGGCTAACAAACTTTCTCTACTTGGATTATATGCACTTATGATTGGAACTCTAGCAAGCATCCGCAACTACTAAAGATTCATTAAGGTAAAACCCAACCATAACATTAAAGCATCAAGTCCCCTTTTATCCCATACGCAAACAACCTACTTACTCGGGTCTGTGCTTCTGTCACTCATGCCACCCACCATAAGCAAATCATAAACATATTGCAAACCCTACAGCGGGAATCCCTCACGCTTGCGCGACACGGAGGGCACCATTGGATAGCACCAATAATAAAACATGCAACTCAAACCAATCATAGCAATTCATCAATCACCGATAGGACAACGAAAATCTACTCAGGCATCATAGGATGGCAACACATCATTGGAAAATAATATGAAGCATAAAGCACCATGTTCAAGTAGAGGGAACAACAGGTTGCGGGAGAGTGCACTGCTGGATATAGAAGGGGGAAGGTGATGGAGATGTTGGTGAAGATGACGGCGGTGTTGGTGAAGATCGCGGTGATGATGATGGCCTCCGGCGGCGTTCCGGCGCCACCGGAAGCAAGGGGGAGAGGGGCCCCCCTTCTTCTTCTTCTTCTTCCTTGACCTCCTCCCTAGATGGGAGAAGGGTTTCCCCTCTGGTTCTTGGCTCCCATGGCGTGGGAGGGGCGAGAGCCCCTCCGAGATTGGATCTATCTCTCTATTTCTGCGTTCTCTGATTCTACCCCTTCACCGTTTCCTTTATATCTGGAGATCCGTTACTCCGATTGGGGTGAATCTTTCGCCCAGATCTTTCTCATAAAATTATATTTCTTGCGCCAAAAGAAGAGCATCAACCGCCTTACGGGTGGACCACGAGGGTCAGGGGCGCGCCTGGGGGGGTAGGGCGCGCCCCCCTACCTCGTGACCACCTTGGATACCGTCTCGCGTTGATTTTACTTCCCAAAAATCATAAATATTCCAAAATAATTCTCCGTCCGTTTTTATCCCGTTTGGACTCCGTTTGATATTGGGTTTCTAAAAAACAAAAAACATGCAATAGACAGGAACTGGCACTGGGCACTGGATCAATATGTTAGTCCCAAAAAATAGTATAAAAAGTTGCCAAAAGTATATAAAAGTTGAATAATATTGGCATGGAAGAATCAAAAATTATAGATACGACGGATACGTATCAAGGTTTTGCATTGGTTTATACTAACCTATCTCACGAGTTCTTGTTGAGTTTGTTGTGAATGAAGCTTTTGATAAAAAGAGAAATCATGATATGAGATGAATTAAGGAGACACAAAAGTTCAAGCTCAAGGCACCCCAAGATAATATTTCAAGAAGTCTCAAGCATCTAAGCTTGGGGATGCCCCGGTAGGCATCCCACCTTTCTTCTTCAACAACTATCGGTTAGTATCGGTTGAGCCTAAGTTTTTGCTTCTTCACATGAGTTGTGCTATCCTTGCAATGTAGTTTTCTTTAGATTTGCTTGCTGTTTGAATAAAGTATCGAGATCTGAAATTATTAAATGAGAGAGAGAGTCTTCGCATAGTTGCATAATTATTTAGCTACTCATTGACCTTCACTTATATCTTTAGGAGTAGTTTGTCATTTGCTCTAGTGCATCACTTATACCTTTTAGAGCATGGTGGTAGTTTTATTTTGAAGAAATAGATGAACTCTCATACTTCACTTAGATTATTTTGAGAGTCGTTAATAGCATGGTAATTTGCTTAATATTAATATACTTGGTATTCAGGATATGTGAAACTTTCTTTTAAGTGAGTTGAATACTAAGATAAGTTTGATGCTTGATAATTGTTTTGAGATATGGAGGTGATGATATCAAAGTCGTGCTAGTTGAGTAATTGTGAATTTGAGAAATGCTTGTGGTTAAGTTTGCAAGTCCCGTAGCATGCATGTATGGTTAAAGTTGTGTAACAAGTTTGAAACATGAAGTGTACCTGGCTTGTGCATCCTTATGAGTGGCGGTCGGGGACGAGCGATGGTCTTTTCCTACCAATCTATCCCCCTAGGAGCATGCGCATAGTACTTGGTTTTTGATGACTTCTAAATTTTTGCAATAAGTATATGAGTTCTTTTGACTAATGTTGAGTCCATGGATTATACGCACTTTTACCTTTCCGCCTTTGCTAGCCTCTTCGGTACCGTGCATTGCCCTTTCTCACCTTGAGAGTTGGTGCAAACTTCGCCGGTGCATCCAAACCCCGTGATACGATACGCTCTATCACACATAAACCTCCTTTTATCTTCCTCAAAACAGCCACCATACCTACCTATCATGGCATTTCCATAGCCATTCCGAGATATATTGCCATGCAACTTCCATCATCATATTCATGACATACATTACTTTTGTCATATTGCCATTGCATGATCATGTAGTTGACATCGTATTTGTGGCAAAGCCACCATGCATTATTTTTCATACATTTCACTCTTGATTCATTGCACCATCCCGGTACACCGCCGGAGGCATTCATATAGAGTCATATCTTATTCTAAGTTTCGAGTTGTAATCCTTATGTTGTAATCAATAAGAAGTGTGATGATCATCATTATTAGAGCATTGCCCAAAAAAAAGAGAAAGGCCCAAAAAAAGAAAGGCCCAAAAAAAGGGGCAATGCTACTATCTCTTTTTCCACACTTGTGCTTCAAAGTAGCACCTTGTCCTTCATGTAGTGAGTCTCATATATTGTGCTTCAAAGTAGCACCTTGTTCTTCATGTAGTGAGTCTCATAAGTTGTGTTTTTATACTAGTGGGAATTTTTCATTATAGAACTTGGCTTGTATATTCCTACGATGGGCTTCCTCAAATGCCCTAGGTCTTCATGAGCAAGCAAGTTGGATGCACACCCACTAGTTTTCTTTTGTTGAGCATTCATTGCTCTAGTGCATCCGTTGCATGGCAATCCCTACTCCTCTCATTAACATCAATCGATGGGCATCTCCATAGCTCATTGATTAGCCTCGTTGATGTGAGACTTTCTCCTTTTTTGTCTTCTCCACACAATCCCCATCATCATATTCTATTCCACCCATAGTGCTATATCCATGGCTCGCGCTCATGTATTGCGTGAAGGTTGAAAAAGTTTGAGATTATTTGAGTATGAAACAATTGCTTGGCTTGTCATCGGGGGTATAGAAGTTGGGAACATCTTTGTGTGACGAAAATGAAGCATAGCCTAACTATATGATTTTGTAGGGATGAACTTTCTTTTGCCATGTTATTTTGAGAAGACATGATTGCTTTGATTAGTATGCTTGAAGTATTATTATTTTTTGTGTCAATATGAACTTTTGTCTTGAATCTTTCGGATCTGAATATTCATATCACAAGTAAGAAGATTTATATTGAAATTATGCCAAAGTATCACTCGGCATCAAAAATTCTTTTTTATCATTTTACCTACTCGAGGATGAGCAGGAATTAAGCTTGGGGATGCTTGATACGTCTCCAACGTATCTATAATTTTTGATTGCTCCATGCTACTTTATCTACTGTTTAGGCAATATTGGGCTTTATTATCCACTTTTATATTATTTTTGGGACTAACCTATTAACCAGAGGCCCAGCCCAGATTTGCTGTTTTATGCCTATTTTAGTGTTTCAAGGAAAAGGAATATCAGATGGAGTCAAATGGAACGAAATCAACTGGAGAAGTTATTTTTGGAAGGAAAGCAATCTGATAGACTTGGAGTGCACGTCAGGGGAGTCCCGGGCTGCCCACGAGGGTGGGGGCGCGCCCACCCCCCCTGGGCGCGCCCCCTGCCTCGTGAGCATCCCGGAGGTCCACCGACGTACCCCTTGCACCCATATATACCTACGTACCCTAAAACTTCTAGAATAGAAGATAGACCGGGAGTTCCGCCGCCGCAAGCCTCTGTAGCCACCAAAAACCTCTCGGGAGCCCGTTCCGGCACCCTGCCGGAGGGGGGATCCTTCACCCGTGGCCATCTTCATCATCCCTGCGCTATCCATGACGAGGAGGGAGTAGTTCACCCTCGGGGCTGAGGGTATGTACCAGTAGCTATGTGTTTGATCTCTCTCTCTCTCGTGTTCCATCTATGGCACGATCTGGATGTATACCGAGCTTTGCTATTGTAGTTGGATCTTATGATGTTTCTCCCCCTCTACTCTCTTGTGATGAATTGAGTTTCCCCTTTGAAGTTATATTATCGGATTGAGTCTTTTATGAGAACACTTGATGTATGTCTTGCCGTGATTATTTGTGGTGACAATGGGATATCATGTGCCACTTGATGTATGTTTTGGTGATCAACTTGCGGGTTTCGTGACATTGGGAACCTATGCATAGGGGTTGGCACACGTTCTTGACTCTCCGGTAGAAACTTTGGGGCACTCTTTGAAGTACATTTATGTTGGTTGCATGAATCTGAGATTGCGTGATGCATATCGTATAATCATGCCAACGGATACTTGAGGTGACAATGGAGTATCTAGGTGACATTAGGGTTTTGGTTGATTTATATCTTAAGGTGTTATTCTAGTACGAACTCTTTTATAGATTGATCCAAAAGAATAACTTTGAGGTGGTTTTGTACCCTACCATAATCTCTACGTTTGTTCTCCGCTATTAGTGGCTTCGGAGTGACTCTTTGTTGCATGTTGAGGGCTTGTTATATGATCTATCTATGATATTTTTGTTGAGAGAACTTGCACTAGTGAAAGTATGAACCCTAGGCCGTTTTCCCTATCATTGCAATACCGTTTACGCTCACTTTTACCACTTGTTACCTTGCTGTTTTTATATTTTCAGTTTACAAAAACCTATATCTACTATCTATTTTGCACTTGTATCACCATCTCTTTGCCGAACTAGTGCACCTATACAATTTACCATTGTATTGGGTGTGTTGGGGACACAAGAGACTCTTTGTTATTTGGTTGCAGGGTTGCTTGAGAGAGACCATCTTCATCCTACGCCTCCAAAGGATTGATAAACCTTAGGTCATCCACTTGAGGGAAATTTGCTACTGTCCTACAAACTTGTGCACTTGCAGGCCCAACAACGTCTACAAGAAGAAGGTTGTGTAGTAGACATCATGGTGTGACAGATACCATGAGGGCGTCGAGCTCAGCCAAAGACGAGGCACCACCGAGCACGTCCGGTGCGGGAGGCGGTGCGGGAGCAGGTGCGGGAGCCGGTGCGGGAGCAGGTGCGGGAGCCGGTGCGGGAGCAGGTGCAGGAGCAGGTGCGGGAGCAGGTGCTCCTAATTAACCTATTGTACCACTACTACTAGCAACACTACTAACCTAATTAACCTAGCAAAACTCTAGTGCCCTAACTGAAAAACATCAAATTAACATCTACTAGTAACATTATTGCCCTAACCTAATTAACATCTACTAGTATCACTATATACTATACAAGCAGCATCAACCCTAATTAAACCCTACTGCCCTAACTAACTTTTGTTGTAAACCAAATTTTTTGCTCTAAACTAATTTTTGCTCTAACATCTACTACTTAACATCCTTTGCTCTAAACTAAATTTTTTGCTATAAACAAACTTTTGCTCTACTATTTTTTTCTCTAAAATGCAGAGAGAGAGAGAGGAGTGGGGGGAGGGGTGGGGGACTTACAGAGAGGGGAGAGACGATGGCGGGGAGGTGCTCGGTGACGGAGGCAGGGGCGGAGAGGGCGGGCTCGGGCACGGGCAACGGCGGACCTTGGCGGGCTCGGGCGGCGGTGAGGTGGAGGGCGCCGACGGTGACGTCGAGGGCGGCCTCGGGCGGCGGCGGTGAGGCTGAGGGCGGCCACGGGCGGCGGCGGTGAGGATGACAGCGGCCTCGGGGGGAGACGGTGAGGTTACGGGCGTCCACGCCGGCAGGAGACGGCGGCTAAGTGGGGCGACGGCGAATTGGGGAGACGGTGGCGAGGGTGAGGGATTTGGGGAAGAAGTGTGGTGGCCGGGGGGCGGGGGGGAACCGCCGTTTAAGTGAAACATAACGGTAGCGCGTTTCCGAAAACGCGTTATAGCTAAGTTAGCTACAACACGTTTCCTGAAACCCGCTACTGCTATTCCTTTCTCCTTTTTCCCCTTTTTCTTTTATTTTTCTTTACATTTTATTTTTTCCTTTTTCCTTTTTCTATTTCTTTCATTTTCATTTATTTTTCTACTTGTTTTTCACTTTATTTTATTTCCGTTAGCAGTAGCGCCTTACACGTAAGCGCGCTACAGCTAAGGAGAGTAGCAGTAGCGCTGGGCCAGTATACGCGCTACTGCTAGGTTGGGCTAGCCATGTGCGCCCAGTTCAAACAAAGCAGCAGCGCTTTTTGCTAGTACGCGCTACTGCTAAAGTCATAGCAGTAGCGCGTGATGTCTACTACACAACCTTCTTCTTGTAGACGTTGTTGGGCCTGCAAGTGCACAGGTTTGTAGGACAGTAGCAAATTTCCCTCAAGTGGATGACCTAAGGTTTATCAATCCGTGGGAGGCGTAGGATGAAGATGGTCTCTCTCAAACAACCCTGCAACCAAATAACAAAGAGTCTCTTGTGTCCCCAACACACCCAATACAATGGCAAATTGTATAGGTGCACTAGTTCGGCGAAGAGATGGTGATACAAGTGCAAAATAGATAGTAGATATAGGTTTTTGTAATCTGAAATAATAAAAACAACAAGGTAACTAATGGTAAAAGTGAGCGTAAACAGTATTGCAATGAAGGAAACAAGGCCTAGGGTTCATACTTTCACTAGTGCAAGTTCTCTCAACAATAATAACATAGATAGATAATATAACAAGCCCTCAACATGCAACAAAGAGTCACTCCAAAGCCACTAATAGCGGAGAACAAACGTAGAGATTATGGTAGGGTACGAAACCACCTCAAAGCTATTCTTTTGGATCAATCTATAAAAGAGTTCGTACTAGAATAACACCTTAAGATACAAATCAACCAAAACCCTAATGTCACCTAGATACTCCATTGTCACCTCAAGTATCCGTGGGCATGATTATATAATATGCATCACACAATCTTAGATTCATCCAACCAACACAAAGTACTTCAAAGAGTGCCCCAAAGTTTCTACCGGAGAGTCAAGAACGTGTGCCAACCCCTATGCATAGGTTCCCAATGTCACGAAACCCGCAAGTTGACCACCAAAACATACATCAAAGACATACATCAAGTGTTCTCATAAAAGAATCAATCCGATAAGATAACTTCAAAGGGGAAACTCAATACATCACAAGAGAGTAGAGGGGGAGAAACATCATAAAATCCAACTACAATAGCAAAGCTCGGGATACATCAAGATCGTGCCATAGAGGAACACGAGAGAGAACACGAGAGAGAGAGAGAGAGAGAGAGAGAGAGAGATCAAACACATAGCTACTGGTACATACCCTCAGCCCTGAGGGTGAACTACTCCCTCCTCGTCATGGATAGCGCCGGGATGATGAAGATGGCCACTTGTGATGGGATACCCCTCCGGCAGGGTGCCGGGAAGGGCTCCCGAGAGGTTTTTGGTGGCTACGGAGGCTTGCGGCGGCGGAACTCCCGATCTATCTTCTATTCTGGAAGTTTTAGGGTACGTAGGTATATATGGGTGCAAGGGGTACGTCGGTGGACCTCCGGGGTGCTCACGAGGTAGGGGGCGCGCCCAAGGGCCCCCCCACCCTCGTGGGCAGCCTGGGACTCCCCTGACGTGCACTCCAAGCCCATCAGGTTGGTTTCCTTCCAAAATTAACTTCTCAAGTTGATTTCGTTCCGTTTTGACTCCGTCTGATATTCCTTTTCCTCGAAACACTGAAATAGGCATAAAACAACAAATCTGGGTTGGGCCTCCGGTTAATAGGTTGGTCCCAAAAATAATATAAAAGTGGATAATAAAGCCCAATATTGCCTAAAACAGTAGATAAAGTAGCATGGAGCAATCAAAAATTATAGATACGTTGGAGACGTATCAAGCATCCCCAAGCTTAATTCCTGCTCGTCCTCGAGTAGGTAAATGATAAAAAAGAATTTTTGATGCGGAGTGATACTTTGGCATAATTTCAATATAAATCTTCTTACTTGTGATATGAATATTCAGATCCGAAAGATTCAAGACAAAAGTTCATATTGACACAAAAAATAATAATACTTCAAGCATACTAATCAAAGCAATCATGTCTTCTCAAAATAACATGGCAAAAGAAAGTTCATCCCTACAAAATCATATAGTTAGGCTATGCTTCATTTTCATCACACAAAGATGTTCCCAACTTCTATACCCCCGATGACAAGCCAAGCAATTGTTTCATACTCAAATAATCTCAAACTTTTTCAACCTTCACGCAATACATGAGCGCGAGCCATGTATATAGCACTATGGGTGGAATAGAATATGGTGATGGGGATTGTGTGGAGAAGACAAAAAAGGAGAAAGTCTCACATCAACAAGTCTAATCAATGAGCTATGGAGATGCCCATCGATTGATGTTAATGCGAGGAGTAGGGATTGCCATGCAACGGATGCACTAGAGCAATGAATGCTCAACAAAAGAAACCTAGTGGGTGTGCATCCAACTTGCTTGCTCATGAAGACCTAGGGCATTTGAGGAAGCCCATCATAGGAATATACGAGCCAAGTTCTATAATGAAAAATTCCCACTAGTATAAAAAGACAACTTATGAGACTCACTACATGAAGAATAAGGTGCTACTTTGAAGCACAATATATGAGACTCACTACATGAAGGACAAGGTGCTACTTTGAAGCACAAGTGTGGAAAAAGAGATAGTAGCATTGCCCCTTTTTTTGGGCCTTTCTTTTTTTTGGCCTTTCTCTTTTTTTTGGGCAATGCTCTAATAATGATGATCATCACACTTCTTATTGATTACAACATAAGGATTACAACTCGAAACTTAGAACAAGATATGACTCTATATGAATGCCTCCGGCGGTGTACCGAGATGGTGCAATGAATCAAGAGTGACATGTATGAAAAATAATGCATGGTGGCTTTGCCACAAATACGATGTCAACTACATGATCATGGAATGGCAATATGACAAAAGTAATGTATGTCATGATGATGATGGTGGAAGTTGCATGGCAATATATCTCGGAATGGCTATGGAAATGCCATGATAGGTAGGTATGGTGGCTGTTTTGAGGAAGATATAAGGAGATTTATGTGTGATAGAGTATATCGTATCACGGGGTTTGGATGCACCGGCGAAGTTTCGCCAACTCTCAAGGTGAGAAAGGGCAATGCACGGTACCGAAGAGGCTAGCAAAGGCGGAAAGGTGAGAGTGCGTATAATCCATGGACTCAACATTAGTCAAAAGAACTCATATACTTATTGAAAAAATTTAGAAGTCATTAAAAATTCAAGTACTACGCGCATGCTCCAAGGGGGATAGATTGGTAGGAAAAGACCATCGCTCGTCCCCGACCGCCACTCATAAGGATGCACAAGCCAGGTACACTTCATGTTTCAAATTTGTTACACAACTTTAACCATATGTGCATGCTACGGGACTTGCAAACTTCAACATAAGTATTTCTCAAATTCATAATCACCCAACTAGCACGACTTTGATATTATCACCTCCATATCTCAAAACAATTATCGAGCATCAAACTTATCTTAGTATTCAATTCACTCAAAAGAAAGTTTCACATATCTTGAATACCAAGTATATTAACATTAAGCAAATTACCATGTTATTAACGACTCTCAAAATAATCTAAGTGAAGTATGAGAATTCATCTATTTCTTCAAAATAAAACTACCACCATGCTCTAAAAGGTATAAGTGATGCACTAGAGCAAATAACAAACTACTCCGAAAGATATAAGTGAAGATCATTGAGTAGCTAAATAATTATGCAACTATGCGAAGACTCTCTCTCTCATTTAATAATTTCAGATCTTGATACTTTATTCAAACAGCAAGCAAAGCTAAAAAAACTACATTGCAAGGATAGCACAACTCATGTGAAGAAGCACAAAGTTAGGCTCAACCGATACTAACCGATAGTTGTTGAAGAAGAAAGGTGGAATGCCTACCGGGGCATCCCCAATCTTAGATGCTTGAGACTTCTTGAAATATTATCTTGGGGTGCGTTGGGCATACCCAAGCTTAAACTTTTGTGTCTCCTTAATTCCTCTCATATCATGGTTTCTCTTTTTATCAAAAGCTTCATTCACAACAAACTCAACAAGACCTCGTGAGATAGGTTAGTATAAACCAAGGCAAAACCTTATCATTTTCTACTGTAACAAATCACTAACATTATTATTCAACATTGAATACTAAATGCCTCTGCATATTTAATACTCCTATCCTCAAATAGAAACATTGAACAAGCAAACATATGCAAACAATGCAAACATAACAGCAATCTGTCAAAACAGTACAGTCTGTAAAGAATGCAAGAGTAACAATACTTCCCTAACTCCAAAAATTATGAACTAAAATTCCCACTGTAATAAATTTATCAGAGATCAATATGCAAAAAGATTCAACATTATACCTCTCTCTGACTTTTCTAGGGAATTTTCGCAACAGCGTTATACTTTCTGTTTTCAAACAGCAACATGTATACTAGCAAAATAAGCATGGCAAAGGCTATCCTTGACTTTTTTATTGAAACTAAAGATGCAAAACATTATTCTAAATAACATAAAGCAAATACTAACAAGATAAAATGACGCTCCAAGCAAAAGACATATCATGTGGTGAATAAAAATATTGCTCCAAGTAAAGTTACCGATGAACGAAGACGAAAGAGGGGATGCCATCCGGGGCATCCCCAAGCTTAGGCTCTTGGTTGTCCTTGAATATTGCCTTGGGGTGCCTTGGGCATCCCTAAGCTTAGGCTCTTACCACTCCTTATTCCATAGTCCATCGAATCTTTACCCAAAACTTGAAAACTCCACAACACAAAACTCAACAGAAAACTCGTAAGCTCCGTTAGTGAAAGAAAACAAAACCACCACATTGGTACTGTAATTAACTCATTCTAAATTCATATTGGTGTAATATCTACTGTAATCCAACATAACTATGGTTCATACCCTCCGATACTACTCATACATTCATCAAAATAAGCAAACAACACATAGAAAACAGAATCTGTCAAAAACAGAACAGTCTGTAGTAATCTGTATCAAACGTATACTTCTGGAACTCCAAAATCCTACCAACTTAGGAAGTCCTAAGAAATTCGTGTACCAATCCAGAGCAAAAAGAATCAGATCAGAAGCACGTTTCTGTGAATTAACAAAACTAATTTACTGGGTGCAAAAGTTTCTGATTTTCAGCAGGATCAACACAACTATCACCGTAAGCTATCCTAAAGGTCTTACTTGGCACTTTATTGAAACAAAAGCTATAAAACATGATTACTACAGTAGAATAATCATGAGGACACACAAAAACAGTAAGGATAAATATTGGGTTGTCTCCCAACAAGCGCTTTTCTTTAATGCCTTTTAGCTAGGCATGATGATGACAATGATGCTCACATAGAAGATAAGAATTGAAACATAACGGGAGCATCATGAAGCACATGACTAGCACATTTAAGTCTAACCCTCTTCCTATGCATAGGGATTTTGTGAGCAAACAACTTATGGGAACGATAAATCAACTAGCATAGGAAGGTAAAACAAGCATAGCTTCAAAACTTGAAGCACATAGAGAGGAAACTTGATATTATTGCAATTCCTACAAGCATATATTCCTCCCTCATAATAATTTTCAGTAGCATCATGAATGAATTCAACAATATAACCAGCACCTAAAGCATTATTTTCATGATCTACTTGCATAGAAAATTTACTACTCTCCACATAAGCAAAATTCTTCTCATCAATAGTAGTGGGAGCAAACTCAACAAAACAACTATCATGTGATTGAAAATTAAGATCAAGATGACGAGTTTCATGGTTATCATTATTCTTTATAGCATACGTGTCATCACAATAATCATCATATATAGGAGGCATGCTTTCATCACAGTAAATTTGCACATCAAAGCTTGGGGGACAAAAAATATCATCTTCATCAAACATAGCTTCCCCAAGCTTGTGGCTTTGCATATCATTAGCATCACGGATATTCAAGGAATTCATACTAACAACATTGCAATCATGCTCATCATTCAAAGATTTAGTGCTAAACAATTTAGAGATTTCTTCTTCTAGCACTTGAGCACAATTATCCTTTCCATCATACTCACGAAAGATATTAAAAAGGTGAAGCGTATGAGACAAACTTAACTCCATTTTTTTGTAATTTTCTTTTATAGAATAACTAGTGCTAAAATAAGAAACAAAAAGATTCGATTGCAAGACCTAAAGATATACCTTCAAGCGCTAACCTCCCCGGCAACGGCGCCAGAAAAGAGCTTAGTTGACGGGGTGTGAGTGAGTGCCCTTTACCTAGCCTCCCCGGCAACGGCGCCAGAAAAGAGCTTGATGTCTACTACACAACCTTCTTCTTGTAGACGTTGTTGGGCCTGCAAGTGCACAGGTTTGTAGGACAGTAGCAAATTTCCCTCAAGTGGATGACCTAAGGTTTATCAACCCGTGGGAGGCGTAGGATGAAGATGGTCTCTCTCAAACAACCCTGCAACCAAATAACAAAGAGTCTATTGTGTCCCCAACACACCCAATACAATGGCAAATTGTATAGGTGCACTAGTTCGCGAAGAGATGGTGATACAAGTGCAAAATAGATAGTAGATGTAGGTTTTGTAATCTGAAATAATAGAAACAGCAAGGTAACTAATGGTAAAAGTGAGCGTAAACGGTATTGCAATGATAGGAAACAAGGCCTAGGGTTCATACTTTCACTAGTGCAAGTTCTCTCAACAATAATAACATAGATAGATAATATAACAAGCCCTCAACATGCAACAAAGAGTCACTCCAAAGCCACTAATAACGGAGAACAAACGTAGAGATTATGGTAGGGTACGAAACCACCTCAAAGCTATTCTTTCGGATCAATCTATAAAAGAGTTCGTACTAGAATAACACCTTAAGATACAAATCAACCAAAACCCTAATGTCACCTAGATACTCCATTGTCACCTCAAGTATCCGTGGGCATGATTATACAATATGCATCACACAATCTCAGATTCATCCAACCAACACAAAGTACTTCAAAGAGTGCCCCAAAGTTTCTACCGGAGAGTCAAGAACGTGTGCCAACCCCTATGCATAGGTTCCCAATGTCACGAAACCCGCAAGTTGATCACCAAAACATACATCAAAGACATACATCAAGTGTTCTCATAAAAGACTCAATCCGATAAGATAACTTCAAAGGGGAAACTCAATTCATCACAAGAGAGTAGAGGGGGAGAAACATCATAAGATTCAACTACAATAGCAAAGCTCGGGATACATCAAGATCGTGCCATAGAGGAACACGAGAGAGAACACGAGAGAGAGAGAGAGAGATCAAACACATGGCTACTGGTACATACCCTCAGCCCCGAGGGTGAACTACTCCCTCCTCGTCATGGATAGCGCCGGGATGATGAAGATGGCCACCGGTGATGGGATCCCCCTCCGACAGGGTGCTGGGAAGGGCTCCCGGGAGGTTTTTGGTGGCTACAGAGGCTTGCGGTGGCGGAACTCCCGATCTATCTTCTGTTCTGGAAGTTTTAGGGTACGTAGATATATATGGGTGCAAGGGGTACATCGGTGGACCTCCGGGATGCTCACGAGGTAGGGGCGCGCCCAGGGGGGTGCGCCCCCCACCCTCGTGGGCAGCCCGGGACTCCCCTGACGTGCACTCCAAGCCCATCAGGTTGGTTTCCTTCCAAAATTAACTTCTCTAGTTGATTTCGTTCCGTTTTGACTCCGTCCGATATTCCTTTTCCTCGAAACACTGAAATAGGCATAAAACAGCAAATCTAGGATGGGCCTCCGGTTAATAGGTTAGTCCCAAAAATAATATAAAAGTGGATAATAAAGCCCAATATTGCCTAAAACAGTAGATAAAGTAGCACGGAGCAATCAAAAATTATAGATACGTTGGAGACGTATCAGCGCAGTTTATTTACGCGCGCTGCTACTAAGTAGCAGTAGCGTATGATTTTGTACAGCGCTGCTGGTAACATTCTGTGTATAAGGTTTTCCCTAGTAGTGCAACTATATCGATCCTTTCACAGACGTTTTCGTCTCGACTCTCCGGTAGAAACTTTGGGGCACTCTTTGAAGTACTTTGTGTTGGTTGGATGAATCTGAGATTGTGTGATGCATATCGTATAATCATGCCCACGGATACTTGAGGTGACAATGGAGTATCTAGGTGATATTAGGGTTTTGGTTGATTTGTGTCTTAAGGTGTTATTCTAGTACGAACTCTTGAATAGATCGATCCGAAAGAATAACTTTGAGGTGGTTTCGTACCCTACCATAATCTCTTCGTTTGTTCTCCGCTATTAGTGGCTTTGGAGTGACTCTTTGTTGCATGTTGATAGATTGTTATATGATCTATCTATGTTATTATTGGTGAGAGAACTTGCACTAGTGAAAGTATGAACCCCATTCCTTGTTTCTTATCATTGCAATACCATTTACGCTCACTTTTATCTTTAGTTACCTTGCTGTTTTTATATTTTCAGATTACAGAAACCTTTTATCTACTATCTATATTGCACTTGTATCACCATCTCTTCGCCGAACTAGTGCACCTATACAAATTACCATTGTATTAGGTGTGTTGGGGACACAAGAGACTCTTTGTTATTTGGTTGCAGGGTTGTTTGAGAGAGACCATCTTCATTCTACGCCTCCCACGGATTGATAAACCTTAGGTCATCCACTTGAGGGAAATTTGCTACTGTCCTACAAACCTGTGCACTTGCAGGCCCAACAACGTCTACAAGAAGAAGGTTGTGTAGTAGACATCAGTGTCTTATCGAGAATCCGGATTCTCTATGTGCTACTATTTTGAGAGTCAAATACTATCCTGACGGTGACTTGTTGAACACTGACCTGAAGAAGGATTCTTCCTTCACCTGGCAAAGTATTATGGCGGGTGTGAGCTCCCTGAAGCGTGGTCATATTTGGCGAGTGGGAAATGGGCAGAATATTGACATTTGGGAGGACGCCTGGATTCCAAATTGTGCAAACCGTAAAATTGTTACCCCTAAGGGAGGCCAGTTGTTACGGAAGGTAGCAGATTTGATTGATCCAATCCTAAATAGTTGGGATGAAGATCTCCTCAGACAGACTCTATGGCCTATTGATGTTCAGCGGGTGCTTGCGATCCCAATATCGCAACATGATATGCCAGATTTCGTAGCTTGGAATTTCACAAAAAATGGAATTTTTTCGGTTCGGTCTGCTTATTTTGTGGAATGGGAACAAGTTACGACATACCAATAGGATGGGACGTACCACGATCAATCCTATTTGGGCGAGGATTTGGAAACTTGCTTGTCCAGCAAAGGTTAAACTATTTATTTGGCGTACACTTCATGGCACTCTTCCGTGTCGTGTTAACTTAGCTAATAGACATGTGAAAGTCTCGCCTAAGTGTCCCGCCTGCTCATTTGGGCAAGAAGACACAAAACATCTGTTGTTTCTGTGACAGAGCAAAAGAAGTCTGGAGAAGACTAGGGATGGACGATATTATTGCCGGAGCTTGTAAAATAGACTATGCGGGTGAGGCAATCTTGGAATATTTACTTTCATTACCAGATCAGGAACTATGTATTATGGGCACTCGTAATGTGCGTGACATGATTGCCATATCAGCCTAGTACTTATGGTGGGAAAGGCGCAAATTGGTACACAATGAGACTACTCGGAATGCACAACAAATATCCATGGGGATACGCGCTCACACTGCCAATTTTGTTAATCCCTCCTCGTCGAAGGCTTCCATGAAAAGAGGAGGATGGTCTAGCCCCCCGACGGGATTTGTTAAACTTAACGTTGATGCTTCTTTTGACCAAGACCTTCTGAGGGGTACGATTGGAGCGGTCTTAAGAGATGACTAAGGTAGGTTCATCGGTGGGGGAAATGGTAAGATTGACTAGTGTGCAAATGTGTTGATGGCTGACGCCTTGGCGTTAAAATTTGGCCTATCGCTTGCGCAAAGGACAGGTTGTAATCGCATAATTATTAACTCGGATAATATGGAGGTGATCGAGACCATGAACGGAGGAGGACGATCGTCGAGGGCAGCAGCTGCAATTTTTGATGACTGTTTCCACTTAGCTTGCGATTTTCCTACTTCTAGATTCGAGCATTGTAATAGAGAAGCAAATAAAGTTGCTCATGAACTTGCCAAGTTGGCTAGATTTCCCTTCATTTCTGCTTGGCTCGAGGAACCACATAATGCAATTGTACAAATCCTCGTAAACGATGTAATGATTATTTCTAATGAATAAAGCTTGATTTTTCTTTCAAAAAAAGTGATGGTTTTCTCTCAACCCACTAATCGTAAGGGGTTTTCTCTTTATTATTTTTAGAAACTCTATTCAGGGCTTGACATGAAGTCAACAAAGCCCTTCCCCCATCATACCTTAGATAAACCAGCGGTTTCTAACATGGCATTCACCGAGTCAGTAAATATTCAGTTTTTCCTCTCGACAACCTGTTTATTGCTTATTGGGGAGAATAGAGAGTCATCCTCTCATGAGATAATATCATGTTCTTCACAGAAATCGCCAAATATTTTGAGAAATTACTCGCCACCATGATCCGACGTAAAACACTCGATCTTTCTCTCTAATTGATTTTCAACTTCAGCCTTATAGATTTAAAGTAGTATGAAGCTTCATCTTTAGTTTGCAACAAATAAACATGGCAAAATCTACTGGCAGCATCAATCAACGTCATGAAATATATCTTTTCACCTTTTGTCAATACACCATTTATCTCACATAGATCAGAACGTATGAGTTCTAGAGGTGCTAAGTTTCTCTCCTCGCCTGTCATATGAGGCTTCCAAGGTTGCTTCGATTGCACATGACTATGACACTTAGAACTTTTGGCGGTAGTCAAATTTGAAACTAAACTCATATTGGATAGCCGAGACATTAAACCAAAATTAATATGACATAAACGAGAGTGTCAAACACTTGCATAATCATTAATACCAGCACAAATTTGGTTCACTGACTTATTGCAAAAAAGCGGTACAAGCCTCCACACTCATAGCATTTGCCTATAAATTGTTCATATCTCGACACAATTACTTTATTGGACTCTAAAACAACTTTAAACCCCTCTACATAGAAGAGAGCCGCTAACAAGATTTTTGTTCATAGCAGGAACATGTTGCACGTTTTTTCCCAAAGTGGACTTCAGATCCGCCGTGCCAATACCATGAACTGAAGCATGCCGCCCATTCTTTATTAGGATGGAAAAAAATATTGTGCGACATGATAAGAAGTGAACATACAAACGTCAGTATACATGTGACGCCCGGATAATTAGACTACAGTAATCCCAAGCTAATGATGCCACATCACCTCCTTTACTGTGATTAAACTCACGTTGATTCGAACCCGATTCAAATTCAAATTTAAAACATAGGCAAACAACAAAAGTTTCCAAACTTTAAAACTAAAATGTTCGGAGTGAACTAAATAATGCAGCGGTAATTATGGTGGAGAAACCAAACTTTGATAAAGTGTTTAAAGGCTCTAAGATAATTAAAACAGTAGTTAAAACAGTTAAATACATGCCTATTGAATTTTATAAAATATTAAACTATTTTATTTTCGGTTGAGAATTAAGGTGGCAGTAGTATATTTATAAATACAAATTTAGGTGCTAGTGTTTTTATAAAACTGTAATAAAAGGGAACTTAAAATAAAACAGAAAGTAAAAAAAAGAAAAGAAAAGGCAAAGCAAAAACAAAAGAAAGAAGAGACCCCTTGCTGGGCCGTGGCCCAGCTGGCCATCGGGCCCCCAGGCCGGCCCAGGCGCCCCCCCTCTGCATAACCCCCTCCCACCGAACCCTAACCCTATCCACTCGCCCCACCCCGCTCGCCCCCCTCCCTCCCCCCGATCTGGATCGGGAGAAAAGGCGCCCCGCCGACGCCCGGAACCCCCGCCGGAGCCGCCCCGCCGCGGCCTGCCTCATCACCGACCCCGACCCCGTCGCACCTCGCCGGCGCCTCGACGCACACCGCCGTCGCCGCCCGTCTTCGCCCTCCTCCACGACCGGAGCTCCTACGCCTCGTCGGACGCCGTCGTCCTCTTCGTCGTCAGACCTCCCCGAGCCCTCCCCGAGCTCACTCTCGCACACCTGCAGGGCCCAGTGAGCCACCACCCTCCCCTTCTCCTCTGCCCTCTCTTAGCGTCTCTCCCCATCGCCGCTCACCATCTGAACGCGCCTCGACCGCGGTCACCCCACGCTGGCCGCGCCCAGCGTGCGTGCCCGACCACGCGACCCACGCGCCCGCGCCTCGCCCTCCCCCATCTCCGACGCGCTCCAGCGCCCGCCCATGGTCGTCGTTCCCCGCGCCACCTCCGGCCCCAGCCGGTGCCCCGATAGCCTCCGCGCCGGTCAGCGCCCGTCTCGCGTCACCGTGGTCGTTGCCCCGTGGTCGTGCCCTGTCTCGCCCGCGGCCACCCCCTGGCCGCCCCCCCCCCCCACTGTGCCCCGGTGGCCTGCGCCCGCCCCATCGCCCCGAATGGCCTCGCCCGTGCGCCGGCGACCATCTGCGCCCGTTCGGGCTGGTGCCCGCGCCAGCGCCCTGTGCCCGTTCGGCCGCAACGCCCGACCCGCTATGGCCCCTGGGCCTATGACAGATGGGCCCCATGCCCATAACGTTTAAAAAAGGGGGGAATTAAAAATAAAAATAAAAAAAAATAAAAAAATGGTTTAATAAAATTAATTATTAAATTAATTAATTATCTAATGAATTAATTAAGTTAATTAATCCGGTTTAATTAATTTAATTAACTAGTTAGGTTAATTAAATAATAATTAAATTAACTAATCTGTAATTAACCTAAACAGAGAATGACAGGTGGGTCCAACTGGACCCACATGTCAGGTTGACCAAGTCAACTCTGTTGACTGCTGACGTCAGCATGACATCATGCTGACGTCATAAATCCATTTTTCGAATTAATTAATTAATTAATTAAATTCCAGAAATTAATAAAATCTTTAGAAAATCATATCTTTTAATCCGTAACTCGGATTAAAATATTTTCAACATGAAAGTTGTTCAGAACGACGAGACGAATCCGGATACGCAGTCCGTTCGTCCGCCACACCCCCCTAACCTATCGAACCCGCAACTTTCCCCCTCCGGCTCCTCTGCCCGAAAACACGAAACACCGGGAATACTTTCCCGGATGATTCCCCCCTTAACCAGTACCACCTCATACCGCGCTAGAACACGTCTAGCTCTGCTTGTTGACCTGTTATGCACTTGCTTGCTATGTATTTACTGTTTCTCCCCCCTCTTCTCTCCGGTAGCCCCCGTGACGATGCTGATGCCCCTGTGGACGACTACGTCACCGACGACCCCTCTCTCTTGCCAGAGCAACCAGGCAAGCCCCCCCCCCTTGATCACCAGATATCGCCTATTCTCCTCTATACTGCTTGCATTAGAGTAGTGTAGCATGTTACTGCTTTCGTTAATCCTATTCTGATGCATAGCCTGACATTGTCGCTACATCTGTTGATACCTTACCTGCAATCCTAAATGCTTAGTATAGGGTGCTAGTTTATCATCATTGGCCCTACATTCTTGTCAGTCTGCCTTGCTATACTATCGGGCCGTGATCACTTGGGAGGTGATCACGGGTATATACTATACATACATACATACTATACAGATGGTGACTAAAGTCGGGTCAGCTCATTGAGTACCCGCAAGTGATTCTGACGAGGGGGCTGAAAGGACAGGTGGCTCCATCCCGGTAGAGGTGGGCCTGGGTTCCCGACGGCCCTCGACTGTTACTTTGTGGTGGAGCGACAGGGCAGGTTGAGACCACCTAGGAGACAGGTGGGTCTGGCCCTGTTCGGCGTTCGCGGATACTTAACACGCTTAACGAGATCTTGGTATTTGATCTGAGTCTGGCTACGAGCCTATACGCACTAACCATCTACGTGGGAGTAGTTATGGGTATCCCGACGTCGTGGTATCAGCCGAAGCACTTCAGACGTTAGCGACGGAGCGGCGCGCGCCGAATTGGACTGGAACGCCACTAGGCTAGGTCTGCTTTCGGCCGCGTACGCAACGTGCAGGTGTGCTATGGGCGATGGGCCCAGACCCCTGTGCGCTTAGGTTTAGACCGGCGTGTTGGCCTCTCTGTTGAGCCTAGGTGGGGCTGCGACGTGTTGATCTTCCGAGGCCGGGCATGACCCAGGAAAGTGTGTCCGGCCAAATGGGATCAAGCGTGTTGGGTTATGTGGTGCACCCCTGCAGGGAAGTTAATCTATTCGAATAGCCGTGATCTTCGGTAACAGGACGACTTGGAGTTGTACCTTGACCTTATGACAACTAGAACCGGATACTTAATAAAACACACCCTTCCAAGTGCCAGATACAACCGGTGGTCACTCTACCTCAGGGATATGAGGAGGGGATCGCCGGGTAGGATTATGCTATGAGATGCTATTTGGAGATGCTACTTGGAGGACTTCAATCTACTCTCTTCTACTTGATGCAAGACGGTGGCTGCGAGAAGCGTAGTCTTCGACAGGATTAGTTATCCCCCTCTTATTCTGGCATTCTGCAGTTCAGTCCACTGATATGGCCTCCTTACACATATACCCATGCATATGTAGTGTAGTTCCTTGCTTGCGAGTACTTTGGATGAGTACTCACGGTTGCTTTCTCCCCCCTTTTTCCCCTTTCCTTTCTTTCTGGTTGTCGCAACCAGATGCTGGAGTCCAGGAGCCAGACGCCACCGTCGACGACGACCCCTACTACACTGGAGGTGCCTACTACTACGTGCTGCCCGCTGATGACGACCGGAGTAGTTTAGGAGGATCCCAGGCAGGAGGCCTGCGCCTCTTTCGATCTGTATCCCAGTTTGTGCTAGCCTTCTTAAGGCAAACTTGTTTAACTTATGTCTGTACTCAGATATTGTTGCTTCCGCTGACTCGTCTATGATCGAGCACTTGTATTCGAGCCCTCGAGGCCCCTGGCTTGTATTATGATGCTTGTATGACTTATTTATGTTTTAGAGTTGTGTTGTGATATCTTCCCGTGAGTCCCTGATCTTGATCGTACACATTTGCGTGCATGATTAGTGTACGATTAAATCAGGGGCGTCACAAGTTGGTATCAGAGCCGACTGCCTGTAGGAATCCCCCTTCCAACTCCTTGGCCGAAGTCGAGTCTAGACTTTACAAAACTTTTACTAACATGGCTGTGCGGCCCATGGGCCCACGTCGCCATTGGGTGGTACTAGGATCTTTTACTCCCCGACCTTTACTCTGGGATTCTGAACTCTCCTCTATTCGGGTTAAACGATTTTTACAAAAATCTAACTTTAGGTTCTCGAAAATACTTTCTCCCGGAGAGGCCCTTCGGTCCAGATGATCACCGACTGCACCAGAAGATTTCGAAGATACTCTCCGATTTTCTCTTGAGACCTTGTGCCCGTTGCCTTTGCAATTCCCTACCACTGAAATATCCCTATGGATAAATACTTACACCTGTCGTGCTTACTTTATTCTCAGTCGATCTTTTTATTACAAGATACCCTGAGAATATTTTGTGCCTACTGCCTTGCAGTTCTTTGCCACCTGAATACCCCTAGGAATAACTTCTCGCACCTTCCGAGTATCCGCTCATCCCAGTTGTTCAGGTGTTTCACAAAAGTCTTTGAAATACTATTCAATCCTCCGAAAATCCTTAGCAGCTTTATTGCTCTGCAAATACTTGTCTACTAGCATTATGGATGCTTCCCATATATCTGGCAATATTCACTAGTATCTTTTGACACCGTCATTTTGATCCTATTGATTCAACATGTGTGCGAATGCACACAATCATCTATCAACCCTTCTAACTTATCTTTCCGAATGAGACATCATTTTTGAACATGAGCTGGTTCTCGACCAAACTATTTGTCGCCAATTGTGCCTCTGGTTTATCCAACTTATCCATCCTTGGTCAGAGCGACTGCTTCTGATCTTTTGTTTTGGAAATCATAATTCCTTTGTTATCTAAGCATCGAATTATTCCGATGTTCTATAATATGATGCCCGTGCATTCTTTCTGGAATACCGATACTCACCTCAACTCCGTTGTGGATTGCCCGATCCATTGTTGGATTGCTATCCGACAGTGTCCTTCATATTCAATCACCTTGTGAGTTCTTCCCCTGATACATAGTGCCTTTGGTAAATTGTATCATCTGCTTGGCCAACCATGCTCTGCTTTCGAGCTGGTGGTATTTACTATTGAAGTTTGTGGTATATGTTCCTAAGATGCCCTGATGGGTTGAACCTACGCCTTCCCTAATCCGTGTGAACCCGAAAGATTACACGGGTCATATTTATCTGGTATTGCACCAGGTAAAAAAAACACTTTCAACAACTAATGTCATTTTCGAAATACGAGAGGTGAATGAAAGGTTATGCATTGAAGAAGTGGGAGTCGACCTTGAACTTTGTGTTCATGCCCATGGACATGATGTAGATCATATCATTAAAGCTTCTCTTAAATTAATTATTCCCTTGGTATAAGTTCTTATATCTGGGATTTGGCCTATTGCAATCGTGGTTCCGACCATGATCTCCTTGAAATACCATTTCTCATGCAAGTTTAAGCACTTACCTTCTTTAGAGCAATACCCTAGTCTAAGCTCTACTTTGGACTATCGTCGAGTATTACCCCCTGGTATCTCGAGATTATCTTGGAACTGCATAACTCCTTATGAGTTCTTCATCAAGTACTACATTCTCACTGATTACAATTTTTCATGGGCTCTGAGTTATTAAACACTCAAAGACATCGATAACTGAACCGAGTCCGCACTACGGTTCAACAACTCTCAGTAATCTTCTTTAAGTACGAGTTTGTACCCGATCACGCCATTCCTAGCCTGTTTGGCTATATCATTGCCTTGATGATTTCAAACTGTGCCACCTGGTCCTTATTCTGGGAGCACCAGTTTCGACGATGAGCTAAGCTTACGTCGATCTTCCTCGTCATACCATTTCTCCTTGACCAACAAACTTGATTTCGAGTTTGTGTCGTACCCTTGGTTCCAATAACCTTTCGCTTCGCCAATTCCTTTGACTTGTTGACGTCGCGGATCGATTACATCTTCATGAACTCTCGCGACAAAGGTGTCGTGATCATCAACATTCTGAGCTCATCCAGGATATCAATTGAATTCATGATGAGAAATACCATCCTTGCCCTCGATGAATTGTATTATCATCGACCACTTTATTGCCTTCCCACCAACACAAGCTTGTTCATGTTTGGTGTTATACCTTGAGTTCCTTGCTATCCAGCAATTGTTCTTCTTTACCTTGGAGTATTACCATCCCTTATGTCAAGAATGTTCTGAGATTTGTTCCACCTCTTGAGAATTCTTGACATAGAAATACTTCTCAGCATCACCATTCTTTCTTGGTCCCCGTGTTAATTCCAACAAGTGAACGGTGTTGTTTGGATTCTTTCCTTCTAGCAACCCTATTTCTTTGAAGTTAATGGTCGAAAGTTCATTCTTAGGCTATTGATTATTGAATCACCATTCTGACATTGGTCGTGCAACCCAACCCATATTTCGGGCGCACTTTTCAACCAATGTTTAATTATGTATGTCTTCCTCGAGCATACTTCCTTATATCATTTGATCTGACAAATGTTATCTCCTTGTTCACTTAATTGTGGAAATCCATCTTTTGGAAATCTTGATGAATTGCCGTTGAGTTCACCGGACACCTCCTTGTCCTCTCCTTGGTTTAATGATGGACTCTTGTTAACGGAAATCACTTCATAGTTCATTTCCCCGAGAATCTTACAATGTCTTCTCGTCTATTTGTGTCGCACCCTTTTCTTCTCAGGCATCCTGAGTCTGAGGTATCATGACACCAATCGGATCTGAATCTTGGTCAGATATGATGGTTGGGACATATTTCCAAGAGTTATAACATTGGTATTTATATGACCCGGTAAGGTGGTGTCATGCCTAGTACACCTGGCCAGAGGACCTATTGTTATAGTTTCCTTGTCAGCAAGGCTATCGATTCTTCCATGAGGAAATTGTAAGACTTATTCTATAAGTTGTTCCTGAGGGATCCTTTGTGAATCCAAAGTCCGACCTTTGCTTGAAGACCATGACAATGCTATCTCGAAGCATGTCTGTGGTACTCCGATTTTCAACAAGAACATTTAAAGCCCAATGCTAAATGTTTCTTGATCAATTATCCAAACACCGCTGTGTGGGTAATGTCATAAAAATTTTCTCCCCTACCTAAAGAGTTTTCTACATTATATCCTGACATGGATATCATGCTCTGCTTGTCCTTGGGAAGGATATACCCTTGAAATATGTGGTTAAACATAATTTCCTTTCCACTGTTCTGTTTAATCTGATGATCATATTTTCCTTCCATTGTTGGTTTAACCTTTCTTGTGAACTATATGATCTGAGCAGTAATATTCTCCTGCTTATGTAAACACCTCGTTGTACAATTCTGTCAGTAAGACCCTGTTACTTTTGTTGATGACATTCCGGTAACCACCGATGGACGAGAACTTCGCCTACTGGTCCGCCTCGTTCAACGAGCAGGAAAATGGTTCTCTTCGTCCCTCGCCCTTGGTACCGACATTGTTGCCGACATAACTGACATGCTACACTCTGACATGCCTTGCTATCGTGATCGTACAAGATGTCAGCCCCCCCCCCTTTCTACTTTTAACCCACGTGGTGGGCCCATAACCCACAGGTCCCAGGATCGAAACCTGACTCTTCTGTACCACCTGTTGTCAAAGTTATTCCTTGTGCTTGACTTTGTATGTAATTCACGGGCCACTTGCCTGTTCATCTATTCTGGTATCGGACACAATACTTATTCCCGTTGCTCAGAACCCCTTTCGCACTCTGCTTCAGGCAATGAACGATTGCCTATCCGCTTGAAACTTCTTATTGCACCGTCTTACTTTGCTCTCGATATGTGTAATTTGTTCAACTCGAGAGATACTCTTATGTTCATTCCTGGGATACCCCCAGATGAATTTCCCTTATAACATCCTATCATTGTAGAGCTCCTTACCTATTCGTAAGTACGATGGAGTTCCCCGAAGAAAGGACCACAACATCATCATGATACTTTGGAATAAAGAATTGAAGACATCAACGAAAGGGATTAACTTCTTCAAGAAGATCCATTAGAATAACCAGAACCCCCCCCCCCTTACTCCCCTCTTAAATCTCCGGACGAGATTTCTTGTAGTGGAGGAGAATTGTGACGCCCGGATAATTAGACTACAGTAATCCCAAGCTAATGATGCCACATCACCTCCTTTACTGTGATTAAACTCACGTTGATTCGAACCCGATTCAAATTCAAATTTAAAACATAGGCAAACAACAAAAGTTTCCAAACTTTAAAACTAAAATGTTCGGAGTGAACTAAATAATGCAGCGGTAATTATGGTGGAGAAACCAAACTTTGATAAAGTGTTTAA
This sequence comes from Triticum aestivum, assembly GCF_018294505.1. Lineage (NCBI taxonomy): Eukaryota > Viridiplantae > Streptophyta > Magnoliopsida > Poales > Poaceae > Triticum > Triticum aestivum. The sequence goes on along the minus strand of NC_057807.1, from coordinate 211,656,692 downwards.
AGGCTCTAAGATAATTAAAACAGTAGTTAAAACAGTTAAATACATGCCTATTGAATTTTATAAAATATTAAACTATTTTATTTTCGGTTGAGAATTAAGGTGGCAGTAGTATATTTATAAATACAAATTTAGGTGCTAGTGTTTTTATAAAACTGTAATAAAAGGGAACTTAAAATAAAACAGAAAGTAAAAAAAAGAAAAGAAAAGGCAAAGCAAAAACAAAAGAAAGAAGGAGACCCCTTGCTGGGCCGTGGCCCAGCTGGCCATCGGGCCCCCAGGCCGGCCCAGGCGCCCCCCCTCTGCATAACCCCCTCCCACCGAACCCTAACCCTATCCACTCGCCCCACCCCGCTCGCCCCCCTCCCTCCCCTAGATCTGGATCGGGAGAAAAGGCGCCCCGCCGACGCCTGGAACCCCCGCCGGAGCCGCCCCGCCGCGGCCTGCCTCATCACCGACCCCGACCCCGTCGCACCTCGCCGGCGCCTCGACGCACACCGCCGTCGCCGCCCGTCTTCGCCCTCCTCCACGACCGGAGCTCCTACGCCTCGTCGGACGCCGTCGTCCTCTTCGTCGTCAGACCTCCCCGAGCCCTCCCCGAGCTCACTCTCGCACACCTGCAGGGCCCAGTGAGCCACCACCCTCCCCTTCTCCTCTGCCCTCTCTTAGCGTCTCTCCCCATCGCCGCTCACCATCTGAACGCGCCTCGACCGCGGTCACCCCACGCTGGCCGCGTCAAGCGTGCGTGCCCGGCCACGCGACCCACGCGCCCGCGCCTCGCCCTCCCCCATCTCCGGCGCGCTCCAGCGCCCGCCCGTGGTCGTCGTTCCCCGCGCCACCTCCGGCCCCAGCCGGTGCCCCGATAGCCTCCGCGCCGGTCAGCGCCCGTCTCGCGTCACCGTGGCCGTTGCCCCGTGGCCGTGCCCTGTCTCGCCCGCGGCCACCCCCTGGCCGCCCCCCCCCCCCCCCACTGTGCCCCGGTGGCCTGCGCCCGCCCCATCGCCCCGAATGGCCTCGCCCGTGCGCCGGCGACCATCTGCGCCTGTTCGGGCTGGTGCCCGCGCCAGCGCCCTGTGCCCGTTCGGCCGCAACGCCCGACCCGCTATGGCCCCTGGGGCCTATGACAGATGGGCCCCATGCCCATAACGTTTAAAAAAAGGGGGGAATTAAAAATAAAAATAAAAAAATAAAAAAAATGGTTTAATAAAATTAATTATTAAATTAATTAATTATCTAATGAATTAATTAAGTTAATTAATCCGGTTTAATTAATTTAATTAACTAGTTAGGTTAATTAAATAATAATTAAATTAACTAATCTGTAATTAATCTAAACAGAGAATGACAGGTGGGTCCAACTGGACCCACATGTCAGGTTGACCAAGTCAACTCTGTTGACTGCTGACGTCAGCATGACATCATGCTGACGTCATAAATCCATTTTTCGAATTAATTAATTAATTAATTAAATTCCAGAAATTAATAAAATCTTTAGAAAATCATATCTTTTAATCCGTAACTCGGATTAAAATATTTTCAACATGAAAGTTGTTCAGAACGACGAGACGAATCCGGATACGCAGTCCGTTCGTCCGCCACACCCCCCTAACCTATCGAACCCGCAACTTTCCCCCTCCGGCTCCTCTGCCCGAAAACACGAAACACCGGGAATACTTTCCCGGATGATTCCCCCCTTAACCAGTACCACCTCATACCGCGCTAGAACACGTCTAGCTCTGCTTGTTGACCTGTTATGCACTTGCTTGCTATGTATTTACTGTTTCTCCCCCCTCTTCTCTCCGGTAGCCCCCGTGACGATGCTGATGCCCCTGTGGACGACTACGTCACCGACGACCCCTCTCTCTTGCCAGAGCAACCAGGCAAGCCCCCCCCCCTTGATCACCAGATATCGCCTATTCTCCTCTATACTGCTTGCATTAGAGTAGTGTAGCATGTTACTGCTTTCGTTAATCCTATTCTGATGCATAGCCTGACATTGTCGCTACATCTGTTGATACCTTACCTGCAATCCTAAATGCTTAGTATAGGATGCTAGTTTATCATCATTGGCCCTACATTCTTGTCAGTCTGCCTTGCTATACTATCGGGCCGTGATCACTTGGGAGGTGATCACGGGTATATACTATACATACATACATACTATACAGATGGTGACTAAAGTCGGGTCAGCTCATTGAGTACCCGCAAGTGATTCTGACGAGGGGGCTGAAAGGACAGGTGGCTCCATCCCGGTAGAGGTGGGCCTGGGTTCCCGACGGCCCTCGACTGTTACTTTGTGGCGGAGCGACAGGGCAGGTTGAGACCACCTAGGAGACAGGTGGGCCTGGCCCTGTTCGGCGTTCGCGGATACTTAACACGCTTAACGAGATCTTGGTATTTGATCTGAGTCTGGCTACGAGCCTATACGCACTAACCATCTACGTGGGAGTAGTTATGGGTATCCCGACGTCGTGGTATCAGCCGAAGCACTTCAGACGTCAGCGACGGAGCGGCGCGCGCCGAATTGGACTGGAACGCCACTAGGCTAGGTCTGCTTTCGGCCGCGTACGCAACGTGCAGGTGTGCTATGGGCGATGGGCCCAGACCCCTGTGCGCTTAGGTTTAGACCGGCGTGTTGGCCTCTCTGTTGAGCCTAGGTGGGGCTGCGACGTGTTGATCTTCCGAGGCCGGGCATGACCCAGGAAAGTGTGTCCGGCCAAATGGGATCAAGCGTGTTGGGTTATGTGGTGCACCCCTGCAGGGAAGTTAATCTATTCGAATAGCCGTGATCTTCGGTAACAGGACGACTTGGAGTTGTACCTTGACCTTATGACAACTAGAACCGGATACTTAATAAAACACACCCTTCCAAGTGCCAGATACAACCGGTGGTCGCTCTACCTCAGGGATATGAGGAGGGGATCGCCGGGTAGGATTATGCTATGAGATGCTATTTGGAGATGCTACTTGGAGGACTTCAATCTACTCTCTTCTACTTGATGCAAGACGGTGGCTGCGAGAAGCGTAGTCTTCGACAGGATTAGTTATCCCCCTCTTATTCTGGCATTCTGCAGCTCAGTCCACTGATATGGCCTCCTTACACATATACCCATGCATATGTAGTGTAGTTCCTTGCTTGCGAGTACTTTGGATGAGTACTCACGGTTGCTTTCTCCCCCCTTTTTCCCCTTTCCTTTCTTTCTGGTTGTCGCAACCAGATGCTGGAGTCCAGGAGCCAGACGCCACCGTCGACGACGACCCCTACTACATTGGAGGTGCCTACTACTACGTGCTGCCCGCTGATGACGACCGGGAGTAGTTTAGGAGGATCCCAGGCAGGAGGCCTGCGCCTATTTCGATCTGTATCCCAGTTTGTGCTAGCCTTCTTAAGGCAAACTTGTTTAACTTATGTCTGTACTCAGATATTGTTGCTTCCGCTGACTCGTCTATGATCGAGCACTTGTATTCGAGCCCTCGAGGCCCCTGGCTTGTATTATGATGCTTGTATGACTTATTTATGTTTTAGAGTTGTGTTGTGATATCTTCCCGTGAGTCCCTGATCTTGATCGTACACATTTGCGTGCATGATTAGTGTACGATTAAATCGGGGGCGTCACAATACACACTTGAACATTAGCACCAGAACCAATCCACCAAAATGATGATTGAAATGCTGAAAGAACAATAGGCAAATTATCATACCATCAATATTATTAACGGTCACAATGTTGACATTCTTGGAGCCTGTTACCTCTGCGTCCATGTTATGGGCACTTGGAAAAGTGTCCGAGCTTCCGCACTCATTACACTCCAGCTTAGTCTTATTCATCTTCTTTTTCGTGAAGGCAGTAGTTTTGACATGCTTGTTTTTCCCTTTGTCCTTGTTGTGTGGGTATCTCTGCACAATATCGATGCTAAACTAGACCTCACCTCCTTTCTCAATAGTGTCTTTAGCAATAACTTTCTCCTCAACATCAAGAGATGATATCAGATTTTTAACTGATATCTCATGTTTCTTATGTTTCCTAGTAGTGGCCAAACTCCTCCATAAAGGAGACAGCTTTGCAATCGTGCACCCAGCCACAAATTTATCGGATAAGACAGACTAAGGAGTTTTAATTCCTTTACAATGCATTGTACTTCATGAGCTTATTCAACTACAAAACAGTCAATAACCATCTTGTAGTCACGAAAATGGTGTAGATTTCACTGTCTACATCCATTGCATCGAATTTAGCATTAAGTGCCTCACATATTTGTTTCTCATCTTGTATCTGCATATCGTGCTGGACTGTGGTCCATCAGCAACAATATTCCCAAAGAATTCTACTCTCCAATAGAACTTGAGTAGCAGAAATTGCACTCTCCAATAGAACTTGCTCATAACCAAACAAGATGGCATGGGCGCAGCACAGGGTGTATTTGCTGCACGGCATGTGCCGCCCGGTGCAGACGTGCATTTTCCAACAGCAAATGGCATCCGTTCCATTTGTTTCATGTTTATAACAAAAATGCTGATACATTCTCATCCAAAAACGTTGCTTCCATCGGTTCCAACTTAATCTCTTGTTACAATGGTACCACAAGGAAGTGGTGAATATATAAATCAGATGCTTATACAATATAATTTAGGCTTATCAGTTATGGTGACGTGTATATTATACAGGGCAAAACTCACCATCTAACGCCTACAAACAAGGATAGGGACATATAGGGTACACCAGGCCCTTCAAGGCTATCTGACTTATTATGTGTGCCAATAATCAATCAATCGATGAGGAGCATAAAAATCTCATCCAGATGCAGCCGCAACTCTCGCCACGTCGTTGCTCTCCTCTTTATCAAACTCCTCCATCAGCTCCCGTTGCCGTGGTGTCAGCTCCCTACAAATGGCACAGACAAAACAATATGTTCATTTTGGTGTTTCATTTCTTTCCTTTTCTTCTGTCAACTGAAATTTAGTTGAGGCAAAGAAACATACGTTGGGACTCTGATGTTGAAGTGAACATAATGGTTCCCGTACGATGACGAATTCTTCGCCTTTATTCCTGCAAAAATAAAGAGAGGGAAAAGGCACGTGCGTTAATAACATTTGGATCGAAATCCGATGACCCGGATAAAGGGGTTTCTTTTAGGGATTTAGGTGACCACAATGACCAACCTTTGCCCCGTAGGACAACCTTCTCTCCTGGTTGCGTACCTTGGCGAACCTAGACAGGGAAAACCAAATGCAACGTGAGCCTTAGGAAATACAGCATCATCCAACAAATACAAGCAGCATAGTCAGCTTGTGTCATGTACCATAACCCAAAAACTCAACTCAATAGTCCATGTATACCTACCTTGACTGAAACATTTCCGGTGAGGGTAGGTATTGTAACAGTCCCACCTAGCACAGCCTGTAAATCAAGCAGTTTTAGATACCCAAAAATATACGAAGCAATGCATGACGGTAACATATGCATCGTACTTTCATCTTTCTTTCTTTTTTAAATAAACTAACTCACAGAGCCTAATACACATCGGAGCTGTATCAATGGCCTAACAGTATCGGGCAAGTCTGGTGATACTGATAGGACGATTGTGCAAAGTATCGGTGCATAGTAGGAGGTGAGTTGGTGACACAAGGGCAGAAGACGTAATTTGAATATTTGTTTTCCAGAAAGAAAGATGTGATCTGCATAATGCAGTTACTTAAGAGTTCAGATCGGTGAAAAGAACAAAGGGGAGGGCAACAATAGTAAGAGAGTTCACCTGGGCCATGCTTAGAACAGCATCAACATGCACATGGTTGCCTTCTCTACGGAAGATAGGATCCTCTCTGACCTGTAATAGGAAAATGAGTATTAGGGCTCCTTTACGAAAGCACATACAAATGAAGATTCTTTTTTCATAGAAAAATATTGAAGAAATTAATAAATTGTCCTGACTAACTAGACTCCACAGTGCAGCAACACAAACAAGCCATAATTTCACTTGAAACATACTCCCTCTGTAAACTTCTATAAGACATTTTAGGTCACTACTTTAGTAACCTAAAACGTCCAATAAAAGTTTACAGACGTAGTACCAATTTAACTGACAGATAGAGTTGGAAATTTGACCAAAGAGAAATGTAACCTTGATAGTCAAAAGAAGGTCACCAGGTTTATTGCGCTCCGCATCTGCACCACCCTGACCACGAACCTTTATAGTCTCATTGTCATCAATTCCTGAAGAAGTGTTCTAGTTATGTATAATACACATAAAAATGTAAGTATTTTCCTAGACTCCAAAAGAACTCGCACAGTTGCATACTTGTAGTAACAACTACTAAAACATTAACAGAAAAGGAAGAATAATTAAATAGAAGCATATTTAATAGAACAGTGAAATGAGCTATTGTCGTTAAACAGGGCCGGATATAGTGGGGGTGAAACATTTTTTAGTATGTACTGAACACTAAATACCTACAAGTTAATGCAACTTTAAGACTACCTGTCGAGATTATTTTTCGAGAAAACGCAAAAGCTTTGTGTTTCATTGTATTGAAAAGAAGGAATTTGGTACAATCCTCCTAGGAGTCTGGTTACAAGGCAAGTACAGGCACATTAGTGAACATCCCAGGTTTGTGGTAGAATGGCGCATAGCCCTAGGGCCCCTGCTCTGGCCCAAAGTGCAGCCTCGTCTTTGATCGCAGCGATCAGAGAGGTGGTCGAAGGGCGAGCACCCTCGAAGACGCAGCCATTGCTATGTTGCACGGATACTTCAGAAAGTGCGCGTATCCAGCCGGATACTGCCCCGATACTCGGATACTGCCCCGATACTGCCCGATACGTATCCCGTAAGTATCCTGTGATTTATTGATTTAAAATAAAGAAAATAGTGTTTGATACGTCTGGGATACCTCTGGGATACGTTTTGGATACGGCAACCCTTCGTTCGACGTGAAAAACCGAAAACTCCTCGATCCCCTCCTGGTGCCGCACGTCATCAATTCCCAGCTCGTCCCCTCGACTCCTTGGAGCAGGCGAGCAGTCGCAGCCCGCAGGTCTCCAACTCTCCATAAATTCTCAGCTCCAGTCCTCTCCTCCCCCACATGTTCTTCTCTCCTTTTTCACTTCTGAACTCCAATCCAATCGACGCTGATCGGTCGTCGGCTCGTCGCCGGCAGAAGACATCCGTGTCTCCCCTGCAGGAGGTATGTTCTCATCTCCCTCTCTTTCTCTGATCTCTCTTCTCCATCTCCTCTGAATTCTGTACGTAGGTGTTTTAGGTTTAGATTTTAAGATTAGATCAGATTGTCTAATCTGTTTTCCTAATCTCCTCCTTTTACCATGCAGACCGGCCATGTCTAGTAGGTCTTCTTCAGTTAGAACTGAAGCAGGCAGTGGAGGTAGCATGGATGCAGTCCATGTATTGGCTGCTGCTCGTGTGATTCCGGAAGATGATAATGAGAAGAAGCCTTTGTGGAGGTACGTCCAGACGTTGGAAAATACTAGGAAAGGGAAAGGAGGCAACAAGAGATCCATGTGTAGGCTTTGTGAGTATGTTATCAATGGTAGCTACTCAAGAGTAAAGGCACACCTTTTGAAGATTCCTAACATGGGTGTGAGTTCATGTCAAAAGGTCACTGTCGATGTTCTTGTTCAGTTGAAAGGTGAGCAAGAGAGAGCCGATGCACTGATTGAGAGCAATAAACCTAGAGAAATCCCACTGCCAACTGAAGGATTTGGAGCAAATGCAAGAAAGAAAAGGGGGGGTAATCCAATTGAGGCATGCTTTGACATGGAAGCTCGCAACCACCTTGATGCATTGATCGCAAGGATGTTTTACACAGCAGGGATCCCATTCAATGTTGCACGTAATCCTTGGTTCAGGGCAGCTTTCATCTTTGCTGCCGGCCATGCCAATTCGTTGGCTGGCTATGCCCCTCCAAGTTATGATAAGCTCAGGACCACTCTTCTGGTGCAAGAGAGGACACATGTTGATAGAATGTTGATGCCCATCAAATCAACATGGAGCAGCAAAGGTGTGACTATTGTTTCAGATGGATGGTCTGATCCTCAAAGGCGTCCATTACTTAATTTCATGGCTATAACAGAAGATGGGCCCATGTTTCTAAGGTCAATTAACACCGAGGGAGAGGTGAAGTCAAAGGAGTACATCAGGGACAGGCTTTGTGAAATTATTGAGGCTGTTGGACCAGCAAATGTTGTGCAGGTGATAACAGATAATGCATCAAACTGCAGGGGCGCAGGTCTGTTGGTGCAAGAAAGGTATAATCACATTTTCTGGACTCCATGTGTTGTGCACACTTTAAATCTTGCCTTGAAGAGCATAGGTTCAGCTACTAGCCAGGATGACCCTCTTTATGATCATTGCAATTGGATTAGTGAGATTGCAGCAGATGGCTTTCGCATAAAACATTTCATTATGAGTCATTCCATGAGGTTGTCTATGTTCAATGCTAGTAGTAAACTGAAATTGCTTGCTGTGGCTGATACTAGATTTGCTTCTCAAGTTGTGATGTTGAAGAGACTGGTACAAATAAGACAAGCTCTAACAATGATGGTGGTGGGGCCAAAGTGGAATGACTACAGAAATGACAATGTAGAAGGAGCACGATTTGTGAAAGAAAAAATACTGGATGATGATTGGTGGAATAAGGTTGAGTACTTCATTGAATTTGCAGAGCCAATATATTCTATGATTAGAGCAGCTGATACAGATAAACCCTGCCTTCATCTGACCTATGAGATGTGGGATATGATGATTGAGAAGGTGAAGGAAGTAATATACAGGAAAGAAGGTCTAGAACCCCATGAAGAATCCCCATTCTTCTCTGCGGTCAATGATGTCTTAATTTTTCGCTGGACAAAGAGTAGCACTCCGCTGCATTGCTTGGCTCACTCGCTCAATCCCAAGTAAGTTAATTGAATTGAATTTAATTGCTTGCTGATTGTTGCGTTTTCTAATCTGGTTGTTGTTTTCTCCTAAGGTACTACACTACAGCCTGGATTAGTGAAGTTCCAGGCCATCAAGCTCCACACATGGATCAAGAGATTTCAGATGAAAGAAATGCATGCTTTAGAAGATTCTTTCCTCATGGGGGCCCAGAAATGAATGAACTGAAACAGCAGTTTGCCAACTTCAGTCTTATGGGTCCTGGATTTAATGGTTTCGACTCCATTGAAGATAGATCTTTGCTAGAGCCGAAGCAGTGGTGGGGGATTCATGGAAATTCTGCCCCGGCTTTGAGGACCATTGCTCTGAAATTACTTGGGCAACCAACCTCCTCTTCTTGTTCTGAAAGGAATTGGAGTACATATGGCATGATACACAATACATTGAGGAACAGGTTTTATACTCTTCTACTCCTATTTATTTTTCAATGCAACGCTCGTCGATTTTAGCAAAATTTCAATGAGAATTGACTATCTTTTCTTTTCCTGTAGGCTCAACCCTGCACGTGCTGAAGATTTAGTTTTTGTGCATCAAAACTTGCGCCTTATTTCAAGGAAATCACCAGAGTATATATCTGGCCCATCCAGATTTTGGGACATTGGAGGAGATAGATATGAGCTGTTCGTTGGTGGTGCTGACTTCCTGCAGCAAGCTGAACTATCACTAGATGAGCCTGAACTGGAGGACTTGCTGAATGAAATTGAAGCGTTGGATGTGGATTAGTGAGGTGGATGAGAGAGCCTTATTGATTTGTGAGCTGGTCGTGATGTGAACTTCATTTTATTTTGTGAGAACCTGAACCTAAATTATGATATTTATCTATCTATGCGACTATGTGCGTGTGAATTTGATGTGCGGATTGTGAATGTGATTACCTTATTTGTTAAGCAATTATTATGTCATTAATCATTGACATCGTCCATCCGAAGAAATGCAGTATTTGTTAAAAAATTGTGAAGACTTCAAATTTTTAATAGAACAGTATGTTTCCTACCAAAAACTCATTATTTTTTATATCTTTAATAATTAATATGTATATACAAACGTATCCCCGTATCCTAGTTTTTAGAAAATTGACGTATCGGGCGTATCCCCGTATCGCGTATCCGATACGTATCCAAGTATCCGTGCAACGTAGGCGATGCTTCCAAATCATCCATGGCACGAGCAGGGTAGCGGAGGCAAGACCCTTGTGCATAGGCTTGGGCGTGTTCTGTCTTGCCATTCGCCACCAATCGTGAAGTGTGGTGTCGTTGTTGGGCGGCGGGCAGGAGAGGCGCAACCATGAGAGGATCGCGTGCCACACCTGTCGGGCAAAGGGGCATCCGAGGAGAAGGTGATGCAGCGTCTCCGGAGCCTGATCGCAAAGCAGACAACGTTGTGGGTGTGGCAGGTTGTGGCGCGCGAGGCGATTGGCCGTCCAGCAGCGGTCAAGGTTGGCTAGCCAGTGGAAGAAACGCACCCGCGGCGGCGCCCAACACTTCCAGGTTAGCCTCCAAGCCTGACAATAGGTGGAGCCGTGGAAGGTGGCGAGATATGCGGACTTGGAGAGTACTCTCCATTCGTAGTCCACTTCCAGTGAATGCTGTCCGGCTCATTGCTGAGAGTGGTTTGGGCAATCAGGCGCCAAAGGCAGAGGTATTCGCCTATCTCCGGGATGCCAATCATGCCATGGATGTCGGTAGCCCATTGGTTTCCATGGAGGCCGTCGGCGACAGTTCTGGACTTGCGGCGCCGTTTGGGGATGCAAGCTTATAGGAGAGGTGCGATCTCACTGGCGGCGCGGCCGTTAATCCATCGATCTTCCCAAAAGAGGGCATGCAGGCCATTCCCAATCGTCCTCATGCGAGAACTGCAGGTCGAGGCCGCTCCAGGCCCTCTCGTCACCGGCACGGCTCAGCCATAACCAGCACGTGCGCAGGCGAGTCCGGTGCACTCGAGGTCGTGCACGCCAAGGCCACCAAGCGGGATTGGCCGAGAGACGCGCCGCCAGTTAACATGGCAGTTACCCCCATTGGCTTTAGCGCGGCCTGCCCAGAGGAATCCCCTCTCGATTTTTTCCAGAAGTTTGAGGGTCTTTTTTGGCAGCGCGAGCACAAGGAGTATATTAGTACCAATCTTCAAGAACAAGGGGGATGTTCAGAGTTGTACTAATTACCGTGGAATTAAGTTGATGAGCCATACAATGAAGCTATGGGAGAGAGTCATTGAGCACCGCTTAAGAAGAATGACAAGCGTGACCAAAAATCAGTTTGGTTTCATGCCTGGGAGGCCGACCATGGAAGCCATTTTCTTGGTACAACAACTTATGGAGAGATATAGGGAGCAAAAGAAGGACTTGCATATGGTGTTCATTGACTTGGAGAAGGCCTATGATAAGATACCGTGGAATGTCATGTGGTGGGCCTTGGAGAAACACAAAGTCCCAGCAAAGTACATTACCCTCATCAAGGACATGTACGATAATGTTGTGACAAGTGTTCGAACAAGTGATGTCGACACTGATGACTTCCCGATTAAGATAGGACTGCATCAGGGGTTAACTTTGAGCCCTTATCTTTTTGCATTGGTGATGGATGAGGTCACAAGGGATATACAAGGAGATATCCCATGGTGTATGCTCTTTGCGGATGATGTGGTGCTAGTTGACGATGGTCGGACGGGGTAAATAGGAAGTTAGAGTTATGGAGACAAACCTTGGAATCGAAAGGGTTTAGGCTTATAGTAGAACTAAAACCGAGTACATGATGTGCGGTTTCAGTACTACTAGGTGTGAGGAGGAGGTTAGCCTTGATGGCCAAGTGGTACCTCAGAAGGACACCTTTCGATATTTGGGGTCAATGCTGCAGGAGGATGGGGGTATTGATGAAGATGTGAACCATCGAATCAAAAAGCCGGATGGATGAAGTGGCGCCAAGCTTCTGGCATTCTCTGTGACAAGAGTGCCACAAAAGCTAAAAGGCAAGTTCTACAGGATGGCGGTTTGACCCGCAATGTTGTATGGCGCAGAGTGTTGGCCGACTAAAAGGCGACATGTTCAACAGTTAGGTGTGGCGGAGATGCATATGTTGAGATGGATGTAGTTGGGGTAGCACCAATTGAAGAGAAGCTTGTCCAACATCGTCTGAGATGGTTTGGGCATATTCAGCGCATGCGTCCAGAAGCTCCAGTGCATAGCGGACGGATAAAGCGTGCGGAGAATGTTAAGAGAGGGAGGGGTAGACCGAATTTGACATGGGAGGAGTCCGTTAAGAGAGACCTGAAGGATTGGAGTATCACCAAAGAGCTAGCTATGGACAGGGGTGCGTGGAAGCTTGCTATCCATGTGCCAGAGCCATGAGTTGGTTGCGAGATCTTATGGGTTTCACCTCTAGCCTACCCCAGCTTGTTTGGGACTAAAGGCTTTGTTGTTGTTGTTGTTGTTGTTGTTGTTGTTGTTGTTGAGCACGAGGAGTTGGTGGATGGGGATCGCGCTCAGGACGGCCTTGACAAAGGCCAGGCGGCCAGCCTTGTTCATGAGCCAGGCCTTCCAGGAGGGCAGCTTCCCTGCCACCTTGCCGACGGCGGGCTGGAGCTGGGTGGCAGTAGGGCGATGGAGCGTGAGTGGGATGCCCAAATAGGTGAGTGGAAAATCGACGATGGGGCACCCCAGGTGCTGGACGACGTGGGCAGCATCTTCGGTGTCACACCGAATCAGGGTCGCAGCGCTCTTCTGGAAGTTCACCTTCAGTCCGGATGGGCGCCCGAACAGGTGTAGGATTATGACGATGTTTAGACCAAATTATACTATCTAATTATCTATAGTGTAAAGTTTCACAAACTTTGAACTGTGGCACCCCAAGTCTGAGATTCTAGGTCCACCACTGCCGTTAAAAGTACCATCTTTACATTAGTAGTGCTAATAAATAAAGTCTGGAAGGGGAGATCTACTTCTGCATTGTGTCAAGTAGTTGGGTTGGTATCAGTGGTATGTCCACCTAGGTAAGTTAGTCTTAGTTCACACTTTACAGCAAGCACCCGATCAACAAAAATTATATGCAAAATGAATATGTTTGGTTTGTGGCCACGGGCCAAATCTACCCTACCTAGTTTACATGGTTGCCAATCTTTTTGGCATGCCCATGCCCCTTGTTACTCTAGTGCACTGGCATGGGCAAGTAAAACCTTATCCAGAAGAACCCAAGAGCTCTGTATACCCAAAATCATAGTTGCAAGTTACGAGTCAGATATCAAGCGTATACATGGTAATGATTAGTCATTTTTACCAGCCATTATGTCAAGCTTGACTGATTTTTTTCCCTTGACAAGCTGTTGGCCCTTACATGTCTTGCAAAAATTCTTCAAGTGAAACATGGAAAAGCAGATTAAGTTAGGATAAAATCATAGAATAGAAAGTTCAGAATTAACAATTTACTGTACAATCACATTGAGCAATTCATATCATGTACTTGGCATAATGCAGAAATTTCAGGAATTACTACCCCAAATTGTTTAAAGCATCAAAGAATGTAAATTCACCTCATATGACAGTGATGTAACTGAGCATCATAACAGACAGCAACTTCACCTCACATGACAATAATACCATAAAGACTAAACTTGGAGGAACATATATACAAAATAAGCCTTTGAAGCAGAAATGTACCTTCACAATTTTTCCGCTTCCACCGCACCGAGAACAAGTAGATTCAAAACTCAACATACCCCTCTGGATGAATGTCTGTACTCATAAAATGACACTTTTAAGGTCAGGAAAGTAATCTCCGAGTGAAATACTCTGTCAAAACATCATTTAAAAGGAGACATACCACACCAGCACCTCTACAAGCTTTACATGTTTGAGGTATAGTGCCAGGTGGAACGCCACTTCCATCTGCAATCAATGAATGTTACACTTTAGCCATCAAACGAGAGGTGTGGGGGTGGGGGTTGCGCACAATTCAGAAAATTCCTACATCAACGGATAATAGACAGATGATAACACGTACTGCAGGTCCCACAGAGAACATCAGCCTCGTATGTAATAGTTTTTCTGCATCCTTGGACAGCTTCCATGAATGACAATTCAACAGGAACCTACAATTGAGAAAAAGAAAAATGAGCATTGCAACAATATATCAAGTTTAAAGTAACCGTTGCAATGAAGAAGAGTAACCTGGACATCTTGGCCTCCTCTGTCAAAGATCTGGTTGACATGGCAAAAAAATAAAAAAAATCAAGGAACTACTTCATATAATATGTTTATTTAAGTATACATAAGCCTAGGCCTTACACTAATGAATAAAGGAACTGCATTAGGTTAAAAACCATAAGTGCACTACAATGTTTACATGAACACCTTTGTACAAAAAAAAAGTCACGTATGGGCTGTTTGCCCCTTTTCTTCTATCTATATATTTCACATGCAGTTCTCCTGCATGGTTCAAACAAAAAAAGTCCACTTATGTTTTGAAGTCCCTGCATTGAAGGCAATCACATATTTTGAGTTTGTAAAGCACAGCCTCATGGATACAACAGCTTACAGTGACAACCAAAAAATGTACAAGGGCCAATTTACTGATACTAAATAAAAACAAAGGACCTCTTACATCGGTAAAAATATCACTAAATGGATTATCACCAGCAAAGTCCCCACCGCTATCAGGGGAACCATCTGGGCCACCCCCTGATGCTAGGCGCTCATAAGCTTCAACTCCAAGCTGTCAACATGTAATAGTTAATACATAAGCACTAGATTTCGTGTATCTTAGAATTAATTTTAGTGATTAGAAAATCAATGTTATCATTATGTAAGCAAGTTTAGATAAACAGTTAACACAGAAAGAAATGAAATTAAAAACTTGTTTCTTATTTATGATGGCATTGAGTTTATATATTAATATTATTTTATTTTCATACAAAACAAAGTAAGAACCTGATCATATGTTTCGCGCTTATCATCATCCTTCAAAACCTAAGAGAAAATCACAAACAATAGCAGTCTTTTAGATAAACATGTGCCATGGCTCACCAAACAGAATAAATTGTGTCTACGAAAACTTCATACCTCATAGGCCCGGTTAACTTCTTGGAATTTCTTTTCTGCGCCAGAATCATCTTTATTAGTATCAGGGTGGAACTTCTTTGCAAGCTGGAGAAGCATGCCAGTTAAGCTAAAATTTGATGAGCTAACAAATGTTACAAAGGAGACAGAAAGATCATCTAGTACATGAAGATCATGAATTGTTGATCAAACAGCCCGAAGCTATAAAAAATACAATGTAGTTGATCCTCAACGGTAGATCACGAGAAGTTGATCCTTTAGGCGTACAGTCTCTGCAAGGGGGCAGGACTATCTCTCTCATAAGCCATCATTGACAAGAAATAGCTTCTCTACTGGTCCAAAAAGTGCTCCATGTAGGAAAAAAACTATTTGTTGCAGAAGTAAACAATCGCCTGTCTGGAACTTAAGAATGTGTGCACCATGACCCAACTATACTCATTGGATTCTAAAACTAGCACTAGTAATTTCAGTTTAGAAATGTTGAATCGGGAGATGGGTACCTTCACACAGCGCCTCCCCTCCTGTCTTGTTGCCTGCGTGAGTGTGTCTTAGATGTGGCGGCTCACACGGGACAGGGGGAAGAGGGGCTCCTCTTCTAGGTCAGCACCTCTCATGGGCTTGGGCCCAAGAGACAGATCTTGATGGGCTAGGGCCCATACCGGTTCAACACTCCCCCTCAAGATGGGTGGTAGATATCTATCATCCCCATCTTGTCACACGCCAAGTTACAGTCCTTTGTTCCCAGTCCCTTTGTCAAGCAATCTGCAAACTGCTGCCTAGAGCTGACATGAGTAAGGCTGATGATCCCAGCATCAAGTTTCTCTTTAATGAAGAAGCGATCAATTTCCACATGCTTCGTCCTATCATGTTGAACTGGGTTATTAGCAATGGCTATAGCTGACTGATTGTCACACCACACCCTTAAGGGTCCCTTCCTCAAGAGTTTCAACTCGCATAGTAGGTGCTTCACCCAGAGCATATCACACAACCCTTGAGATAATGCTCTATATTCAGCTTCTGCTGTTGATTTAGACACAACATTCTGATTCTTGCTTCTCCATGACACCAAATTTCCTCCCACAAACACATAGTAGCCTGAAGTTGATCGTCTATCATCTTGACAGCTAGCCCAATCAGAGTCACTATAGCCATCCACCTCAAGATGTCCACTCTTCGCAAACCACAACCCTTTACCCGGAGTCCCCTTCAAGTATCTCAGGATTCTGTGAACAATATTAAGATGCCCACTCCTTGGTTCATGCATGTATCTGCTCACCACCCCCACGGCATACGTAATGTCAGGCCTGGTATGACACAAGTACAATAACCTCCCAACCAGCTTCTGATAATCTTCCTTATTCACTAGCTCACCTGATTGTGCTGTTACTTGATGATTTTGTTCAATCGGAGTAGGGGCTGCACGACATCCCATCATGCCCATGTCACTCAAAAGATCCAGGGTGTATTTTCGTTGGCACAAAGATATTCCCTTCTCTGTCCGAGCCACTTCTATTCCAAGGAAGTACTTTAGATTTCCCAAGTCTTTTACCTCAAACTCCTTGCTCAGACACCCCTTCACTCTCTTTATTTCCTCATCATCATCTCCGGTGATGATGATATCATCAACATACACTGCAACAATGGTGATCTTCTTATTAGTGTGTCTATAGAACACCGTGGGATCACCATTACATTGGCCATACCCCATATTCCAAACAGCTCGTCTGAACCTATCAAACCATGCCCTCGGCGATTGCTTCAGACCATACAAGGATTTCTTCAGCCTGCATACCTTCCCCGTAGTCTGTTCTGTGCCAAAACCTGGAGGTATCTCCATGTATACTTCTTCTTTCAAGTCACCATGTAAGAAGGCATTCTTGACATCTAACTGGTGCAATTTCCACCCAAAGTTTGCAGCACACGAGACCAATACCCGTACCGTGTTCATCTTTGCAACTGGAGCAAATGTCTCATCATAGTCAATTCCATAAGTTTGACTATATCCTCTAGCGACCAATCTAGCCTTATACCGTTCCACCTTGCCCTCAGGATTCTGCTTCACAGTAAAAATCCACTTACAACTCACTGCTTTCTTTCCTGCCGGCAATGTGGTTAGCACCCATGTCTTGTTTATCTTCAATGCTTCTAACTCCTCTATCATCGATTCACGCCACTTCGGATCTTGCTTTGCAGCCTTCCAATCCTTAGGGATAGACACAGTTTGCAGAGAGGCAACAAACGCCTTATATGAAGGTGACAAAGCCTTGTAAGACACAAAATTGCCAATATCAAGGTCAGCACAAGCATCATCCTTTGGCAGAGCCTTCCTTGCTACCTCACCCTTCCTTGCCGCTTCACGTGTAGGTTTTCGCAACGCAATGGGCAGCTCCACTGTGTCAGATGAGCTTGCCTCACTGCCTTGCTGCTCCCCCTGCACTCTTGCCTCACTGCCTTGCTGCTCCCCCTGCACTCTTGCCTCCCTGCCTTGCTGCTCCCCTTGCACTTGTGGTTGCCGCCGAGAGTACACCAGGGTATTCGTCTGCCATCGATCCCGAACAGGAACCTGGAGAGCACCAATCTTAAGTGTATCGACAGTTGGCTCGACATGAGCCCGCACATCATCATCAGTGATGGTACTAACCGGAATTGTACCCACTATTGGTTGAACCTGAGCCTGCACATCATTATCAGTGTTAATGTCCACAGAATCACCGTGAGTATGAGACACATCCTTCTCCCCCTCTTGACCATCATGCACAGGGTGTAGGTGGTCAAGCTCTGCAAACAGCAGACTGAGATCAGTCGGCTCACCATAGAATGGCTCAGACTCCCTGAATGTAACGTCCATACTTACAAACCTGCGTTTTTCAGAGGGACACCAACATTTATACCCCTGCTGACTAGATGAGTATCCCAGAAAGACACACTTCACTGCCCGAGGATCAAGCTTGCCAACATATGGTCGGTGATCACGAACAAAGCAGGTACTGCCAAACAACTTTGGGGGAACAACAAACTTATTATCTCCAACGATCAACTCAGACGGAGATTTCATGCCAAGTATCCTGGAAGGTGTTCGGTTGATCAAGTATGTGGCTGTCATAACTGCATCATCCCACAAGAACTTAGGCACATTCATGGTAAACATCAACGACCGAGCAACCTCAAGAACATGACGATTCTTCCGTTCGGCCACTCCATTCTGAGGGGGGGTGTCCGGACATGAAGTTTGATGAAGAATCCCATGGTCAGCCATGAAAGCCCCAAAAATGGTGTTCACATACTCCGTTCCATTGTCCGTCCTGAGCACCTTGACCTGTACCTGAAACTGGTTCTTTACAAGAGCATGGAAGTTCTGAAAACAGCTAAACACCTCATCCTTGTGACGCATCAAGTAAATCCAAGTCATGCGAGAATAGCAGTCAATAAAGGTAGCAAAATACTTCTTTCCATTCATTGACACCACTAGGCTAGTCCATACATCTGAATGAATAAGCATAAAAGGAGATATGCTCCTGAGCCCCTTACTCACATATGAGGCCCGTGTGTGTTTTGCATATTCACAAGCATCACATGTCAGCTTGCCTTTGCCTATTCCACACATAACATCCGGAAATATTCTACTCATCTTATCAAAAGATACATGCCCCATCCTACAGTGATGGATCATCGCATGCTTCTCCTTATCCTCCATGGTCGCAGCACACACCAAGTCCGGCTGCACCTCCTGGTCCATGTACCAGAGCCCCCTACGCCTGGTGCCAGTCCCAACCGTCTGGCTCGTCTGTCGCACCTGAATCAAGCAACCGAACTTGTCAAGGATCACACGACAGTCCATTTGATCAATGAGTGCACTGAAAGAGACCAGATTGACAGGAAAGGCTGGCACATGTAAAACTGACGATAGGGAAATGGTCGGAGTACACCTATGTTTTTAAGGCGACGCCTTACCGCCTTAGGGAGGGGGGGCGCTTTGGCGCCTAGGCGACGCCTAGGCGGGCGCTTTGGACGCCTAGGCGCCCAAAGCGGTCGATTTTCCAAAGCGGAGGGGGAGCGCTTCGTCGCCTAGGCGTCGCCTTAGGGACGCCTTTAAAACATAGGAGTACACTTTACTGTACCAATCCCTATGACTGGTTGTTTTGTGCCATCGGCCGTTTGTATAGTGCCCGTGTGAGAGGGAGGATGCTTAGTGTAAGATTCGAACACACAAGAGTTACTAGCAACATGCTTAGATGCTCCAGAGTCAAGAACCCACTCTGGAGCACTCTCATTAGTAGCAAGAGATGCTCTTTCCGGATTACCTTCATCAGTGGAGGCCCAGTGAGCAAAGTCTCCATAGACAACATCATCTACATCTTTGCCTTTGGACGTCCCAGTGTCTCCTGCAACGGCCATGTGAGCCCTCTGACCCCCTGAGTGTCCTGAGTAGCCACCTCTACCTCTAGAAGCCTGGCCCCATGAGGTCTCTGAGTATCCACCTCTGCCTCTAGCACTTCTACCTCTGCCTGTTCCCCCTCTGTTATATCCCCTGCCTCTGCCACGAGTTGGACATTCTCTCTTCCAGTGACCTACCTCCCCACAGATATGACATTTGGTGGGATCTCCCCACTCCATGCGCTCAGTGACTGCAAATGTCGAAGCTGGCACAACCTTCATGTCTGCATGCTCAAGGGATAGGCGCACCTCCTCTTGAGTCATCGCTGCAATAGCCTCAGGAATGGTAGGCAGACTAGGTTGGTGCAACAGGGAAGCCTTCCTGCCATCAAAGCAACCTTTGAGGCCAGCCAAAAATTTCAGCACACGCCTGCGTGCCATCCACTTATGCCCTGACTCGATTGAAGCCGCGTCATAGAGTTCCAGGGGATCACAGTTATCCTGGTCAGCCCACAGAGCCTGCAGTTCTGCCACGTATGTCATCACTGACATGCCATCATCTTGGCGCAGCAACCTAATCTTGTCCTCGATCTGAGCAATGAGCATGACATTGCCCTTGCCAGAGTACTGAGTGGATAGAATCTTCCATATCTCAGCAGGTGAGGATAGCCCCTCCACAGAGCGTCCAATGGAGGGCACCACGGAGTTCAACAACCACACCATAAGTACAGAGTGGATGACCTTCCACCTCTTGCCCTCTGCACTACTCTTGTCCCTTGGTTCTACAACGGTGCCCAACAAATATCCATCAAGCTCCTTCTGCTCCACAGCCCACAAAGCCCTCCTGGACCAGCTCAAATAATTTGTTGCCCCCTCTAGCTTCATGTCCAGGGGCGACATTTCAAGCTTTTGAGCCACTTCCTGTCGAGGAACGATGGCCCCAGAGTTGGACTCCGCGAGGATCTTAGCGAGCTTCTCCAAAGCCTCGGCAAGACCAGTTGGTTCAGCCATCGTTTGGCGGGATGAGCAGCAACAGCAAAACTCAGCCTCGGAGAGTCTTCTTTCCCAAGGAGCACCACCACCACCACCACAACACCAAGCTCACAACAGCAAGTCCATAGAGAAAAAAAAAATCTCTGTAAAGCACACAAGCGGTCCAGCCAAGGCTCTTCCTGTTCCAGAACGAGCTGTCCAGCAGGCAACCACTCTTTCTTCCTCTGCCGCAGCACCAAGAAGCAGCCGAAAAGCACCAGCAGCTCAGCAAGCTCCCAGGAACAGCACAAGACAGCAGCAGCTGCTGCAGTTCCTCCTCTGTTCAGCAGCACCAACAGCAGCAGCTCCCCGCCTCAGCCAGACTCGCACGCAGCCCAAATCCGCTGCCGCCTTCTTCCTCCTCCTCTTCTTCCCGCCGCAGCCGCCTGCACAGCCCGCAACAGCCCTCCTCGGCCGCCCCCTCCGGCGAGGGACTACGCCGCCACCGTCGTCGCCTGGCTCGATACCATGTTGAATCGGGAGGTGGGTACCTTCACACAGCGCCTCCCCTCCTGTCTTGTTGCCTGCGTGAGTGTGTGTCTTAGATGTGGCGGCTCACACGGGACAGGGGGAAGAGGGGCTCCTCTTCTAGGTCAGCACCTCTCATGGGCTTGGGCCCAAGAGACAGATCTTGATGGGCTAGGGCCCATACCGGTTCAACAAGAAACCTCTCATGACAAAATGTAACAAAAGTGAGGGCACTTTATCTCTTTTAAACAAGAAACTGTAGGCTAACATTGCCAGTGAGCAGGGCCTGGCATTATCTAATTGTTTCTCTGGAATTTTGCCATGTTCTCTAGATCGGCAAGTGCGAGGTGGCATGGCTAAAAAGGTGAAATACAAATAATGTATCTAGTTTCTGAAAGACATCGTGCGACAACAAAAGATGTTCCTGCATCTGCCTCCTCAGAAAGTACACTCTGGGAGGACAATAGGTCTTACAAAGGCAGTATAACTGGTTTCTGCCAAGGCTACCGGCAGCATGCTAATCCACTCTGCAGAAGCCCTGGAAGATAGCACGTCAAAGCTTGTGGCGGTGTGTACAATTAGACCTGAACCACCCGTGGCGAGCATAAACTTCTTAGAAAATCTTAGGTGAGTAGAGATTTTCCCTTCTTTAGCCAAAATTTAAAAATTCCCAAACAGATCTTGGCTAACCAGTCCTGATGAAAGATCCAGCTAGGCATTATTGATCAATTATAGTGCATTTCTGCACATAACGAGCTAACAAGAGAATATGATGGTATGTCCAACATGTCAAATTTCTTTATTTATTTGGTCCAGGCCCTGTTTCATTTTAACCATTCTGGTATAGTATAGTAACATCTTGGAATAAACAGGAACCTCCAGAAAGTTAATCAAGTTATAACTGATCAATAATGAATATCGTAAGCTTTAATTGAGAATAAGTGAATACAGACCCCATAATATGCCTTCTTTATGTCTGATGCAGAAGCATCCGAGCTCACTCCGAGCACACCATAGTAATCCCTTGCATTCACCCTCACTGTGGCTAAAATCATAAAAATAAGTTCTTAACTTCTTACCATAGAAATAAACAAAAGGAACATGGAATTTAGTTACCAAACAAAAAATAACAAAGGGAGTCACACTCATAATTCAAATTAAAGGCAAGTTTGAAGTAAGACTTTTGCATTACAAATGGTCCAAGGCTGAGTGCCTGTGTCTGACAAATGGCAACGACAATATGGGTACTGGTAAATGATAGAATCAAGCATAAATTTACATTGTCTCTTTATACTTCATACAGCCGTCATGGTAAAGGTTCAACGAGGCACTAGGCTTTTGTGCGTATAGCCCGCCTAAGCGACTGCGCAGCAGCAACAAGCTGGGCAGCTCTGGAAAGGAGAAATCGAGGGGGGGGGGGGGTCCGACCATTTCTAAAAGCCCATTTATCCCAGTAAACTGCTGCTTTACTTCGGTTAGGTATGCCCACCTAGGAACACTTCTTTTAACCTTCATAGCGGTGACGTGTTCTTTTAAGGACGAGCAGCAGTAACCCAGCTTCAGGGCCACTCCAATTTGCAGAATTTCAGGAACACTAAAATAGGGAAAATGCAGGATTGCAAACGCCCTCTTGAGTCTTACATGCCCAGAAACCATACGAATTTGCACGAAAGTGTCTTCATTTACATCATACGAAAAACATAGAAAGTAATGAGCCATAGCAATTTCCAAGCGGTTCCGTTAGAATTAAGTGCAAAGTGGCACATAATAAAATTTCCCAAGATCGAAAGTCCAACAATCAAACTAACACTACAGAAAGAATTTCTTTCTAAGGATCGTAACCTACTAAAATTCATTTGAATCAAGACGCCCAATGGCCCACTAGGAAGCTAGAGTCAAGAGTCAGATGAGTGTACCATATTGCTCTATTCATACTTTCATAGTTCGAAAACAGGCAAAAGAAAACGAACACCTGATTTACGTTTGACACGTTAGCAACAAGTTACTAGGAATTTGACAATGTTATGGGTTTGTATACAACTAGCGCCACTTGGAAGATTAGCACAACTAGCGCCACTTGGAAGATTATAAAGTGTCTAGTGGCAACATAATCCACAGAATAATATAACCCTGGCAAGGACAGTGAGAGATATATTATGGTTGACTCCTTTTGGGGATATTGAATCATCAAATCACTCTGTTGGTGAATCAGGGAAAGTGTTCAACACTGGACATAGCAAGCTAGCATCGATATGAGTGACCATAACACCGATGTGTTGTGTTTAATGCAAAGGAAATTACCAATATGCCAAGATGGTTGACACCCACAGACACATACTTTTACTGATAGAAGAAATGCTGGTTGCCTGGACTGAAAGGATTCAGATATGAAATGTTGACTTCATTTAAAAATTGACATAATAACACAGAGGATTTGTTCACTATTACAAGAGTATGATAATCTCGTTTGGTTGAGATACTTATTAGCAGGGACGGATTCAAGGGGGGGCAAGGGAGGGCGAGGCCCCCCCCCCCCCCCCCCCCCCCAAAAAATGATTTTATCTCCCCCTTAGTAGCGTTTAGTTTTTCCCTGAATTACGCAGCTTCCTATCGCTGTGTGAGGAAACGTAAAGCCTCCAAGATTATTCGTGATTCCCTTCCTAACAGCCGACATACTTATAACATATTGTGTACCAAAAGCCCAAAAGCCGGCAAAAGAAAAGGAGAGCCCATCGTGTTTGAAATAGGGTGCAGGCCCAGGTAGTACTTGGCATCGGCACGAACGGACACACAGATCAGTTCTCTCCGCTTCCTGGCTGCTGCGGCGATGAAATCAACGCCTCACGCCAGCTGCCTACTGTCACAGCGGCGATCTATTGCACTATCATTTGGGGGCGGCCGGGCAGCGATCCATTGGCGCACTGCCATTTGGCAGGCCACACAACAATGCGGCAAGGACATAAGGAAAAGGATTGGTTTACTTTCGTCATTAGATTACTTCATGCCTTTAAACCTAAATAGAATTGTAGAAACTTCAAACGTTAAATTTTAACTATGAAATTTCTGATTGCCTCCGTGTGCTTATGCGTACATGGAAAGGAAGAGAGCTCAAATGCTCAATCAATTCATAATTTTATCAATCCAATAAGTTGAGTTCTCAGGACATCATTGCCAGGTTGACAACAGGCGTATAGATCATATACAAGATTTAATTGTCCAATTATGGTTATTTATAGATATGAAGAGGAAGAGCTCAGTTTAGAACATTTTCAAGCCAATCGGAACTAGTAGGCAACTTTAATTCTAAAGAAATTATCTAGACCGTCAAGTGTCAATGATGATGGTTGTAAATTATATTGCAGAAAAACAGACATATTTTGAGCATCTAGGTGTTACAATATTTACCATGCTATGTGATTGCGTCTATTATGACCTCCCCCCCCCCCCTTCACAATTTCGTGGCTCCGTCCCTGCTTCTTTTTCCTATTGCAGTGAAGTACGATAATCTTGTCTGGTTAAGATGTTTTTATATGCATACGTGCTAGCTCTTTTATTTTCCAATAATCAATTAGGGAAGGGATATGTTATTCCATTCAAGCAGAGATGCAATGTGCTGAGGAAAACCATTGATTAACAGAACTCATGCAACTACAATCTGATGTACTAACCGCAGAACAGCTACTCTCAGAGCAGCTTAAAAATAAGCAAACTGAAGCGCGTTAATTACAAAATGCCCAACACTTGGTTTCCAACTTTCAACTCTGACAGTGGTTATAGAACTGAAGTACGCCCGCCTAGGTAGACAAATTGCTATCTAAGAAATGGTATTGCACAGCAGAACACATCAAATCTACCGGAGGGCTTACCATGGAACGACCTGCTCGGACACCACCAACTCGGGCTCCTTCTCTCCCTCGCTGTTCAGTGATCTCGGGTCAGCTTTTCTCGGACAATCCACGCGAAAATCTCGAAATTTAAACTTCAAGCGAGGGGCCTGACCTGGATCGAGAAGCCGCGACGGGGTGCCCCACGCCGACGAGGCGGCGGGGAGATGGCGGGAGAACACCTCGAGCTGGCATGGAGGTAAAATGGGTTAGCCGTGAGGAACCAGGGTTGGATGGGAAGAGAAGCGGGAGGGAGAAGGGGGGGGGGGGGGGGGGGGGGGGGGGGGACATGAGCTCACCTTCGACTTCGAGGAGGTCACGACGGCGGCGAGCCTAGAGGCGGCGACGCGCGCCATGGGGGCGGAGCTGAGGAAACCCTACGTTGTGCAGGAGGCGGAAACTACACGGCAGAACCGTCAAAAAAAAACCGTAAAGGGTTTTAGCTGGGTTTCTTTTCTCAAATACCCACAGGCCACAGGCATGCGTATCATCGCATTAAAGAAGAAGCAGCAAAGAAGCCGGGTATATACAAGATCTTTCAGCCAACGCTAATCACGAGAATTAGCCTCCACATCCACCACGCACACCCACCCTGCCTACTATGATACATGTTTCCCTAGTCCAACCTCATGCCAATGACAACAAGGCAAAGCCACAGAGCAACCCAGTCACGTCACAACCATCGCCGAGACTTATACAACAAGACCAAAATCCAAGGCTAACACATACCAACGTACCGCCACCCATTTGCGCCAAGAGGAAGTCGGCAAGTGAACGGCAAGGCCTGAGCGAACCTAGGGAAGGTACCGTCGTGAGGGGACCAGAGATGGCGTACATTGCGCCCAGGAGGCCCACGCCCAGAGTGGCAGCCGACTGACTCAAACCATGATACGTCTCCAACGTATCTACTTTTCCAAACACTTTTGCCCTTATTTTTGACTCTAACTTGCATGATTTGAATGAAACTAATCCGGACTGACGCTATTTTCAGTAGAACTGCCATGATGTTGTTTTATGTGTACAAAAGAAAAGTTCTCGGAATGTCCTGAAAATTCACGGAGCGACTTTTTGGAAAATATAAAAAATATTGGCGAAAAAATCAAGACCAGGGGGCCCACACCCTGTCCACGAGACAGGGGGCGTGCCCCCTCCCCCTGGGCACGTCCCTCTATCTCGTGGGCCCCCTGGACCTCCACCGACCTCAACTCCAACTCCATGTATTCACGTTCGGAGAGAAAAAAATCAGAGGGAAAGTTTCATCGCGTTTTACAACACAGAGCCGCCGCCAAGCCCTAATCTCCCTCGAGAGGGCTGATCTGGAGTCCGTTCGGAGCTCCGGAGAGGGGGATTCGTCGCCGTCGTCATCATCAATCATCCTCCATCACCAATTTCATGATGCTCACCGCCGTGCGTGAGTAATTCCATCGTAGGCTTGCTGGACGGTGATGGGTTGGATGAGATTTACCATGTAATCACTTTAGTTTTTGTTAGGGTTTGATCCCTAGTATCCACTATGTTCTGAGATTGATGTTGCTATGACTTTGCTATGCTTAATGCTTGTCACTAGGGCCCGAGTGCCATGATTTCAGATCTGAACCTATTATGTTTTCATGAATATATGTGTGTTCTTGATCCTATCTTGCAAGTCCATAGTCACCTATTATGTGTTATGATCCGACAACCCCGAAGTGATAATAATCGGGATACTTCTCGGTGATGACCATAGTTTGAGGAGTTCATGTATTCACTATTTGCTAATGCTTTGTTCCGGTTCTCTATTAAAAGGAGGCCTTAATATCCCTTAGTTTCCGCTAGGACCCCGCTGCCACGGGAGGGTAGGACAAAAGATGTCATGCAAGTTCTTTTCCATAAGCACGTATGACTATTTACGGAATATATGCCTACATTACATTGATGAACTGGAGCTAGTTCTATGTCACCCTATGTTATAGCTATTACATGAGGAATCGCATCCGGCATAATTATCCATCACTGATCCATTCTCTACGAGCTTTTCACATATTGTTCTTCGCTTATTTACTTCTCCGTTGGTACTGTTACATCTACTACAAAAACCCAAGAACTATTATCTTTACTTTTGCCACCGTTACCTTTATTATCATACCACTTTGCTACTAAATACTTTGCTGCAGATACTAAGTTATCCAGGTGTGGTTGAATTGACAACTCAACTGCTAATACTCAAGAATATTCTTTGGCTCCCCTTGTGTCGAATCAATAAATTTGGGTTGAATACTTTACCCTCGAAAGCTGTTGCGATCCTCTACACTTGTGGGTTATCAAGACTAATTTCTGGCGCCGTTGCCGGGGAGCATAGCTCTATTCTCTGAGTCACTTGGGATTTATATCTGTTGATCACTATGAAGAATTTGAAAGACGCGAAAACTACGATCTATCCCTCAACTACGAGGGGAGGTAAGGAACTGCCATCTAGCTCTGCACTAGATTCTCCTTCTGTTTTGAGTAAGCTTGCGACACCTAAACCTACTACTGCTATGAACTCTGATATGTCGCATGTTATTGATGATGTCACTTCTGCTATGCATGATACTTATGATGAAACTACTTCTGTGTGTGATACTACTTTGCCATTAGGTGAATTTCTTGATGAACAACTTGCTAGAGTTAGGGGGAATGAAATTATTGAAGATGCTATTATTGATGATAGTGATGATGAAAATTCTCCCAATGATTATGAATTGCTTGTTGTTCCTGAGGGTTATGTTATGAATGAAGAAGCTGTTAGAGCTATCTTTGCTTGCAATGATAGATATGATCTTAAGAAATTATTAGCTAAATGGAAGCAGCAGTCTCTTAATGCTAGAATGAAACCCGACCCTGCTTTTGCTACTTCACCTATTTGTGTTACTGATAAGGATTATGAATTCTCTGTTGATCCTAAGATTATTACTTTAGTTGAATCTGGTCCTTTTTATGGCCTTGAATCTGAAACTGTTGTGGCACATCTTACCAAGTTGAATGATATATCTATCCTGTTTACTAATGATGAGAAGTCTCGCTATTATTATATCCTTAAGATATTTCCGTTCTCATTAAAGGGTGATGCTAAGACTTGGTATAATTCTCTTGCTCCTGGTTGTGTGTGTAGTCCTCGGGATATGATTTATTACTTCTTTGCTAAATATTTCCCTGCTCATAAGAAACAAGCTGCCTTGCGGGAAATATATAATTTCGTGTAAATCAAAGAAGAGAGTCTCCCACAAGCTTGGGGGAGGCTTCTCCGGTTGCTCAATGCTTTGCCTGATCATCCTCTCAAGAAAAATGAAATATTTGATATCTTTTATAATGGACTAACCGATGCTTCTAAGGACTACTTGGATAGTTGTGCTGGTTGTGTTTTCAGGGAAAGAACCATCGACGAAGCTGAATTGCTATTGAATAATACGTTGACTAATGAAAATAATTGGACTCTTCCCGAGCCAATTCCTGAGGCAATACCTGAACCAATTGAGCCAACTCCTGATCCTATTCCTAAACCCACTCAGAAAAAGAGAGGTGTTTTATTTCTCAGTCCTGAAGATATGCAAGAGGCAAAGAAATCAATGAAAGAAAAAGGTATTAAAGTTGAAGATGTTAAGAATTTACCTCCTATTGAAGAAATACATGGTCTTAATATACCGCCTGCCGAAGAATCACATTGTCTTGATAACCCGACACAGGTAGTAAAGGTAAATTCTCTCTATAGATATGATAAAGTTGAAATCCCCTCTACTAAATTTCATAGCCCATGCTTAGATGAATTTGATGACTTTATGGCTAGACAAGAAAGTTTTAATGCTTATGTTGATAGAGAGTTAAAGAATAATGCTTTCAAGATAGGACACGTGAGCGATAATATGGCTAGAGTTAAAGGTGAACTTAAACTCATTAGCAAATATACTTCTATGGTTGCTACTCAAGCTGAGCAAGTACTTAAAGCTCAAAATGATTTGCTTGATGAATTAAATAATAAAAATGACTTTGTTGTTAGAGTGGCTACTAGAACTAGTAGAATGACTCAGGAACCTTCGTATCTTGAAGGCCACCCTAAGAGAATCGAGCAAGATTCTCAGAGAAATAATTTAGAGGCACCTAGTTCTTCTAAAAAGGAGAAAAAGAAAAACGATAGAACTTTGCATGCTTCTAGTGAACCTACTGTAGACACACCTGAGAATTCCAATGATATTTCTATTTCTGATGCTGAAACACAATCAGGTGATGAACATGAACCTAGTGATAATGTTAATGATAATGTTCATGTTGATGCTCAACCTAGCAAAAACAACGATGTAGGGATTGAACCTGCTGTTGATCTTGATAACCCACAATCAAAGAATCAACGTTATGATAAGAGAGATTTTGTTGCTAGGAAGCACGATAGAGAAAGAGAACCATGGGTTCAGAAACCCATGCCCTTTCCTCCTAAACCATCCAAGTCAAAGGATGATGAGGATTTTGAGCGCTTTGCTGAAATGATTAGACCTATTTTCTTACATATGCGCTTAACTGATATGCTCAAAGTAAATCCTTATGCTAAGTATATGAAGGATATCATTACAAATAAAAGAAAGATACCGGAAGCTGAAATTTCCACCATGCTTGCTAATTACACTTTTAAGGGTGGAATACCAAAGAAACTTAGAGATCCCAGGGTACCAACTATACCATGCTCCATTAAAAGAAATTATGTTAGAACTGCTTTATGTGATCTTGGAGCCGGTGTTACTGTTATGCCTCTCTCTTTATATCGTAGACTTGATTTGAATAAGTTGACACCTACTGAAATATCTTTGCGAATGGCTGATAAATCAACTGCTATACCTGTCGGTATTTGTGAGGATGTGCCTGTTGTGGTTGCAAATGTCACTATCTTAACGGACTTTGTTATTCTTGATATTCTCGAGGACGATAGTATGTCTATTATTCTTGGTAGACCTTTTTTGAATACTGCAGGGGCTGTTATTGATTGCAACAAAGGCAATGTCACTTTTCATGTTAATGGTAATGAGCATACGGTACAATTTCTGAGGAAACAATCTCAAGTTCATAGCATCAATTCTATTGGAAAAGTCCCAACTATTATTATTTGAGGTTTTGAATTTCCTCTCCCTACTGTCAAGAAAAAGTATGATATTCTTATTGTTGTGGATTTTCATATCCCCATTGAGGTAACTTAGTGTTATTCAAAATTTCTCCAGTTCCATGTTATTCGGAATGAGTTTGTTAACAAGACTTGATCAACCTTATTAGTGGATTCATTTTGATGATCACGAGATGGATGAAACTAGAAGGCACAACCTTCTGTACCCACCTTTTTACTTCCCGTATTTAGAATAAATAAAGCAAAAATAGTATTATCTGTCTGTTTTCTTATTTATCCGTGCATTAAAAAATAGCCTGAAAATAAAAGTGCTCCAAATGCCCTGCAAATTTAGTACGATTTTTTATGGAATATTTGAGGATTTTAGGCACTGAAAACACTGCAGGAGGGGCAAGCACCAGGCCACGAGAGTGGAGGGCGCGCCCACCCCACCTGGGCGCGCCCCTTGTCTCGTGGGCCCCTGGTGGCCCTCCTCCACTTATGCCAGCACCCACACACTTCATCTTCTACCCAAAAAAATCCCCGTCCAGCTCAAGCACGAGTTCTAGCTCATTTTGCTGCGATTTTTGATCTCCTTGCTCAAAGCTCCATTTACAAAACTGCTTTGGGAGATTGTTGCTTGGTATGTGACTCCTCTATTGGTCCAATTAGTTTTTGTTCTAGTGTTTTATTCATTGCAAAATTTTGCTGCATAGGTGACCATGTTCTTGAGATTGCATGTTGAATTTATGAGGTCCCAAATAATTCTGATGCATGATATAGGCTCTAGGCACTTGTAGGAGTAGTTGCTACCAATCTTGTTTAGTTTTATTCACTTTTATTTTGAAGTTACTAAAATTTCAAAAAAAATCAGAAAATGTTAAAGAAATTTTTGAGGGGCTCTTCTAGCCAAGGCTCTCAGGAAAAACAAGCCAAAGAGAAGGAAAAAGCCAAGTATAATCTTCCTCGCTTAGCGGAAGTGTGTCGTGTGAATGGCCATGCAATGATTTCTTGAAAGAAGCTAGAATTCATGAAGATTTTTATTCTTTGATCGAGACTGCGGGCCTCACCGGTTTCATCAACGACCGAATCAGTCAGTGTCTCTTACTCACTAATACTTTCGTGCAAAACTTTTATTATTATCCTAAGAAGTCACCGCCTGCAGTATCATTTCATTTATACGATGAATTTAGAGAAATGTCTTTACGTAATTTTTGCGGTGTGTAGGATACCTTATGAGGGAGAATTAGAGGAACCCCATCATAAAGATGTGGATGGCTTTGTTAATACTATCGCTGTAGAGGAGCCAAAGAAGGGTTCTGAGGCAAAAATCTCTAGCATACACTTTCCTGTTTTACGCTACTTTGCCATATTTGCTAGTAGATGCTTGATTGGTCATGGAAATAGTGGAAGCTTTAGTGTTCCTGATATTATCATTCTTCAACATGCCTTGCTTGGAGACAATACTTTTAGTATGGGTGCCGTCGTTGCTAAACGGCTAGCCCTGAATCGTACAAAAGGCCCCATATTTGGAGGTATCTATGTTGCACGTCTTGCTAGACATTTTCAGATACCCATTAGGCACCATGAGAAAGAGGAGACAAAATTGCCTCCTCGCATTTTAGATTACAAGAGCATGGTAGCACACAAGTTTATTGTTGACAACGAAGAGAAGATGCTCTTGTATAAACTTAGATTTAATAAGAAACACATTGAGATTATTATTTTGCCTGCGCCTGTGTTGTTTGATTTGCTTGCAGAAAATTTTCTTGTCACACCGGAAGCGGTGAACAATCATCGAGCCCAAGCTTTTACTCCAGAACCTGAACCTGAGCCGGAACCTGATCTGGACCCTTATCGTGATCATCTATCCAGTGGGATCCGGAGATGACCAGCCAGTGGTATCCTGACTACACCTCCCAGTACAACGGGGAGAGTAGCGGCGGTCCTTGGTACTAGACCAACTTAGGCCAAAAGCCTAAGCTTGGGGGAGTACGTATTTCTCACCGACTTTACATTCATGTTCACACACTAGTCTTCGGTGCTCATACTCTTTCATTGTATTATCCATGCTAGTTTAAATTTCTTTTTCTAGTTTTCTTCTTGTATGTTTGATAAACCTTAAGAAAAAAACCAAAAAAATTAGTTAGTTTAATTTCCATGCTTGTAGTAGAAATTAAAATGAAAACCCAAAAAGATTTCTAGTTCTTCTTCTTACTTGTTGGGAGCTTTCCCGTGTAAATAGTTTTATTTTCTTTTCTTTCCTTTGGGGGTCGAGAAGACCATATTGAAAATGTTTAGTGGCTCTCATATGCATGATTGTTTATTTAACTTAGAGCCCATATTACTTGTCTTCTCTCTTGAGTTGAATGCTTGCAGATTCCAGCTTAGTCCAATGCACGTGCACTCTTATTATTATACACATCGTTCGGTCGTGTAAGTGAAAGGCAATAGTGACGATATATGATGGGCTTATTGGGATGAGAAAAGCTGGTATGAACTCGACCACTTTTGTTTTTGTAAATATGATGAGTTCATCGTTTCCGAGTCATCTTATTATGAAGTAAACATATTTGCAATGACATTTAGAGATTATAGTTGCTTGTGCCATGCTTGATTAGCTATGAGTTATAATGGTTTACCTTGCGTGCCAACATGCTATTAGAATGATTATGATGTGATATGATGGGATGGTATCCTCCTTTAAATGAATTGAGTGACTCGACTTGGCACATGTTCATGCATGTAGTTGAATCAAATCAACATAGCCTTCATGATATTTATGTTCATGGTGGATTATATCCTACTCATGCTTGTATTCGGTGTGAATTAATTTTAATGCATGTTTATGACTGTTGTCGCTCTCTCAGTTGGTCACTTCCCAGTCTTTTGCTAACCTTCACCTGTACTAAGCGGGAATACAGCTTGTGCATCCAAACTCCATAAACCCCAAAGTTGTTCCATATGAGTCCACTATACCTTCCTATATGCGGTATTTACCTGCCGTTCCAAGTAAATTTGTATGTGCCAAACTCCAAACCTTCAAATGAAATTCTGTTTTGTATGCTCGAGCAGCTCATGTTACAACTAGGGCTGCCTATATCTTCCATGCTAGGTGGGTTATTCTCAAGAGGAGTGGACTCCGCTCCTCATTCACGAGAAAGGGTCGGTAACCGGGATGCCCAGTCCCATGATCCAAAAAGATCAAAGCAAATCAAAATAATTAAACAAACCCCCCCAGGGTTGTTGTTAGTTGGAGGCACTCGTTGTTTCGAGCAAGCCATGGATTGATGCTTGATTGGTGGATGGGGGGGTATAAATATTTACCATTCTGTTTGGGAACTGCCTATAATGCATGTAGTATGGAAGATAAAGCCATCTCACAGTTGTTGCGTTGATAGTGAAAGTATGCCGCTCAAAATGTTATTCAATCTCTATTTTAAAATCGAGCTCTGGCACCTCTACAAATCCCTGCTTCCCTCTGTGAAGGGCCTATCTATTTACTTTTATGTTGAGTCATCACCCATCTTATTAAAAAGCACCAGCTGGAGAGCACACTGTCATTTGCATTCATTACTATTGGTTTATATTGGGTATGACTTGACTGGATCTCTTTTACCATGAATTACAATGTTTAGTCAGTCCTTGATCTTTAAAGGTGCTCTGCATTTATGTTTTGCGGTCTCAGAAAGGGCTAGCGAGATACCATTTTGTTATATCATGTTATGATTATTTTGAGAAAGTGTTGTCATCTGAGTTTTATTATTATGGCTTGCTAGCTGATTATGCTATTGATATGAGTAATTGTGAGACCTAAGTGTTATTGTGAGTATGGTTAGTTCATAATATTTGCTGAAACCTGAATGATTGTTTTGCATGTTTACAACAACAAGAGCAAACAGAGTTTGTAAAAGTTTTTCTTTATCACTTTCAGTTTATCAACTGAATTGATTGAGGACAAGCAAAGGTTTAAGCTTGGGGGAGTTGATACGTCTCCAACGTATCTACTTTTCCAAACACTTTTGCCCTTGTTTTGGACTCTAACTTGCATGATTTGAATGAAACTAACCCGGACTAACGTTGTTTTCAGCAGAACTGCCATGATGTTGTTTTATGTGTAGAAAAGAAAAGTTATCGGAATGTCCTAAAAATCCACGGAGCGACTTTTTGAAAAATATAAAAAATATTGGCGAAAGAATCAAGACCAGGGGGCCCACACCCTGTCCACGAGACAGGGGGGCGCGCCCCTCCCCCTGGGCACGCCCCCCTATCTCGTGGCCCCCCTGGACCTCCACCGACCTCAACTCCAACTCCATATATTCACGTTCGGGGAGAAAAAAAAACAGAGAGAAAGTTTCATCGTGTTTTACGACATGGAGCCGCCGCCAAGCCCTAATCTCTCTTGGCTGATCCGAAGTCCGTTCGGAGCTCCGGAGAGGGGGATTCGTCGCCGTCGTCATCATCAACCATCCTCCATCACCAATTTTATGATGCTTACCGCCGTGCGTGAGTAATTCCATCATAGGCTTGCTGGACGGTGATGGGTTGGATGAGATTTACCATGTAATCAAGTTAGTTTTGTTAGGGTTTGATCCCTAGTATCCACTATGTTCTGAGATTGATGTTGCTATGACTTTGCTATGCTTAATGCTTGTCACTAGGGCCCGAGTGCCATGATTTCAGATCTGAACCTATTATGTTTTCATGAATATATGTGTGTTCTTGATCCTATCTTGCAAGTCTATAGTCACCTA
Organism: Triticum aestivum; assembly: GCF_018294505.1. Classification (NCBI taxonomy): domain Eukaryota; kingdom Viridiplantae; phylum Streptophyta; class Magnoliopsida; order Poales; family Poaceae; genus Triticum; species Triticum aestivum. The sequence continues at coordinate 211,622,093 of NC_057807.1, read as the reverse complement.
TTATGTGTTATGATCCGACAACCCCGAAGTGATAATAATCGGGATACTTCTCGGTGATGACCATAGTTTGAGGAGTTCATGTATTCACTATTTGCTAATGCTTTGTTCCGGTTCTCTATTAAAAGGAGGCCTTAATATTCCTTAGTTTCCGCTAGGACCCCGCTGCCACGGGAGGGTAGGACAAAAGATGTCATGCAAGTTCTTTTCCATAAGCACGTATGACTATTTACGGAATACATGCCTACATTGCATTGATGAACTGGAGCTAGTTCTGTGTCACCCTATGTTATAGCTATTACATGAGGAATCGCATCCGGCATAATTATCCATCACTGATCCATTTTCTACAAGCTTTTCACATATTGTTCTTCGCTTATTTACTTCTCCGTTGGTACTGTTACATCTACTACAAAAACCCAAAAACTATTATCTTTACTTTTGCCACCGTTACCTTTATTATCATACCACTTTGCTACTAAATACTTTGCTGCAGATACTAAGTTATCCAGGTGTGATTGAATTGACAACTCAACTGCTAATACTCAAGAATATTCTTTGGCTCCCCTTGTGTCGAATCAATAAATTTGGGTTGAATACTTTACCCTCGAAAGCTGTTGCGATCCCCTACACTTGTGGGTTATCAAGCCACACCAACGAGACTCCTCGAGCAACAAGACGACGCCTTCAGGAAGGTAACGACGCCTTGACGACGCCGCCGCCATCTGGTCCGAAGGCCAGACCAAGACAAGGGTTTCCCCCTAGCTCGAGGAAGGGAGTCCGATCGAGTGCAACACAACGCCTCCAGGAAGGGAACGACGCCCGTGGGCGTCGCCGTTTTGAGCCTCGTCTCGAAGCACGGATTTCTCCCAACCTAGATTGGAGAACCCAACACCCACCGAAGCCGCAATAGTAGATCAACCACCGCATCTGTAAGAGTCACATTTCGCATTACCGTAGCCTCCGCCACTAGCCCTGCGAGATCTGGACAAACTCACCGCTACCAGCACACCACCTCGAGCGACGCCACCACGTCGCCGCCCTCGATCTGTGGCACACCGCCACCACCACGGACTCGCGGATGCCAGCCGAAGCAGTCGCGCCCCAGACAGCCCGCCACGCGCGGAGGCCCGCCTTGGAAGCTGCCGCCCCCGCCAGATGTGGGTCGGTAGGACCCCAGAAACGGGGCCATCCTCTAGCCCCGACATCGGGAACCGCAAGCCGCCTCCCTCCCGCTCATCCACGTCCCCGGGGCCGCCGTGTCGGCATGCCCGGGCTGGCGAGTCGCCATCTCCGTCTCCAGCCGAGACCAGCAGTCGCTAGCGCTACCACGAGAAGGATCTGCCCCCGGCACCGTTTGCACCGGGGGCCCGACGCCATCGCAACGCAGATGTCGGCGGCAGCGGCGGAGGGGAGCACCAGTGGGGGAGTTCTAGGTGGCGGTGGAGTTTCAAAAGGCCGAAATGATTCAAAGAAATGGAATTCAATGTCCAATGTTTGGATTTAAAGTTAAACGAGTGTATTTTCGAGTAGAATGTTTGAATTGCAGGTGTTTTCTGATTTATCTTCACTAAGACAATGTTCATGCATTGTAACAAAATATTTATATTCTGGTATGTTAGCTCCTTCCCATATTAATGTGATGGGTGTGGCTAGGTCTTAGTCGACTGGGATTTAACCGAGTTTCGATTAAGTAACATAACATGCAAAAGAGAAAAAGAAAAAACTAAAAAGAAAAATTTGCATTGATGTTAATGTAAGATCTCACGGATGTAGCGTCGACTGAGACTTAGCAATATTGTAATGCGATGGTGTAAAACGGTGTGTTTCTCTAGTGATGTAGGATGGAACCCTAGGGGGCGATCTTTCACGATTTGAAGGGGGATTCCGGAAGGACACGACGAACACACAAAGAACACAAGGGGGAAAACAAGAGGAAACACCCAAAATGACTTGATCCAATCACACATATGCTCGATCCATGAACACAGAGAAAGATACATGATTTAAATCCAACAAAGGGGGATACAAAGGTCACTAGTTCATCTCCTAGAAGGAGGCCTTGAATCCACTAGGGGATCTTCCCTCAAGATAGGGTCTTGAATCCACTTGGGGGATCTTCTCCTAGGAGGCCTTGGTCTCCAATGGAGTAGGTATCAAGTGGATGAGCAAAGCTCTATCTCTAGTACGAGCTAAACCAATGCTAACCCTAAAATGGTGGAGGAGGAGGGGTATATATAGGCTAGGGGGCGAAGGGATACGTGGTCCTCGACCCAGTCACACATGCAGGTGTGGTCCGGATGATCAGGATGGTGGTCCGGATGATCCGGGTGTCGGGGGTACGGATGATCCGGGCGATCGTCCGGATCGTTTGAAAGTGTCGTAGCAGTCGCGGGTGGCCCAGATGTCCGGGTCGGCATCCGGATGATTAGGTGGGTCCGGATGGTCCGGGTGTTGGTCCGGATGATCCGGCTTTGTCTGGGGCTTGTTGTCCTCTTGTCACATGTAGCCGGATCATCCGGGCCAAGGGCTAGATCGTCCGAGATCCGTACGGATCGTCTGAGTCTCGTTCTGGATCATCCGGGCAGCTCCTGAGTTGCTCGTTCTCTTTTTCCTTCTTCTCTTCCATCCTTGACCTTGGTCCTTGGATTCTCCATGGTTGTCTTGGTTGTGCCTGAGTATACACAAGGTCCATGCATGAGATAGTAGCCATGTCTCATATGTGGAAAGTGACGGTTCAGAGAGAAGCGAGATAACCTTATGTGATGCGGAGCATCCCATGATCATCCCCATGGACGTACCTACATTCCCTTCGACACCACTTGGACCCATGACAAGAGCGAGAGCTCGTGCTATTCAATCCGAGGTGACATCACACTACTAGGGAAAAGCCTATACACAGAATCTTATCAGCAACGCGCTTTAAAATAAGGCGCTGCTGCTAATTAGCAGTAGCGTGCTCAGGAGTAACTCGCTGCTGAAACAAATATAGCAGTAGCGCGCCCGCTCAAAGACGCGCTACTGCTATAATTCCCACGAGGCCGCCGCGAGGCTAGTTATAGCAGCAATGTGTTATAACGACGGGCGCTACTGCTACGTAGCATAGTAGCAGCGCATTTCTCAAATAAGCGCTACTGCTAAGTTTACTACAAAAATTTAGTCCCACCTCGCTCCGTGAAGAGAGTTTCTACCACCTTAAATATGTTACTTCTCAAACTTTGACAAGCACTTGGTCTTCATTGAACTCTATGTGTAGAATTTGTGGCTGCAATATGAGTCTTCACATGTTCCTAAACCGGTGAGGACTCATATTGACAAATCAGATTGTACACAAAAAGATCGTTGATGATCAATGTATTTTTGATATATTGAACAAAGTCTATTTTTACATGCTGACACATAGCAGTAGCGCTTTATTGTGAAAGGCGCTGCTGCTAGATAGCTTAGCAGTAGCGTCTTTTCCTACAGCGTGCTACTGCTAAGCCATTCATCTCCCACCCCCATCTCCTCTATCCGATCCACTCACACAGTCACACACTCACTGGATCTCCTCTCAATCCCCCGCGCCGGTCCACCCCCGTCGCCCCTCCTCCGTCTGCGCTGCCGTCACCTCCTCCTCCTTGCTGGACTCGATACCGGTCTCCTCCTCCGTCCTCCCTCTCCACTCACCGTTGGCCGGCCCCTCGCTCCGCTTTCCTCCTCTGTCCTCCCTCCACTGGCCGCACCGGCCGACCCCTCCTCGCTCCGCCTTCCTCCTCCATCCTACTCTCTTCTCCCTCCTCAAGTCGCCCCTCCTTCTCCCTCCTGCCCGCTACATTTTGATTTAGTAGGCTAGTTCATATGCAACATTTTGATTTAGTTGATATGATTTAGTTGATTTAGTAGGCTAGTTGATTTAGTTGACTTAGAACATTTTGATTTAGTTGATTTAGTAGGCTAGTTCATTTAGTTGATTTACTTGACTTAGAACATTTTGATTTAGTTGATTTAGTAGGCTAGTTCATTTAGTTGATTTAGAACATTTTGATTTAGTTGATTTAGTAGGCTAGTTGATTTAGTTGATTTAGAACATTTTGATTTAGTTGATTTAGTAGGCTAGTTGATTTAGTTGACTTAGAACATTTTGATTTAGTTGATTTAGTAGGCTAGTTCATATGCAACATTTTGATTTAGTTGATATGATTTAGTTGATTTAGTAGGCTAGTTGATTTAGTTGACTTAGAACATTTTGATTTAGTTGATTTAGTAGGCTAGTTGATTTAGAACATTTTGATTTAGTTGATTTAGTAGGCTAGTTGATTTAGTTGACTTAGAACATTTTGATTTAGTTGATCGTTAATCCTTTGCTCATATTGCTTTAGGAAAAATGGCGCCACCACCACCACTATGTCGACTGTGCAAGTCAAGATGCGCCAGCAGCCTTGCAACTGGCAAGCTGTTCGGCATCTACTTCCAGCCGAGTTTCGTCATGCGGCGGTAAGAAATTAGATGAAATGTAATAACTATTTTATTTTTACTGTTGGCATTACTGCATTGTGTCATTTTGCTTATTTTACACAGATCGTCCCATGCAATGTGAGGTTGAAATTCAACAAGCTGACATGAGACACTGTGACATTTGAGGCTCCTGGGGGGCCGTACACTATGGAGGTCGAGAAATGACACAATATGTCGCAGATTGGAGGAGATGGATGCGCCCGTTTCGTCGCTCGCATGCGTCTTACTGGTGGTGAGTTGATCAGCTTCTCCTTCCGAGCAGAAAGACCCAAGCTAGCTGTCATTTATCTCAACCTGGTGGAAGATGATGAAGATGACGAAGATGATGAAGATGATGAAGATAATGAGGACCCACTCGATGAAGATGATGAGGACCCACTTCATGAAGCCATCGTAGCTCAAAGAACAAGGTTGAGTGAGGAGGAGGTGTCCAACCTGTGGGACATAATTCCACCACGTGCTGACTTTGTCGGGGTGCCATTCGTGACCCGCTTGACAAATATCATGGTTGATCGACATGATATGGTATGTTATACTTACAAATGCAAATTATCCGATGAATTACTTAGTGTACAGTCCAATGATATGGTATGTTGTGTGGAATCTAGTCGATGATATGTTTTAGTGTAGAGTTCGATCACATGCTTATTAGTGTAGAATCTAAGGAAACTATTAATAGTGTAGATAATCCATATGTACTTATTTGTGAGGCTATTTATTAATTGATATGTTTTTCTTATTCAGAAATTGGCAAAGAGCATATCTGTGAGTTATGGTATCGAGCCTGATGAAGAAGGCTTAGCTGGACTACGCCTTACTGCAAGGGGCTCCGTCACAACCTGTACTTACCGCGTGGACACGGACGGTCGCACACACTTAAACTCGGTTGGGTGGAAGAAATTCCTCGATGGCAAGAATCTTCGTGTTGGACATGCCATCCTAATTACTATCAGGAACACCAACCGCCCAGGCTTGAGGATGATGATTGTCTTTGATATCATCTAGAACTACATATGTGTGTGTGGCTATATCATCTAGAACTACATATGATGATCGTCGTCGATATGATCTAGAACTACATATGATGATCGTCGTCGATATGATCTAGAACTACATATGATGATGGTTGTTGATATGACCTTGTACTGCTTGAGGATGCATGTTGACTATGCATGAAATTGTTATCTAGTACTCCCTTCGTTCCAAATTACTCGTCGTGGTTTGAACTAAAACCACGACGAGTAATTTGGAACGAAGGGAGTACTACCTAGTAATGGTTTATGAATTTGATATCTACTAGCAGTACCTAGTATCTAGTATCTGAAAGGGAAACTGAAAGGGAAAGGGGTACTGGGAAAATGATGAAAGATATAGCAGTAGCGAGGGATGGCGAAATTGCTACAGCTAGGTAATAGTAGCGCGTTCTTAAAAAGCGCTGCTGATATCGTCAACAGTAGTAGCGCGTGTAAGGGCCGCGCTACTACTATAAGTTAGTTGTAGCGCCTTATTAGTAGCGCGGCCACCCGCGCTGCTGCTAGCCTCAAAACCCGCGCTACTACTAGGGTTTTCCCTAGTAGTGTCACTCCTACTTGAGTTCCCCTCTTCTTCATGTGAGACATGGCTACTGCCTAAGTCCGAGATGCTATGTGTGATCAGGTGTTTGGAGGAGAGCCACGCATCAGCTACACCCCATGGACAAGACAGTGAGGACACCAAGTTCAACGGACAAGAGGAAGGCCTGCTCGAAACTTCCAGCCTTCGAACAACCGACGCCGACCGGATGTCCGATGCTGACCGGACAACCAATGCTTGGAAGCTCCAAACGACCAGCCAAGTCCCAGCCTTCGCACGCTACAGCGACCGGACGACCGGCGTCTACCAGACGTCCGACACCTCCCAGCGCCCGGACAACCGAGCCTCTCCGGACGACCAGCACAACCACTCCCGAGCCAAAACAACGGGAGAACGGAGACTTCCGGACGATCGGATGACCGACCCCAACCGGACGACCGACAATTGTTGTCCAGAACCAAAACATCGGACGCCCAACCGGCACCGGACGTCCGAACCCTCATGAGCCTTCAGACGACCGGTGACCATCGGACATCCGACGCCTGTGCGTCCGCCCGAGTGTTGGGTCATGCCACTTACCCTTTCGTCCCCTTAGACTATAAATAGACTTCTTGCACCTCCTAGCTAGGGTTAGCGTTGATTTAGCTCATTTGTGAGATAGAGCCTCGCTCATCCATCCGGATCTACTCCTTCGCGAGGGACCAACACCTCTTCGGAGAAGGTCCACTTGGATTCAAGACCTCCTTTCGGAGAAGACCATCTTCAAGACCTCCTCACGGAGAAGAACTGGTTACCCTATGTATCGTCCCTTGTTGGATTTGGATCTTGTACCACTTTGTGTCTCGATGATCTAGCGCATGTGTGACTTTATTCTTGTTGGTTGAGCGTTCTCTCGTGTTTTTCCCTCATTCCCCTCCTCGTGTTCTTCGTGTTCCTTATAGGGATCCACTCCAAACGTGAAAGATCAGCCTCTAGGGTTCTACCCTACATAATATTGGTATCATGAGCCACATTGATCACGTTTTTGGAGCCCCTACCCTTTGTTTTCTAGCTTGATTTTGTTGATTTCGTCCTAAATTCGAAAATCCCCACGAAAAATAGCCCCATTTTTTTGTGATTTGTTGGTGTGATGAAGTTTTGTTGGATTTGATCCATGGATTTGATTTGCCATGTGTGGATCTAGATTTCCCCCGTCTTCTCCACCATTTCCATCCACAAAATCGCTCGAATTTGACCTCTCCACCATCCTCCACCACAAAAATGAGTTGTTCATCCCGTGCCCGAAATCGCCTAGGCACCGGACGTCCGACGACTCCCAGTCGTCCGACCACCATCGGTCGTCCGACCATTCCTGACGAAACTGAATATTTTCAGTTCGGTTTTCCCCCGTTCCACCGCCACTTCCCGCATACACACTTGCATACCACCACCGCCTTCCGCAACCACCATCGCTTACCCGTATCGCCCTCCGACAAGTTTTGACACATTTTGGTCTTTGAGATTTTTAGTTGTGGTTCCCGTGTCCTATTGTGTTTCGGCTATATAGGTACGGTTCGACGTCATCATCAACCACCGCTCATCATCGCCAAGGACTCATCATCACCAAGGACAGTAACCTCGAGGACATCTTTGTCATCCCATGCCATTTGCATTGATAACCACATAACCTTACTTTTGCGCTACTTACCCATCGAGACTAGCCATTGAGTATTGCTGGCAACGTGACTTGTGCACATTAGTGATCATACTCCATAGCATACATACCATATCATAGCGGTACATATCTTGGTATCATATTTTGTGTCACAAAGTTGTCATCGCATACACAATTGCTATCTTGGTTCGACAAGTTTTGCATGAGAAAAGAGCTCAAAAGTGAAAGAGCCAAACAAGCTTTTAAGAAAAAGAGAGAAGCAAAGAGCTTATAAGCAAGAACCATAGCATCATACTACATTAAGATTGTCATATCCGGTCATCTTGGATCATATCACCGAAATACCATACATATAGCATACTTGGGATAGAGGTCGTTGCATTTTTGCCTATTAGGTTGTGCACAAGTTCCGTATCCGCCTATTGTGCAATCGTGCTAGCGTCTCTCTAGTATTGTGCAACAAGAGCATTTTCGTGGACTCCACATTTTGGCTCATTTTTTGTTTGCACAATCCCACTTATCTATTTGCGTGTGTGTTTCCGTGTACCACTTCTTGCTTGGTCTACTTGTTGCATCTGCAAATTTGTGAATCTTTTCCAACATTATTGAAGCTCACTTACAATTGCATCAAATTTTGTGCCACCATCCTAACCAAGCTCCACCATAAGCTTTTACTTGTGTATGTGTGAGAACCGACAAGAATTGGTACCAATTGTGCTATTTCATTGTCCGCATTTGAGTGATCTTTGATCCATCTTCAACATCGGTCAAGGTACATTTGGTATAAGTTCTTCTCTTTATCCCACTCACATTTTGCTTGGAATGATGGATAGGCCAAGTTCTTCTACCAACCCACTCTTCATCGAGCAAGACGACGACATGTCATCATTCATCACCAAGAGCCACCTCTTTGGTGCACAACGAGCTTTGCATCAAGAGCAACAAGCAATGAGCGACCGCATCGACAATCTCGCCACTGACTTGCGACTTTCCGAACAACGAACAAGAGACTACTTCGACAACAAGCTCGACGCTCACAAGCAAGAGAACGATGCAAGAATGGACGAGATACATGCCTTGTTGGTGAACCGCCCTCCTTCCACTTCTTCATACTCAAGACGGAGCCGCTCAAGTCGATACTCCGACGACACCTTCTCCGGCTCAAGTACACTGACATCAAACACTCTACGTCGAGCCGCGCGTCAAGACCGTGATGCATCTCGCAATCCTCTACACGGCAATCCTTCGCAAGAGCATGTCGACGAGCAAGTACATCGTCCTCAACCAAACCAAGATCCTTTTGCACAAGGTCAAGAACGACAACGTCAATGTCTCCAATAGGAAGAACGAGCGTGTCAACATCAAGATGAACAAGACGCCAAGGCTCAACGTCTTCAACAACAACAACGTGAAGCACAAGCTCTTGAGGCGCAACGTGCCCTTCAAGAATCAATTCGAGCCATTGCCAAGCGCAACCGCGATAGGCGCAATCAAGAGGAAGCACTTCGAGAAGAAATCCAAGAGCGGAACTACCAACCAAGAGTGCAACGTCAAGTTCCTCACCCTCTTCCACAAGCTCGACAAGCTCCTCCACAACCTCAAGTTCAACAAGAGCAAGATGACTACGGACATCCTCCACGCCAAGAGCAACATGAGGTTGATTATCCTCCACACCAAGAGCAACATGAGGTTGATTATCCTCCACGTCAAGGGCGTCATCATCACCCTCGACCACAACACAATGAAGAGCAACGCTACGGCAATCTAAAGTTCACCATGCCCAAGTTCAATGGAAGTAATGACCCCGAAGAGTACCTATCATGGGCATTGAAGGTCGACAAAATCTTTCATTTGCACAATTATGAGGAAGAGAAGAAGATCGCTATGGCATCACTTGAGTTCCAAGACTATGTGCTCATATGGTGGGAACAAGTCCTTGAGCGACGAGAAGTGATAACCCACAAGTGTAGGGGATCGCAACAGCTTTCGAGGGTAGAGTATTCAACCCAAATTTATTGATTCAACACAAGGGGAGCCAAAGAATATTCTTAAGTATTAGCAGTTGAGTTGTCAATTCAACCACACCTGGATAACTTAGTATCTGCAGCAGAGTATTTAGTAGCAAAGTAGTATGATAGTAATGGTAATAGTGGCAAAAGTAAAGATAGCAGTTTTGTAGTAGTTGTAACAGTAGCAACGGAAAAGTAAATAAGCGAAACACAAGATGTGAAAAGCTCGTAGGCATTGGATCAGTGATGGATAATTATGTCGGATGCGATTCCTCATGTAATAGCTATAATATAGGGTGACACAGAACTAGCTCCAGTTCATCAATGTAATGTAGGCATGTATTCCGAATATAGTCATACGTGCTTATGGAAAAGAACTTGCATGACATCTTTTGTCCTACCCTCCCGTGGCAGCGGGGTCCTAGTGGAAACTAAGGGATATTAAGGCCTCCTTTTAATAGAGAACCAGAACAAAGCATTAGCACATAGTTGTAAGTGCATCTAGTGCCACCCCTAGTTGGTTTTGGAGTATTGACGACAAATTTGGTTGAGGGACTAATGCGTTTGTGAGAATTGCAGGATAACACAGGTAGTGTCCCTCATTGATTCGGTTTACCTACCAGAGATGACCCCTAAAAATGTATGAAGACATTGACGACAATGGTGGTATGTGAAGATATTCATATTGAAGACTATGACATGAGAAGACATTGAGTGAAGACTATGGAGCGCAAAGACTGTGTCGTCTCGTTGTTCCCTTTTTCTTCTTTGTTGAGTCATAGGAACCACCGTACTGTTAAGTGGGGTCCAAGTGAACAAAGTCAGAATGACTAAAGTGATGCTCAACCCAAATCCTATGTCTTCGAGCGAAGACAATGAGAGCAAATCTTATCCAGAGCTGGATGAGTCAGCTTTACTTGTAGCCCAAGTAAAGTTGCCGTGTGTGTTTCAAATCTGACCGTTGGAACACGTGTCAGTTCCTTAGTGACCCAGGGTCATTTCGGACATATCAGGTCGGGTTGCCTAGTGGCTATAAATAGCCCACCCCCTACACCATAAATTGGTGGCTGCTCAAAGTTAGTGCACGGCTTTTGTCGTTTGAGAGCAACCCACCTCAAAGCCTTCGAGAGAGAGAAATCCTTGCGAGGACAAAGCCCAAACACCCAGAGCCAAAGAGTGTTAGGCATCACTGAAGTCTATCTGTCTGCGTGACCTGAAGACATATTACACTTGAGGACTGTGAATCCTCCAGCCGGTTAGGCATCGCGTTCTGAGCATCCAAGAGTCATTGTGGATCGCCGGTGAACGAAGTCTGTGAAGGTTCGGAAGTCTACCTTGAAGACTTACTAGAGTGATTGAGCGAGGACTGTGTGTCCTTAGCTCAAGGGGAATAAGGTGAAGACATGGTCTTCTGAGTTGAATCTCAGCCTCCCTAACCAGACGTACAGTTGTCACAACAACTGGAACTGGTCCAACAAATCATGTGTCTTCAACAAGTGACTGGTTCTATCCTCTCCCTCCCTTTACTTAGAGTTTGTCTTCGTGAAGTCATTGCCTATTTGTCATACCTGTTTGACTTCATTGCTTGACTACTATCGTTGGTTGGCTTCATACTATCTTCCATCCTGATCCTTACTACTAAGCTGCTATTAGTCTTTGTACTTTCACATTATTGCATACTTAACTATGGTTTGCTTGTTGTAGTTTATCTTCCGCTGCATATCAATTAGGTCATTTCTATTGTTTGTCTTCGAAACTTCCATGTTTTGAAGACTTTCATAAAAATCGCCTATTCACCCCCCCTCTAGTTGATAACTAGCACTTTCAATTGGTATCAGAGCAAGGTACTCCCTTGTTCTGTGTGATTCGGTTTAACCACCTGGAGTTTTAGCTATGTCAACTGCAGGGATAATCAAAGTCTCCACTGCTTGCCCTGTGTTCGATGGAACTGAATATCCCTACTGGAAGAATAAGATGCGCATGCATCTTGAAGCCATTGATGTCGACCTCTGGTATGTCGTCAAGAACGGCGTTCCCAAAACTGGTGAAGGTGTCACCCCTGCTGATGTCAAGAAGTTCATTCAACTGGACTCTACTGCCAAGAACATCATCTGTGGTCATCTGACCAAAGGACAATATGGCCGTGTGAGTGCTTTGGAAATGTCGAAGCTAGTCTGGGACTGGCTATCCAAGGTCAACGAAGGCGTCTCAACCCAGAGAGATCAAAGGATCAGTGTTCTTCGCAACCTCTTCAACCGCTTCAAGAGAAACGACAATGAAAATGTCCAGCTCACGTTTGATCGCCTCACCGACATCACAAATGAGCTTCATGCTCTCGGCGCCACTAAGATTACCAAGCATGAAATCGTCAAGACACTACTAAGATCACTTGACAACTCCTTTGACACCCTTGCCCTCATGATACAAGAACGCCCTGACTTCAAGACACTCGATCCATCTGATATACTTGAGAGGCTTAACACACAGGAGTTCCAGCTTCCTGAGAAAAGAGATATCTATGGTCCCAACTATGGCCAAACTCGTGCTTTGAAGGCAAAAGTTGTTTCCTCATCTGAAGAAGAATCTGACTGCAGTTCTGATGATACTGAAGACATTGGAAAGGAACTTGCTATGCTTGTGAAGAAGTTCCAGAAGTTCACTAAGAAGAAGGGCTTCAGAAAGTCTTCACGATCTAGCTCAAGAAATGATGAAGCTTCCACTCATGACTACAAGAAGAGAACATGTCACAAGTGCAAGAAACCTGGACACTATATCTCTGAGTGTCCACAGTGGGACAATGAGAAGAAGAAGAAGAGCAAGGAATATGATTCTGATGACAAGAAGAAGAAGAAATCTTCAAAGTTTTCTTCCAAGTCCTCATCAAAGTCTTCATCTCATAAGAAGAGCTCATCTGGCAAGGCTCGTGCTTTTGTTGGCAAGGAGATGGATTCAGAGGAGGAGTCTGCTTCTGAGGAGGCGGAGGTGGAGTCTGAAGAGGAGTCCGACCCTGGCGTTGCAAGTCTGGCTCTAGCCATAGCCTATGTTGCCAAGTCCATCTTCAACACTGAAGACAATGACTTCCACACCAACGTTGAAGCTGATGACAAGGACGACCCTGCTCCCACCTACTGCTTCATGGCACGTGGTGCCAAGGGTATGACACCTCATGCTTCAGAATGGATTATGGACAGCGGATGCACTAATCATATGACTGGTTATCGAAGTCTTCCAATGGACTCAACCTTACGTCCATCAGACAAGAGTCACATCACATTTGCTGACATTGGTAAAAGCAAGGTATTGGGTCTAGGTAGAGTTGCAATCTCAAAGGATCAACACATGGATAAAGTGATGCTTGTTGAATCCCTTGGTTTCAACTTAATGTCTGTCTCGATGCTTTGTGACTTGAACATGATTGTGCTATTCGGAAAATATTGTTGCCTTGTACTAATGGAATCTAACAAGTCTCTAGTCTTTGAAGGGTATCGGAAAGATGATCTATACATGGTAGATTTCTCAGCAGGTCCACAGCTTGCCGTATGTCTTCTTGCAAAAGCTTCAGAATGCTGGCTCTGGCATCGGAGGCTGGGGCATGCTAGCATGAGGAACTTACACACACTCGCCAAGAAGAAGCATGTCATAGGCATCGAGGGTGTCAAGTTCAAGAAGGATCATTTGTGTGGTGCCTGCAAAGCTGGAAAGATGACTAGGGCAAAGCACCCCTCGAAGACAATCATGACGACATCTCAACCCTTCGAGCTGTTACACATGTACTTATTTGGACCTACTCACTACTCTACCCTCACAACAACTGCTTGTCTCTATGGCTTCGTCATTGTTGATGACTACTCAAGATATACATGGGTGCACATAATTCTCTACAAGACTGAAGTGCAAGATGTCTTCAGACGCTTCGCCAATCAAGCCATGAACAATAATGGCATCAAGATCAAGCATATCAGAAAGTGACAACGGCACTGAGTTCAAGAACACCGGACTTGATCTTTATCTGGATACAATGGGAATCACTCATGAGTTCTCTGCTCCATACACACCTCAGCAAAATGGCATCATAGAGCGCAAGAACAGAACCCTCATTGAGATGGCTCGAACAATGCTCGACGAGTACAAGACACCAAGAAAGTTCTGGCCTGAAGCTATTGATACAGCATGTCACGTCATCAACCGTGTTTACATCCATAAGCTTCTGAACAAAACATCCTATGAGCTCCTTACTGGCAAGAAGCCAAATGTCAGCTACTTCAGAGTATTTGGAGCTAGGTGCTGGATCAAGGATCCCCATAACAAGTCAAAATTTGCACCTAAAGCTCACGAAGGCTTCATGCTCGGTTATGGAAAGGACTCGCACTCTTACAGAGTCTTCAACCTCTATCTCTATAAAATCGTCGAAACTGTGGACGTGCGATTTGATGAAAACCAATGGTTCACAAAGAGAGCTCCTGCCAAGTACACTAGACGAAGCTCCGCCCAGCGAATCTATCAAGCTAATGGGAACTGGTGAAATCATGCCTTCTGAAGCACAGCCTGAAGAGGAACTTATCATTTCTGCACCTAACCAACCTGAAGACAATGCTCAGACTGAAGACAATCCTCCCAATGATGACAATGATCAGCAAGAGCAAGGTCTTCGTCCAGTTCATCCTCGAGTTGCAAATCAAGTACAAATTGAGAAGATAATTGATAGCATCAATGCACCTGGTCCACTTACTCGCTCAAGAGCAACACAGTTAGCAAATTTCTGTGGGCACTTTTCTTTTGTGTCAATATCAGAACCCAAGAAAGTTGCTGAAGCCTTTATGGAACCTGAATGGATACAAGCTATGCAAGAAGAACTTCAACATTTCAAGCTGAACAATGTTTGGGAACTTGTCAAGCGTCCTGACCCTCGCAAGCATAACATTATTGGCACAAAATGGATATATCGAAACAAGCAAGATGAGCATGGTCAAGTCGTAAAAAACAAAGCACGTCTTGTGGCTCAAGGATATACTCAAGTTGAAGGAATTGACTTCGATGAAACATTTGCTCCCGTGGCTAGGCTTGAAGCTATTCGCATACTGCTAGCCTATGCTAACCACCACAACATCTTGCTATATCAAATGGATGTGAAGAGTGCATTTCTCAACGGCAAGATTGAAGAAGAAGTATACGTCGCTCAACCACCTGGCTTTTAAGATCCAAAACATCCTGATATGGTGTACAAGCTAAACAAAGCACTATATGGCCTCAAACAAGCTCCTCGTGCTTGGTATGATACGATCAAAGACTTCCTGAAGAGCAAAGGCTTCAAACCTGGATCCCTCGATCCCACACTCTTCACGAAGACATATGATGGTGAACTGTTTGTGTGCCAAATATATGTGGATGACATTATCTTCGGCTGCACCAACCAGAAGTATAGTGATGAGTTTGGATACATGATGCAAGAGCAATATCAGATATCCATGATGGGTGAGCTGAAGTTCTTCCTTGGTCTTCAAATTCGTCAGCAAAGGAATGGCATCTTCATATCTCAAGAAAAATACCTCAAAGATTGTCTAAAGAAGTTAGGAATGCAAGATTGCAAAGAGTTCTGGCAGATATCTTCACAAAGTGCTTGGATGAGAAAAGGTTTTGCAAGTTATGGTGCGAGCTAAATATCTTGGAATCCTAAAATGTCCTGTGATCAGGCACACATCCTAACACTTATGCATGTTGATGACTTAGATGTGCAACACACGAAGTAAAGTATATCTTCAATCAATGAAGACTTACATTCTGAGTGTGAATACATTAACATGGAATTTGACTTCGAAGCGCCACGATAATTGTGCGCCGTGTCTGGGTCTAATACTTCTGTAACATCCCAAATTTCAATTTGGAATGTTATACATAGATCATCATGCATATCATATTTTTATTGCATCGTTGGCTCGATCCTAGAAAATTCTACGCAACTCAAGGACCCTCGGAGAGAGTTGGGGATTTCGTTATTTTCATATTTGGGGTTTTTCTCAAATGCTGAAAATAGGATCGTTGATTTTATTTATTTTATCTTCCGTTATTTCTACTACCAAAAATTCACAGAGGGAATAAAATGACTTTCCCAAAATAAAGAAATAATGAGGATTTAATAAAAAAATCAAATAAGTTATTTTGGAGTTTTTCGCCTTTTATTTTGAATTTAGGAAAAATGTGCGTTTTTCAAAATTGCATTTAGGCCCCAAATAAATGTTCATGTAGTCCGACTTGATTTTAGAAGCCGGGGAAAATTTATTTCGGGATTTTTGGAGTCCGTTTAGTATTTCTTTTGATTTTTCTACCGAGCGTAATGTTTTTTTAAAAAAAAACCGGAACCGACCTAACGGGCCGTGCCCGAGCGGGACTCCGCTCGGGGCGCCTTTATATAGCGCCGCCCCCAGGCCTCAGCCCGCCAGCCCGCCAGCCCACCACCGCGCGCAAACCCTAACCCTAGCCAGCCGCCGCCGCCGTCGCCGCCGCCGCCGCCCGCGCCGCCGCCGCCGCCCGCGCCACCCGCCGCGCTGCCCGCCGCCGCCGGAGCCACCGCCGCCGACGCCGCCCGCCGCCACCGCCGACGCCGCCCGCCGACGCTGCCGCCGGAGCCGCCGCCCGCGCCCCGAGGTTCGCCGCCGCCTCGAACCGCGTACCGCCGGTTTTTTTAAAACCGGGCGGTTTTTCCTTACGGTTTTTTTCGTTTTTTAGATTCGTTTTATTTTAGTTTTCGGTTTTTTTCCGGTTTAGGTTAATTAGCGGACGTTCGTCCATTAGTTCGTCTTAGCGGACGCTTTTCGTCAGATTCGTTAGATTAACGAACGTTCGTTCGTTAATCTGTTCGTCGTTTTTCTTTTTCTCGGATTTTTCCGCGGTTATTTTCTGATCGCGATTTCTGATCCGATTTTCGATTTAGTATAACTTTTCGCTCGTTTATCGGAATCAGGTGATTCAAGCGCCTGGAATTTCGTCTCGAAACCCTCTTTCCGAATAATCTACTTAAACAAGTTTTTGCTACTGTAAAATTTGACTTAGATCCAGATTAGCAAAATGAAGTTGTTTTCTTTCGCCGTTTGACTTTCGTTGCTTTAATTGATTTGATTCTTTTGCAAACCGGAGTTCTTAAGTTGAACATTCTGGTTGGATCTTTTGTTCGAGTTTTACCTGTGCATTAGATGAGTACTTATTGTATGCTTGTTTGTTTGTCTGCGATAGAATACCCGGAGTGCGCCGCCTGTTACTTCGAGTCTCTAGGTTTCGCGGATCATCAGCAAGGCAAGTAACACTTGATCATACCTTTCTACTATCCAGTTTTTATGCATTAGATCTATCCTCAAACATTGCATGAATAGGATCTAATTAAATTGTGGGATGGGAAGTAGATGTGGTAGTACCTATTACCTGTTCTATTATCAAACCTTTGGGAGTTACTTCTACGTTTGCTTATTATGCCATGCTATGCTAGTAGACGTGGATTGGGTGAGTAAATATCCATGACAGATGTGAGATTGTTAATTAATGGTTTATTTAAGGTGGCAACTTAAACACACATCTGGGTGGATTGAGGCACCTGTTTTCTAGCAGGACTTGCCTGTAGTTCTTCGGACCGCCACCCAGGCTCAAAGGGATCATGAGATTATTCAAACTAGAAACTTACGTGTGCAGCCACATGCTATTATGGGCTCTAGCATAGTTGACTAAGTTGTACGAACTCTTACGGGGTGGACTAGCAGATGTAGGGGATGTAGGTTGGTACGGTCTACCCCTGATGTAAGGTGCTAGTGCTTCTGAAAGACTATGTCTCGGTCATCCGTTTCTCAAACACCATGTAGTGCGAGGAACCAAGCGGAGGCGATCGAGTCATGTGGGGAAAAGTGCGCAAACCTCTGCAGAGTGTACAAACTAATCATGATTAGCCGTGTCCCCGGTTATGGACGTTTTGAGTATCTAGTACCTGGTTATCGTGTGAATCTCATCATGTTACTTCTAATTTAATATTGTTGGGTTTAATGAGAACTTTTAATTGGGATTGAGGATGCTGTCAACCATTCTCAATGTTTAACAACCACCATGATAGTTAAATAAAATGTATTCCTTTGCAGTAGGGAAAAATTGGCTTTATGCAAAACTGTAACCATAGAGCTTTTCCACCAGCCAAATATGCATGTAGTATAGCCATCCTCTATTGTTATTCTCTATGTGTTACATTGCCAGCATATTCCATGTGCTGACCCATTTCGGGCTGCAACGTTTCATGTTGCAGACTTTTCAGACGACGAGTAAGGTGCTTTTAGGTCGTGGTTCTATACTCAGTGATGCCGTTGGAGTTGATGGACTCGCTTATCTTCCAAGCCTTCCGCTGTTATTGTATTAGATGGCCTTAAGCCATATTTATTTCATTAAGTTCTCTTTTGAGACATTCGATGTAATTAAGTGTGTGATTGCTACTCTGTTATAAATCCTCCAAGTACTGTGTGGTGTCAGCATTATTGATCCAGGGATGACACTGAGCATAGAGGTCAGACTGTTTGAGGTCTGGTCGCTACAAGGTGGTATCAGAGCACACGCTGACTGTAGGACACGGCCACTAAGCTTAAGCCCTAGATCACTACTCTTTCTTCTCTATTCTGACTCCTCATCTTTTCTATTCTTTAGGATGACGGACGCAAAGATCAAGTATGCTCAACCAGATGAAGGTACACCATTTGGATTTCACTTGAAGGAAGTCACTAGGTACCTGAACATTGGACTACCAAGCTTCACCGGGACTTTCAACGCCACTCTGCCTGAAGAGGAGCGTTGGAAGATTCAAGCCCATGTTCCGGGAAGAACATTCGCCCCAATCACCAAGCCTATAGATAGTGTTTTCAGTGCACCAACCTGGAGTCTGGGAAAGAGCATGGCAGCTCATATCACCATGGGACGCATTGGAGAAGTTTATCAAGAAGACCTCAAGAACACCATCTACCAGATTTGCGGACGCCGGAATGAAGACTGGGAGATAGTCAGCACCAAGAAGGATAGATCCATTGCAGCTTTCATCCAGGAGTTAAACCAGCACATTCGACACCAGGAGAACCAGATGTGCAATGATATGATAGAGTTGAAGAATGCGAAGGGAAGGATCATCGAGCTTGAAGGAGAACTAAAGTCTACACGCAAGGACTACATGGACGAGATCGTAGCTGTAGCAAAGCACAATAACGATCTTAAGTATGAGATTGAAGAACTCAAGAAGAAATTAGCACTCAAGAGTGAAGACAAGTACGAGCAACTACATCATCATCGACGACACCAATTCGGATCCAAGTGAGCCCGACTTTGAAGACGAAGCTGGAGCAGACATCATGGAGTCTTCCACTGGTTCTAATTAATAGATGACCCCACATATTAGTAGTATTCCCTCCCTGTAAACATTATAGTACACGCACCTTTGCGATAGTTAGACCGTTGTAAGCCCTTTGTTTGAATGAATGAAGTGATTTTGAGTGCATTGTCTCATGAGCATTTGGGTAGTGCTTTTCTCCTTAGATCTCATTCTATTCTTAATTTCTCGTCTTTTCTAAAACCTTCAGATGCCTCCGAGACGCAACCCCGAGTTTGTTTTCCCGCCAGAGATCACTCAGTTGATTCAGCAGTAGAATACCCTGATTCAGACATTGGTACAGAACCAAGGCAACAACAACAACAACCCACCACCACCACCACCTGGGGATCATTTGACGCGTTTCCTTAGGCTGCAACCACCGGTGTATTCTAGTAGCACCGAGCCAATTGTAGTAGATGATTGGCTCCGCAAGATAGGAAGGGAGTTGACCACTGCAGGCTGCACAGATGGAGAGAAGGTGAAGTTTGCTGCACATCAGCTTGACGGACCCGCAGCAGCATGGTGGGAGAATTTTACAGCCACTTACCCTGTAGACACTGTCACATGGAATCAATTCCAGCAAGCTTTCCATACTGCCCATGTTTCAGCAGGAGCTATGGCCATGAAGAAGCGTGAGTTCCGCAACTTACGCCAAGGAGGACGGACAGTTGGCCAGTACGTGGATGATTTTAGTAAACTAGCACGTTATGCCCCAGATGACATTGCTACGGATGCAGCTAAGCAGGAGAAGTTTCTAGAAGGACTGAATGATGAGCTAAGCATGCAGTTGATGGTAGCCACTTTCAATAATTACCAGGAGTTAGTAGATCATGCCCCTATGATTGAAGGGAAGCAGCAGCAGATTGATAATCGTAAGAGGAAGTATGCACAGGGGAAGTATAATTCTGGAGCTCATCAGAAGCCACGCTTTACCCCAAAGTCAGGAGGACAGTTTCAGCATACTCATGGAGGAGGTAGCTCGCACAATCACAATGGCACAAAGAATGGGAACAGGAATGGAGGAAGCAATGGACAAAGCCGCACCACCCCGTCAACACCATCCAAAGCAGACCTGAGCCATATCACCTGTTATAAGTGCCGCAAGACGGGGCATTATGCCAACGATTATCCTGAAGGCCAAAATGGGAATGGCAATGGGAGCTCAGGAAAGAAGCCAAACCCTTTCAATAGGGGACAAGTGAACCACGTTACCGTGGAGGAGGTTGAAGCTCAGCCAGATGCAGTAATAGGTAAGTTTTTGGTTAAGGCATTTACTGCAGTTGTTCTTTTTGATACTGGTGCATCGCATTCATACATATCAAGGGGATTCGTGGATAAATATAAATTGCCAACCCAAGCACTTAGGTCACCCATGCTAGTAACCTCACCCGGTGCAGAGTATATGGCTAGTAAATGGTGTGATCGACTGCCATTAAGGATTGGACACCATATATTTCCCTCGGACCTAATAGTTTTGGAATCCCAAGGTTTGGATGTGATATTTGGCATGGATTGGTTATCAAAGTATGGAGGGAACATTGATTGTGCCAGTAAAACAATTTTGCTTATGACACCAGAAGGGATAAGGATCAAATATGTATCACGGCATGAGCCGAGGAGAGAACATGTAAATTCCTTATCAGGAGTTGTGCAGGAAGAGGTGCCAGTAGTGAAGGATTACCCTGATGTATTCCCTAAGGAATTGCCAGGAATGCCACCGGATAGAGACATTGAGTTTTTGATTGAGCTGTTGCCAGGTACAGGCCCAATATCAAAGCGACCATACAGGATGCCCACACAGGATTTGGCGGAAATCAAGAAACAGATTAAGGAGCTATTGGATAAAGGTTATATACGCCCAAGTTCTTCGCCTTGGGGATCACCCATACTGTTAGTGGAGAAGAAGGATGGATCGTTAAGAATGGTTGTTGATTATCGTGGATTGAATGCAGTAACAATCAAGAACAAGTACCCACTACCAATGATAAATGATCTGTTTGATCGTTTGCAAGGAGCTAAGGTGTTTTCCAAGATCGATTTGCGATCAGGGTACCATCAGTTGAAGATTCGAGAGTAGTATATACCTAAGACGACGTTCACCACAAGATATGGATTGTATGAGTATACCGTTATGTCATTTGGACTGACCAATGCACCCGCCTATTTTATGAACCTGATGAACAAGGTGTTTATGGAATTTTTGGATAAGTTCGTCGTGGTGTTCATTGATGATATTTTGGTTTTCTCGAGGAATGAAGAGGAACATAAGGAACATTTGCGATTGGTTTTGGGGAAGCTAAGGGAGCATCAGTTATATGCCAAGTTCAGCAAATGTGAGTTTTGGCTAAAGGAAGTTGGATTTCTCGGACACATTATATCCGGAGAAGGTATCGCAGTAGACCCTACCAAAGTAGTCACTGTGACCAATTGGGAAGCACCAATGACAGTTGGAGAGATCCGGAGTTTTCTTGGACTCGCAGGATACTACCGGAGATTCATTGAGAATTTCTCAAGGATTGCAAAGCCTATGACAAAGTTATTGAAGAAGGATACTAAGTTCGTATGGACTGAGGAGTGTGAGGCTAGTTTCCAAGAGTTGAAGAAACGTTTGGTTACCTCACCAGTGTTGATTTTGCCAGATCAGACTAAGGATTATGAAGTGTATTGCGACGCTTCACGTAGAGGACTTGGAGCAGTGCTTATGCAAGAGGGTAGAGTTGTTTCGTATGCTTCACGACAACTTAAGCCCCATGAGTTGAATTATGCTACTCATGATTTGGAGTTAGCAGCCGTAGTGCATGCATTAAAAACGTGGAGACATTTTCTCGCTGGAAATCGTTGTGAAGTGTACACGGATCACAAGAGTTTGAAGTACATTTTCACGCAAAAGGAGTTAAATCTCAGGCAGAGGAGATGGTTGGAACTTATTAAGGACTATGATATGAGATTACATTATCACCCCGGGAAGGCTAACGTTGTAGCAGACGCGTTGAGCCGCAAGAGCCATGTCAATACTCTAATGACGGGGGAAATACCCAAGGAGTTAGCCGAGGATCTTCGAGAGCTATGTTTGGAAATAGTTCCAAGAGGCTATGTAGCAGCATTGGAGAATCAGTCTACGCTGATGGATAAAATCAGAGAAGCTCAAAAGGCAGATACGGAGGTTGCCACTATTAAGGAACGGATGAGCAAAGCAAAGGCTAAGGGATTTCGTGAGGATGAGTACGATACCCTACGGTTTGAGGACCGTGTTTATGTGCCAAATAACCCGGAGATCAGGAAGTTAATTCTGCAAGAGGCACATGATTCACCCTATTCGATTCACCCAGGAAATACCAAGATGTATTTGGATTTGAAGGAAACATTCTGGTGGACCGGAATGAAGAAGGATATCGCAGAGTATGTAGTTGTTTGTGATGTTTGTCAGAGGGTGAAAGCAGAACATCAGAAGCTAGCTGGATTGTTATAGCCCTTACCTATACCCGAATGGAAGTGGGATAAATTAGGTATGGATTTCATCACGGGATTGCCCAGGACTCGTTCCGGCTATGACTCGATTTGGGTTGTAGTTGATCGTTTGACGAAGGTAGCACATTTCATCCCAGTAAAGACTACCTACAGCAGTGCCAAATTGGCTAAGATATACATGACGAGGATTGTATGCTTGCATGGAGTTCCGAGGAGTATCGTATAGAGGGACCCAATTCACCTCAAAGTTCTGGAAGCAGTTACACGAAACATTGGGGACTAGGCTAGAGTTTAGCACAGCTTTCCACCCACAGACAGATGGACAAACCGAGAGAGTCAATCAGATTTTGGAGGATATGCTTAGAGCTTGTGTTTTGGATTATGGATCAAGTTGGGATGACAACTTGCCCTACGCGGAGTTTTCTTACAACAACAGCTATTAGTCCAGTTTGAAGATGGCCCCTTTCGAAGCCTTGTACGGAAGGAGATGCAAAACCCCGTTGTTGTGGGATGAGGTTGGAGACCGCTAGTTGTTTGGACCAGATTTGATTAAGGAGTCCGAGCAGAAAGTTAAGTTGATTCGCGATAGATTCAAGGCAGCCCAGTCCAGGCAGAAGAGCTATGCAGATTCGAAATGCAAGGAGACAGAATACGCAATCGGAGACAGAGTTTATCTTCGAGTATCTCCACTTCGCGGAGTTAAGCGTTTTGGGGTTAAAGGAAAGTTAGCGCCACGTTTTGTGGGGCCATACAAGGTTTTGGAACGCATGGGATAGGTAGCATACAAGTTGGAATTACCTGAGGGATTATCAGGAGTTCATGATGTGTTTCATGTATCACAGTTGAAGAAGTGTCACGCAGAGATGGCCGATATACCACTGAGAGATACGGTGCTATTGGAGATGATTCAGTTGAAAGAAAATCTGACCTATGAAGAGAAACCTGTTAAGATTTTGGATTATGCCAGCAGAGTTACCCGCAGCAAGGTTATCAAGTTTTGCAAGGTTCAGTGGAGCCACCACACCGAGGAGGAAGCCACCTGGGAACGAGAGGAAGATCTGCTCAAGGACCACCCTCACCTATTTGCTAGCCAACCCGAATCTCGAGGGCGAGATTCATCTTAAGGGGGGTAGGTTTGTAACATCCCAAATTTCAATTTGGAATGTTATACATAGATCATCATGCATATCATATTTTTATTGCATCGTTGGCTCGATCCTAGAAAATTCTACGCAACTCAAGGACCCTCGGAGAGAGTTGGGGATTTCGTTATTTTCATATTTGGGGTTTTTCTCAAATGCTGAAAATAGGATCGTTGATTTTATTTATTTTATCTTCCGTTATTTCTACTACCAAAAATTGAGAGAGGGAATAAAATGACTTTCCCAAAATAAAGAAATAATGAGGATTTAATAAAAAAATCAAATAAGTTATTTTGGAGTTTTCGCCTTTTATTTTGAATTTAGGAAAAATGTGCGTTTTTCAAAATTGCATTTAGGCCCTAAATAAATGTTCATCTAGTCCGGCTTGATTTTAGAAGCCGGGGAAAATTTATTTCGGGATATTTGGAGTCTGTTTAGTATTTCTTTTGATTTTTCTACCGAGCGTAATGTTAAAAAAAAAGGAACCGACCTAACGGGCCGTGCCCGAGCAGGACTCCGCTCGGGGCGCCTTTATATAGCGCCGCCCCCCCAGGCCTCAACCCGCCAGCCCGCCAGCCCGCCACCGCGCGCAAACCCTAACCCTAGCCAGCCGCCGCCGCCCGCGCCGCCGCCGCCGCCGCCCGCCGCCGCTGCCACTGGAGCCGCCGCCCGCGCCCCGAGGTTCGCCGCCGCCTCAAACCGCGTGCCGCCGTTTTTTTTAAAATTGGGCGGTTTTTCCTTACGGTTTTTTTTTCGGTTTTTTTAGATTCGTTTTATTTTAGTTTTCGGTTTTTTTCCGGTTTAGGTTAATTAGCGGACGTTCGTCCGTTAGTTCGTCTTAGCGGACGCTTTTTGTCAGATTCGTTAGATTAACGAACGTTCGTTCGTTAATCTGTTCATCATTTTTCTTTTTCTCGGATTTTTCCGCGGTTATTTTCTGATCGTGATTTCTGATCCGATTTTCGATTTAGTATAACTTTTCGCTCGTTTATCGGAATCAGGTGATTCAAGCGCCTGGAGTTTCGTCTCGAAACCCTCTTTCCGAATAATCTACTTAAACAAGTTTTTGCTACTGTAAAATTTGACTTAGATCCAGATTAGCAAAATGAAGCTGTTTTCTTTCGCCGTTTGACTTTCGTTGCTTTAATTGATTTGATTCTTTTGCAAACCGGAGTTCTTAAGTTGAACATTCTGGTTGGATCTTTTGTTCGAGTTTTACCTGTGCATTAGATGAGTACTTATTGTATACTTGTTTGTTTGTCTACGATAGAATACCCAGAGTGCACCGCCTGTTACTTCGAGTCTCTAGGTTTCGCGGATCATCAGCAAGGCAAGTAACACTTGATCATACCTTTCTACTACCCAGTTTTTATGCATTAGATCTATCCTCAAACATTGCATGAATAGGATCTAATTAAATTGTGGGATGGGAAGTAGATGTGGTAGTACCTATTACCTGTTCTATTATCAAACCTTTGGGAGTTACTTCTACGTTTGCTTATTATGCCATGCTATGCTAGTAGACGTGGATTGGGTGAGTAAATATCCATGACAGATGTGAGATTGTTAATTAATGGTTTATTTAAGGTGGCAACTTAAACACACATCTGGGTGGATTGAGGCACCTGTTTTCTAGCAGGACTTGCCTGTAGTTCTTCGGACCACCACCCAGGCTCAAAGGGATCATGAGATTATTCAAACTAGAAACTTACGTGTGCAGCCACATGCTATTATGGGCTCTAGCATAGTTGACTAAGTTGTACGAACTCATACGGGGTGGACTAGCAGATGTAGGGGATGTAGGTTGGTACGGTCTACCCCTGATGTAAGGTGCTAGTGCTTCTGAAAGACTATGTCTCGGTCATCCGTTTCTCAAACACCATGTAGTGCGAGGAACCAAGCGGAGGCGATCGAGTCATGTGGGGAAAAGTGTGCAAACCTCTGCAGAGTGTACAAACTAATCATGATTAGCCGTGTCCTCGGTTATGGACGTTTTGAGTATCTAGTACCTGGATATCGTGTGAATCTCATCATGTTATTTCTAATTTAATATTGTTGGGTTTAATGAGTACTTTTAATTGGGATTGAGGATGCTGTCAACCATTCTCAATGTTTAACAACCACCATGATAGTTAAATAAAATTTATTCCTTTGCAATAGGGAAAAATTGGCTTTATGCAAAACTGTAATCGTAGAGCTTTACCACCAGCCAAATATGCATGTAGTATAGCCATCCTCTATTGTTATTCTCTATGTGTTACATTGCCAGCATATTCCATGTGCTGACCCGTTTCGGGCTGCAACGTTTCATGTTGCAGACTTTTCAGACGACGAGTAAGGTGCTTTTAGGTCGTGGTCCTATACTCAGTGATGCCGTTGGAGTTGATGGACTCGCTTATCTTCCAAGCCTTCCGCTGTTATCGTATTAGATGGCCTTAAGCCATATTTATTTCATAAGTTCTCTTTTGAGACATTCGATGTAATTAAGTGTGTGATTGCTACTCTGTTATAAATCCTCCAAGTACTGTGTGGTGTCAGCATTACTGATCCAGGGATGACACTGAGCACAGAGGTCAGACTGTTTGAGGTCTGGTCGCTACAAGGTGGTATCAGAGCACACGCTGACTGTAGGACATGGCCACTAAGCTTAAGCCCTAGATCACTACTCTTTCTTCTCTATTCTGACTCCTCATCTTTTCTATTCTTTAGGATGACGGACGCAAAGATCAAGTACGCTCAACCAGATGAAGGTACACCATTTGGATTTCACTTGAAGGAAGTCACCAGGTACCTGAACATTGGACTACCAAGCTTCACCGGGACTTTCAACGCCACTCTGCCTGAAGAGGAGTGTTGGAAGATTCAAGCCCATGTTCTGGGAAGGACATTCGCCCCAATCACCAAGCCTATAGATAGTGTTTTCAGTGCACCAACCTGGAGTCTGGGAAAGAGCATGGCAGCTCATATCACCTTGGGACGCATTGGAGAAGTTTATCAAGAAGACCTCAAGAACACCATCTACCAGATTTGCGGACGCCGGAATGAAGACTGGGAGATAGTCAGCACCAAGAAGGATAGATCCATTGCAGCTTTCATCCAGGAGTTAAACCAGCACATTCGACGCCAGGAGAACCAGATGTGCAATGATATGATAGAGTTAAAGAATGCGAAGGGAAGGATCATCGAGCTTGAAGGAGAACTAAAGTCTACACGCAAGGACTACATGGACGAGATCGTAGCTGTAGCAAAGCACAATAACGATCTTAAGTATGAGATTGAAGAACTCAAGAAGAAATTAGCACTCAAGAATGAAGACAAGTACGAGCAACTACATCATCATCGACGACACCGATTCGGATCCAAGTGAGCCCGACTTTGAAGATGAAGCTGGAGCAGACATCATGGAGTCTTCCACTGGTTCTAATTAATAGATGATCCCACATATTAGTAGTATTCCCTCCCTGTAAACATTATAGTACATGCACCTTTGCGATAGTTAGACCGTTGTAAGCCCTTTGTTTGAATGAATGAAGTGATTTTGAGTGCATTGTCTCATGAGCATTTGGGTAGTGCTTTTCTCCTTAGATCTCATTCTATTCTTAATTTCTCATCTTTTCTAAAACCTTCAGATGCCTCCGAGACGCAACCCCGAGTTTGTTTTCCCGCTAGAGATCACTCAGTTGATTCAGCAGCAGAATACCCTATGCTCAGTAGTATAGCCATCCTCTATTGTTATTCTCTATGTGTTACATTGCCAGCATATTCCATGTGCTGACCCGTTTCGGGCTGCAACGTTTCATGTTGCAGACTTTTCAGACGACGAGTAAGGTGCTTTTAGGTCGTGGTTCTATACTCAGTGATGCCGTTGGAGTTGATGGACTCGCTTATCTTCCAAGCCTTCCGTTGTTATCGTATTAGATGGCCTTAAGCCATATTTATTTCATTAAGTTCTCTTTTGAGACATTCGATGTAATTAAGTGTGTGATTGCTACTCTGTTATAAATCCTCCAAGTACTGTGTGGTGTCAGCATTACTGATCCAGGGATGACACTGAGCACAGAGTTCAGACTGTTTGAGGTCTGGTCGCTACAACTTCCTATACGGTGGGTAACGCCACCACCGAATTTCTCTGTTTGAAGTGTTTCACTCATGGCGTTATTTTTGCTATGTCTTCGCATTTGGTTTGTCTTCAATTTCATCTTATCTTCATGATTTTCTTCACTATGTTGATTTGATTGCTTTCTGATATACATACTAGTGTTCTGTCCTCTACATCATTCACTTATAGCTATGTCTTCCTAGTTGAATCTTTTGAACTAATTGAATGTGATCGGACCCTAATCTCTCTATGCTTTCTATCTCAAACTCTATCTATCCAAATCATATGCATTCTATTGAAACTGTCGAATGTCTTCTCTGTGTCCTTGTCAGCAGAAGACACAGAGACAAACATTAAGTCTGTTTTAAATGATTCATCCTTATTGTTTGAAATCCGGAGAAGCCGGAACGACCATCCGACAAACCTGGCGGGCGTGGGAACGTGGGACAACTCCAAGTATGTTGCATGCTTGCCACATGCCCCTCAGATGTGAACCGCCAGGGGCACCTGCGTAATTGCGTTGTGCCGCACACTTCCTTATAAATACATGTCCCATGCGGTAAAGAAAACCTTCTTCCACCTCTCCACCTCATCAAAACCCTAGCGCCACCGCTAGCTCTCGACGACGCCGACGATGAAGCGCTTAGCTGCCGCGACTTCTCCGACGCTGTCCTCACGCCGGCCACGGACATCGTCCTCTCCGCCGCCGCCGTAGGTGTCCTCCGTCGCCAAGTTAGGGCACGGTGGATTGAACTGCTCGGTCTCCTATTCATCCCATCTAGCAGTTCTTCGTGTGGTAAATAGAACTCTATTTTTACCATCTTTTTGATCCTCAAAGATTCATCCTATTTACCAAAATTGGTTTATGCCTATACAATGTTAGATCTATTCTGTATGCATCTCATACTGCCTAGTATATTCACTTAAGCTTCATATCTAGTTAGATTCCTCACTTGTACTTATTCACGGATTCGTACAAATCTGGAACCAACTCTCAACATATAAGTGAATGTCTTCGCATCATGAGGTCAATGTCTTCAAACTGATTTATCTTCAAAATCTTCTGAGAATGCATATGACCTCTTCCCTTTCCCTCGCATCTCTAATGCTGTCACAGGTACATGTTCGTGGGAGAATCCCTTGGTTCTCATAGTCTGCATTCATTTGCAGAATTCTTACAACATCACATTAACTATCCCGAGGCCAGTTCCTGTTTGTCCAGCAAGCGAAAGCTTTTGAAGCCTTTGAACGTGTTGAAGCCATTCAGTTTGAAGTTCATGGCTGCAGAGAAATAAGTAAGGAAGGGTGGCAGACAGCGTCATGGGGGAACATCAAGAGATTTGCCTGATGACCTCTCAGAGCTTTACAAGACAGGTCCTGAAGAGGATTATAATCAGTGCAAGACACGAATCCAATGGATTCGACGATATTGGGCTGAACAATGGTTCAAATACAAGTTCGTGACCTAGGAATACGCTGAGAAGAATGCTATCAAAAGTCCTTGGGGTGATATTCTCTTTCGAGGCCTTCCACCCAAGAACAGAGCTGAAGCTATTGCACAGGGTTTCTCTCCTTGTATGGTCCGTGGACCTCAGCCTGAAAATGTCGACCCATCGTCATTGCTCTGGTATCGTGATGATAATCTCTTCAAGCGCAACTTCCAGCACGCAACGACATCGGCCAAGGAAAACAAGAAGTCATTGGGATTAGACTTCAACCCTGGTCCCTCTGCTCCCCGTGCTGATGGCTCACGTGATGCAGAACCCAATGTCATCGGTCCTTTCTACAACCTTGATGGCCTCATCACTCACATCTCGGTCCAGGGTGCCAAAGTGGATCATTCTGATGATGATGCTGACACTAATGAAGCCCCAGCTCCTACTCCAAAGCCGCAGAAGCCAAAGAAGGCTAAGGCTTCAAGATCAGCTGCTCCTCCAAAAGCTTCACGTGCGAAGCCATTGGCCACTGCACCTCCTGAAGACAGTGTGCAGTCTGAAGATCTATCACGTATCTCCAAGAAGACGGAGAAGAAAAAGAAAATCGTCAAAAATACTGATCAGACATTGACTCCTGCCGCCATTCTGCGAGAAGAGCACATTGATCTGTCCAGCGATGAAGATCTTGCAGATGATGCTCTTGAGCTACTGATCAAGAGCAAGGAAGAAGCAGAGATCTTCAATGATTTGCCTCTCTTTGATGTGGCAATCATCCATAACTTCATTGATGAGTGGTTTGACACCCCAAATCTCAACTTTGAAGATCTGCAACTTCCCATTGGCCTCAGCGTCTCCTTCAATGGCGCCATTGCTTCTGAGCTAGCTCTTGCTCAGCGCATCGTTGAACTGAAGCACAAGATCGACTATGAGAAAGCTCAGTTCAAGAAGCATGTGGCAAAGCTCAGCATGCAAGATGTCAAAAACTTCTAGATCATGTTGCACGAGCTCAAAGAAGCCTTTCTCAAGAAGCGCAAAGAAGCTAAAGGCTCTCGTGAGCACATGAAGAGTCTAGCTGACAAGTGTGTGCAAGCCTACAATGAGGCTGAGAAGCGCAAGGCTCTTGGTCGTCCTGGCATTGACCCCAGAATGGCTGCAACGAAGAATAAGCCATCAACTGACCAATCTGCACCTTCAAGGCAGGAAGAACCTCACATAGTCTTCCCAAGCAGCATGACTGGCTCGAAGCCAAAGGTCAGGTCAACCGCTTCAGAACTGAAGAAGACGAGGACTACCGAGGCTGAAGCCAGAAAAAGGAAAAATCCTGAAGCCTCTAATGTTGCTCCCTCCAAGAAGAAGCGCAAAACCAAGAAGGATCGGGCTGCTCCCATAGAGCCCTTAGTTGTTGAACCTATCTCAATGGTTCGCCCTGCATCTGAACACCAAGAACGACAGATGATAGTTCATGAGCCTGCTTCCACAGAGGCTCATGAAGCTGAAGACATTCCAGCAGTTGATCCAACCGCTGCTGAAGACATTGGTCACAATGACAATGTTGAAGATGATGAAGTTCTTCCTCAGATCGAACACAACTTGGTATCATCGCCTGTTCTCACGAACAACGAACTCATCAGCATTGGTCGTCCTGTGACGCCAATTGCTCAGGATGCATCACGGGCTGATCACCCACAACAACAAGACTCCCCGAGTACTCCCCAACAACAACAAGTCACACCACCTGTGCAAGAAGAAGAGGATGACTTTGAGGCCCAGCCAACTCCATCTCCAAAGGCGTCGCCAGCATTACGCTGGCTTCGCAAAGGACCAAGGCCTCAAGTACCTCTTTCGAGCGTTCCAGAAGGAGAAGTGCACCACCAATCTGTTGCACGTCAAGTGTTTCCAGAAGCCACTCCGACTGTGAATGTCTCCGTGTCTGAAGCCAAAGCTGCTGAAGACAATCTGGCTGCATCAGCCGATGACAAACTAGACGAAGAACGTGTCCCTACTCCCCCCATTACTGAAGAAGCTATTCCTGAAGTGAACATGCCAGTGCCCGACCCTCCAGCTCATCAAGTGGAGGTTGAAAATCTTGAGGTTGCCACCACCAACACAAATGAAGCCAATGACGTAGCCATGGCTGAAGCAAATGTGGAGCCTGCACCAACCAATGTGACAGAAGTCAATAATGCAACTGCTTTTGAAGCATCTGTTGTGCAGCCTGACGCCTCTGTTGTTGCCACTGCTCCTGTTCCGCCACCAAGGCCTCATACAATTGCGCAAGCATACAACTATGGTCAGCTAATCACTGTCAAATGGCCCGTTCTGGTCCCACCGCCTAATGCCTCTGGTCCTCAGTTTGATTATCATGTTGAGCATAGGCCTCTGGTCCAGAAACCAAAGCCAAGACTGCCAAGGTTCCCAGGTACTGCCACCTCTACAGGGTCCTTCAATGCAAATGGCTTCAAAGCCCACAACACCTTCTTTGACAGAGCAAAGAACCCCTACTCGAGGACAAGAATATCATCTGATCATTTCTGGAGCTATCAGCAGCGAAGCTATTACTCCTGCGTTCTGTATGATCAAGGGCGCATTTTCCCTCATATGCGCCTCGATACTGAAGCTAGTGCTGGACTGCCATGCTTAGAAGAAGCACTTGACTGCTTTCGTGATGCAGGTCTGCTCAGCTTTGTGACAGACAAAGAACATTGAAATGAGGAACTTTTGTTTCAATTCTATACTACCCTCCACATTCGCGACTACTACAGGGATACAAAGACATGGGTTCTCGAGTGGATGACAGGAAATGTTCATCATGAAGCCAAAGCTCTTGACGTCATTGAGCTTACAGGCCTACCCACTCCCGGAGAGCTGTTCGAACCTGATTGTCAACTCCACCGCAATGCACTGGAGAGCATCTTCCATAAGCCAGAGCCCAACATGAGCCAGATGTTGAGCATGATGAAGCCTCTGCCACCTGACGTTGAATACCCAAAGGAGTTCTTTGTTGATGACCTTGAGTATCTGCCTCGCACAATATATCACATCATCAGGCGAACTCTATGGCCTATCAAAGGGCATTCATCAGCTGCAAAACTTGAAGGAGCCATGAAGACATTGGTCTTTTACATCCTCAATGGCATCAGCTTCAATACACAAGAATTCTTCATCCGGCAACTGGCTGCGTCTGGATCTGACCTTTTTGGCCTGAAATTCTATGCTCCATGGGTCATGCGCCTCATCAAGCTACACTCTGCTATCAACTATCAGCCCTCTGCTCGCAATCATCTGATCTTTCTACCAGAGGTTGATATGTCAGTTGAAGCCATATACCCTGAGCCTGCCAAGAAGCCTCTTTGTCTTCAAAATGCTGATCACCAAAGCTTCACTCAACCCATGGAAGGAGTCCAAGTAGTAACTCGTGTCTATCCAATGGCTGGGAACACTCGTCTGCTCACCGTGCGCAAACTGAAGCTACTGAGAGCACAATTGCCCAAAGGCCTAAGAAGCGCTCTCGCGTCCTAAATGACCGAGAACTTCTTGTGGCACTACATCAGAAACAAGACAAGCATCACTTCTGGCTCAAGCGACAGATGCAAAGCCTCTTGGTGGACGTCAATCGCATTCGAAATCTTGCCACCAAGAATGCTTTTGTCACTCACGAGACCTGTCGGCGATCATGGAAGAGTTTGACACTGCTCAGTGTTGAAGCAGATCTTCAAGACGATGGCTTCACTGAAAGATTCAAGTTTGACTCCACTCCTCCACGGAATGCTATCCTACGTCGAACTCCATCCCTTGAAGACTCTAACTATTCTTCCTCCGCGGCAACGATGAATGCCAAAGTGATTGATGATGAAGACGATGCTACTTCACCGCCCCCTACTTCTGCACGCATCGACACTGCACCAAGTTCGTCTGCGCCGCCAAACAACAATGACAACCCTGCTGCTTCACCTACTCCTCATGGGAACGAGTAGATGCTCTATGTCTTCAAACCTTTTTGGTCCTTACTGACAAAAGGGGGAGAAGCATATGAGTTTGATAGTCTTCAAGCGGGTTCATATGGGCGGTTGCTTTATATTTTGCCTAGTGTTTACAACTCTCGCTTTTGATACATTTGGTTCTTTGAGTTGTAACACTTAAACTCGATGGTCGTCTGCCACTTATTTGCTTTTCTGTGATGCGATGATAAATTCCGCATGTGTGATGATAACTTCCGCACTTAGATCATTCTGCAGACGTCCATTTTTCATTATGCATGTCATTCTCTTAGTTATATCATTTCATGCATGATGAATTATCTTCATAAGTTGAAGAGGATCTCCACAAGTACAACCTGCCATGTGCATTTGCTTTCCAAAAGCAAATTACTTATATGCACATCTTCAGGGGGAGCCTTTGCCACTTATAAAGACAATACCCTAAACTTTACAATTTCACATACTTTATCCCCGTTGAAAACTTCAACCAGTTTGTCATCAATCACCAAAAAGGGGGAGATTGTAAGTGCATCTAGTGCCACCCCTAGTTGGTTTTGGAGTATTGACGACAAATTTGGTTGAGGGACTAATGCGTTTGTGAGAATTGCAGGATAACACAGGTAGTGTCCCTCATTGATTCGGTTTACCTACCGGAGATGACCCCTTTTTCTTCTTTGTTGAGTCATAGGAACCACCGTACTGTTAAGTGGGGTCCAAGTGAACAAAGTCAGAATGACTGAAGTGATGCTCAACCCAAATCCTATGTCTTCGAGCGAAGACAATGAGAGCAAATCTTATCCAGAGCTGGATGAGTCAGCTTTGCTTGTAGCCCAAGTAAAGTTGTCGTGTGTGTTTGAAATCTGACCGTTGGAACACGTGTCAGTTCCTTAGTGACCCAGGGTCATTTCGGACATATCAGGTCAGGTTGCCTAGTGGCTATAAATAGCCCACCGCCTACACCATCAATTGGTGGCTGCTCAAAGTTAGTGCACGACTTTTGTCGTTTGAGAGCAACCCACCTCGAAGCCTTTGAGAGAGAGAAATCCTTGCGAGGACAAAGCCCAAACACCCAGAGCCAAAGAGTGTTAGGCATCACTGAAGTCTATCTGTCTGCGTGACCTAAAGACTTATTACACTTGAGGACTATGAATCCTCCAGCCGGTTAGGCGTCGTGTTCTGAGCATCCAAGAGTCATTGTGGATCGCCGATGAACGAAGTCTATGAAGGTTCGGAAGTCTACCTTGAAGACTTACTAGAGTGATTGGGCGAGGACTGTGTGTCCTTAGCTCAAGGGGAGTAAGGTGAAGACGTGGTTTTCTGAGTTGAATCTCAGCCTCCCTAACCAGACGTACAGTTGTCACAGCAACTGGAACTGGTCGAACAAATCCTGTGTCTTCAACAAGTGACTGGTTCTATCCTCTCCCTCCCTTTACTTAGAGTTTGTCTTCGTGAAGTCATTGCCTATTTGTCGTACCTGTTTGACTTCATTGCTTGACTACTATCATTGGTTGTCTTTATACTATCTTCCATCCTGATCCTTACTACTAAGCTGCTATTAGTCTTTGTACTTTCACATTATTGTATACTTGACTATGGTTTGCTTGTTGTAGTTTATATTCCGCTGCATATCAATTAGGTCATTTCTATTGTTTGTCTTCGAAACTTCCATGTTTTGAAGACTTTCATAAAAATCGCCTATTCACCCCCCCTCTAGTCGATAACTAGCACTTTCAATAGTGAATACATGAACTCCTCAAACTACGGTCATCACCGAGAAGTATCCCGATTATTGTCACTTCGGGGTTGTCGGATCAGAACACATAATAGGTGACTATAGACTTGCAAGATAGGATCAAGAACACACATATATTCATGAAAACATAATAGGTTCAGATCTGAAATCATGGCACTCGGGCCCTAGTGACAAGCATTAAGCATAGCAAAGTCATAGCAACATCAATCTCAGAACATAGTGGATACTAGGGATCAAACCCTAACAAAACTAACTTGATTACATGGTAAATCTCATCCAACCCATCACTGTCCAGCAAGCCTACGATGGAATTACTAATGCACCCCGGTGAGCATCATGAAATTGGTGATGGAGGATGGTTGATGATGACGACGGCGACGAATCCCCCTCTCCGGAGCCCCGAACGGACTCCAGATCAGCCCTCCCAAGAGAGATTAGGGCTTGGCGACGGCTCCGTATCGTAAAACACGATGAAACTTTCTCTCTGATTTTTCTCTCCGTGAAACAGAATATATGGAGTTGGATTTGAGGTCGGTGGAGCGTCAGGGGGCCCACGAGACAGGGGGGCGCGCCCAGGGGGGAGGGCGCACCCCCTCCCTCGTGGACAGGGTGTGGGCCCCTGGTCTTGATTCTTTCACCAGTATTTTTTATATTTTCCAAAACTTATCTCCGTGGATTTTCAGGTCATTCCGAGAAATTTTGTTTTCTGCACATAAAACAACATCATGGCGGTTCTGCTGAAAATAACGTCAGTCCGGGTTAGTTTCATTCAAATCGTGCAAGTTAGAGTCCAAAACAAGGGCAAAAGTGTTTGGAGAAGTAGATATGTTGGAGACGTATCAAGAAGCAAGAGGTGAACCACTAATCACCACTTGGGCTCAAATGAAAGATGTCATGCGAGCACGTTTTGTGCCCACCTACTACACCCGCGATCTCTTCAAGAAGCTCCAACTACTCAAGCAAGGAGCAAAGAGTGTTGAAGAATACTACAAGGAAATGGAGATAGCCATGATAAGAGCCAATGTCACGGAAGATGATGAGCAAGCTATGGCCCATTTCTTGAATGGCGTCAATCATCCCATCAAGAAGATTGCCGACTTCCAACCCTATCCAACCTCATTGAGCTCGTGCATCAAGCTACCAAAGCGGAACGTCAAGTGCAAGATGACTTCAAGTACGCTAAGTACTCATCCAAGACCTACGACTTCTCCAACAACCAAGCTTCAATGACTCCAACAACTTCTACCTCAACCAAGCCATCTACAAGAATCGACGACAAGTCAAGTTACAAGAAAGCTTCGACAACCTCAAGTCGTCCTCCTACTACAAGCAACTTCAAGCCGCGCACTTCATCATCTACTCCAACCGATGAGACCGTCAAGACAAGCTCCTTCAAGTGTTTCACTTGCGGCGGCCGAGGCCACAAGTCCTTTCAATGTACAAACAAGCGCACCATGATCCTCAATGACGACGAAACCTATGACTCCATGAGTGAAGAGGAAATGGAAGCCTGTCACATCCCTAATTCTGGTCTGACTTATGCCAGCTTCCATGTGTGCATCATGTTTAAATTCAAATGAAATTTGAATGAGGAATTTTCAAAGCCTCAGAAAACCCCTAAAAATAACCAACATTTAAATCGCATCAAATGAGTCCAAGAAAATGTTCCTGTTGTTTTGTGAAAATATTGGCATGAGGTGAAATTCAAACCAATATTTTTGGAGTCATAGAAATAATTTATTTGGGCCTTTGATTTAAATTAATAATATATTTGGGTTGGAATTATTTCTGTTATATAAGAAATAATGTCCAAATAATCCTAAACCGATATGTTCCATGTTGGATATGTTCTAAACAGTGGGAATGTGCAGTTAGGTGATTTTCGAAAATACCTAAGTATTTTTAGAAAAGCCACAAAGTTGCAGAAAAATAGAAAAGCATAAATAAAAGAGAGAGAGAGCAACTCACCTGGACTTACCTGCAACCCACCTGGCCCAGCACCGTAGCAGCCCAGCCCAAAGGGGCAGCACCGTCTTCTTCCTCCTGCCAGTAGGCAGAGGGGAAGCATGGCATGCGCGCGTGCGTTCCCGGCCACCTCCTACTTGCCGACGATCCCCTAGACGCGTGGAAGACTTTCCCGTGTCGCCCCGATCCCGCTGACCCCCTCGCCCACTCTCCCTCTTCCCTGACTCTCTCTCCCTCTCACAACCGAACGCCACCGCCGCCGCCGTTCGCCATAGCCGCAGCCGCAGCCAACTCCGAGCCTCTCCGACGTGTCCACGAGCATCGCCACGCCTCCCTCGTCCTCTCCGTCTAGCCACGCATTGCCGGAGGCCCTGCATCGACGCCATCTTCATCATCTTCGTCGCCGTCCGCCGGAGATCCCTCTTGCACCCCCGCTCGCTCCGGTGCCTCCCCGAGCTCGTTGACCCCCTCTCCGACCCTGTTGTGAGCTCCTCTTCCTCCCCCTAGCTCCTGTGCTCGTTTGGCCTCTGTAGCCGCCGTTTCCACCGCACCCGAAAGCTCCCCGCCGCCAGCCATGGTGCCGTCGTGGCTAGAGCCACAGTGGCTCAAGCCAAGCTCACCGTTGCGCTCAGCGCACCACCAGGAGTTCGTAGCCACCACTAGCTCGCCCTCCCGTGCTTCCTAGCACTAACCCGCACCAACCCCGAACTCCGGCTGCCCCATTCATGCTCGCCGCTGTCGACTCAGACCACCCCATCTCCTCCTGCTTGGCCGACCAGATGCGCGCGAGCTCCAGCTACGCGTAGGACCAAACCGCGGTCGATTTGGCCGACTGTGGGCAAATTCCGAGCCTCTCCGCCATCTCGGGCTTCACCGGCGACGAGCCGTGGACCAAGTCCGGCGGGTTTGACCCTGCTTGACCGGGGTTTGACTTCCCCCCTGACCCACTGACGTGTGGGCCGCCCTTATTAATTATTATTTAGGTTAGTTTAGCGCTAATTAACCTAGAATAGTGCTTAACCTAACACTAACTAACCCTGTTAAGTTAGTTATGACACTGACACGTGGGACCCATAGGTCAGGTTTGACCTGGACCGCCCCGTTGACCTGCTGATGTCACTAATACGTCATGCTGACGCAATAAGTCATTTTCTGGATTTAATTTAATTCAGGAAATTCCATAAAATGTCCAAAACTTCTAAAAATCATAGAAATTCAACCGTAACTCCAAATGAAATAAGTTATATATGAAAAATGATCAGAAAAATCCAATCTATCCATCTGTACCATTTTCATGCATGTTGGAACAACTTATAGCTGCTGTTTAGCACAAATCATATAAATGGCATTTAAATAACCACATGTGGAGTTTGAATTTGAATCTTGGATTCAAACCAACTCCATTTAACCTACTGCTAGATGCATTAGCTCAAATCACAACATATTGCCATGTCATGATCATGCATCATATTGTGCATTGCATTGATTGTGTTTCTTCCTTGTTTGTCGGTGTTTGTCCCCTCTCAATAGACGTGGTTCCGACGATGAGTTCGATGACACCGATGAAGAGCTTTATTATCTTCAGAAGTGCCAGGCAAGCAAGACCCCCTTGTTCATTCCGATACAATCCTACTCTCTCGCCCCTGCTCTCTTTTACTGCATTAGGACAACAACGATTCAACTGTTACATGCTGCGGTAGTTGAACCCCCTTATCCTCTGCATGACCTGTCATTGCCATAGTAAATAGATGAAACCCACTAGCATGAGTAGGAGTTGTTTGAGCCCTGATGTGCCTACTCATTCATGCTTGTTTGTCATGCCTGCTATTGCTTAGAGTTGTGTCAGGTCTGATTCATCGGGGATGAGTTGGAATGTGGTGAACATGTCCTACTGTTGAGAGCTAAGTGTGCGAACATGATTTGGTAAAGGTAGCGGTGAGAGGCCATGTAGGATTACATGGTGGGTTGTCTCATTGAAACCGTCCTCATGAACTGAGTTCTGTGCTTGTGATCCATGAACACTTACTACCACACATTGGGCTCCGGGCACTCCAAGCTCTCTCAACTTATTAATCAACTT
This sequence comes from Triticum aestivum, assembly GCF_018294505.1. Lineage (NCBI taxonomy): Eukaryota > Viridiplantae > Streptophyta > Magnoliopsida > Poales > Poaceae > Triticum > Triticum aestivum. The sequence goes on along the minus strand of NC_057807.1, from coordinate 211,583,065 downwards.
GATCTCTGTCCAGGAGTTGCAACTAGTTTCTGGTGTTTGTAGGTAGTGTTAGTAGTCTACCAAGTGGCACCCGGTACAGGTGGGCTTGGGACAGACTAGGCACAGTGGCCTGGTGTACCAAGTGGCACCCGAATGGTGGGCTTGGGAACCCCGCACACATCATTTGGGGCCGTGAGCGACACCCCGGCCGGATCTCCTTGCGGATGGAACCCGAATAGGCGATAAACCTGGACGAGAGACTTGTGTGGTTAGTCAGGTCGTGGCCGACTCCCTTGCCAGGCTTCCGCTTGAAGGTTGCCGAGATACACGAGGTGTACATGGCGGTAAGTGGCGAGAGCGTGTGTGAAGAAGTACACCCCTGCAGGGTTAATATGATCTATTCGAATAGCCGTGTCCGCGGTAAAGGACTTCTGGGTTGGCTATACAGTTCATAGACAAGTGAAAGTGGATACTCTAAATACGCAAGATAAGCGTGAGTGCTATGGATGGCGTTCTCGTAGGGAGACGAGAGCGGATCCATAGTGGTGTATTGGTTGGTGAATATGTGGACTCGTGTGCGCCACCTCAAAAGAGTTACTTGCAGTCGTAGTTCAGGATAGCCACCGAGTCAAAGCTGGCTTGCTGCAGTTAAACCCCACCATCCCCTTGATTGATAATGATGCATATGTTGTTAGTTCTGATGTAAGTCTTGCTGGGTACATTTGTACTCACGTTTGCCTATTTTATGTTTTTGCAGAGAGACTTCAGTCTCACTAGTAGATCCACGTGAACTTCGACATTTAGCTTGTTACCTCAGCTACGATCTTGTGCCCTCGGCAGGATCTGGTAGTTAGTCAGGCTTCTTAGCCTTTTTCATTTGTAGTTGTCTGTACTCAGACATGTTAAGCTTCCGCATGTGCTTTGATTTGTGTGCTTTGAATGTTGGGTCATGAGACCCATGTTTGTAATATCTCGCTCCTCGGAGCCTATTGAATAAAATACTTGAGTTGTAGAGTCATGCTGTGATGCCATGTTGTATTTGCACATATCGAGCATATTGTGTGTATGTTATTGAAATGCTTGGTATGTGTGGGATCTGATTATCTAGTTGTTTATCCTTGGTAGCCTCTCTTACCGGGAAATGTCTCCTAGTGCTTCCACTGAGCCTTGGTATCTTGCTACTGCTCCAGAACACTTAGGCTGGCCGGCATGTGTCCTTCTTCGTTCCTGTGTCTGTCCCTTCGGGGAAATGTCACGCGGTGTTTACCGGAGTCCTATTAGCCCGCTACAGCCCGGTTTACCGGAGTCCTGCTAGCCCAGTTGCTACAGCCTGGATTCACTCGCTGATGACCGACACGTTCGTTGCTGGGTCATGTATGCCTGTCCATGTAAGTTAGTGCCACTTTGGGTTCACGACTAGCCATGTCATCCCGGGCTCCTTGTCATATGGATGCTAGCGACACTATCATATACGTGAGCCAAAAGGCGCAAACGGTCCCGTGCCTGGTAAGGCGACACCCATGGGAATACCGTGCGTCAGGCCGCAAAGTGATATGAGGTGTTACATGATAGATCAGTGTGCCATTGAGTCGGGGTCCTGACAGCTTTGGTATCAGAGCTTGACTACCTGTAGGATTACCAAGCGAAACTGGTCGAAGTTGAGTCTAGAAATGCTTTAGTTATATGTAGGGGAATTGATTGTGGGATGGAATGTAAGGCTGTTTTTATTCCTTATACCTTATGCCCTTCTGATCTGATTCATCTTATCTTTTCTACGGGGTTAAGGAGCTAGGCTTTCTCTTCTTTCTACCAGGATCACATGTTACTAATCTATAGACCTATAAGATTGTTGGATTTAAGCCTCAGCTCAGTTTCTACTATCTCCATGTATTCATAGTTGATCTGAGAACCTTGATATTATGATGATCGAGTGGTTATGCCACCATTTTGCAGCATGTCTTAAATCCTCTTAAGCATTTACAACCGTTATATTGTCCGAGTCATCCCAGGTTTCTAAACAGTCCGATGCATTTGCAAATCCCGTCTTACCATTTCAAAGTTCCTTTGTGCCAGTTCAACCACACTAACTAGTGTGTTGAGGTACTTCATTGCCTCGACATTTATGTTGGAGCTATTATTATGACCCTAGGTGTCTAGAGTATCACCTAGTAATTTAGCCATGCTTTGTGTTCCTAGTGTGATGATTCTGGCCATTATTCTCGAAAGCATCCCGTGATGCCATTTAGTTAGTAGGTATTCTACTTCTGGGTTTTGAACCCGAGATTCACCCCACTTACCTCATGTTGATAGTGTTTGCTAGTTCCTTTAGGAAATTAGTAACCTTTGCATTAGTCCTCGAGGTCCGTGGTATTTCCTTCTTCCAAATACTATGAACCACTTATGGCAGATGTTTGTTGGATCAAAAGATCACAACAGGAGTGCTCTCGATGGGCTCTCCATTCTATATTGCGACTCTGCCAGTTCTACTTTTCTGCATGGGTTATCCGGAAGAAACCTGTTGAACTTGATTCGACATACTAACCTATGGATCCACAACTCAGAAAGTTATATGTTCCTCGAGTTGTTCCTCCTTAGTTGTATTCTGGCCCCCGTCTATCAATTGATAGTCAAGGGTATGCGTGCATTCGTTTATCGATGCCTCTTACTCTTATGGTCCGTCAAGCCATTCTATTCTGGAATGACTAGGAGAAACAAACTCCAGAACCTGATCCATATCCAGGATTGGGTCAAAGAAGTTGTACTTCGCAGATCAAATTGCTAATCCAGCTTTTGTTCTGCTCTACCTTGGAGTATTATTATCTTTACATTAAGAATATCATTGGAATTGCACACCATCCTATGAACTCTTGATACAGTGATACTTCTCGCCCTCATTATTCATTTCTCGGCTTCCGTGTTGTTACAACCGGAATGCCGATAGGTGAACTATGATGTGTGAAATCAATACTCCTAGCAACCTTGTTGCTTGGTAGTTAAAGGACAATAATTTCGTTCTTAGCATGTTGGTTATGAATCCTCATTCTAGGATTAATCGTGCTACCTAGTCCCTATTTCCAGTGCACCCTTCGATCAATGAGTTAGGATTGTGCCAATCCCTCGCTCTTGTGATCATATCGTCTTACCCTGAAAAGCAAGATCGTTTGTGAGCTTAGTAACTTATCGGTGGTTCGCAATTTTCCGAATATCTTCTCGGAAGTATCACCAGGTCGTCACATGACCGCTATGTTGAGTTCGTGATCAAGTTGGTTTTCTTGTAACCACCCTTTCTCCAAGAATCTGTGTCGGATACCCTGAGCTAGTTGGTTAGGCTAAATAACAACTTGGAGAGTTGGAAGATAAAAGCTTGTCCGACTTAGTTCATTTTAAGGGATATCTTGTGTGTGTGTGTGTGTGTGTGTGTTGAAGATAGACGATATCTTCCTTGATTGAACCTCGTGATCAATTATTGGATCTATTGTCTTGCCAAAACTTTGATTTGAGTATGGGTTATCCTCAAATCAAATCAGAACCAACGATGTTCGAAATGTTGTCTTACTCGTGGTTGATTCCTCGGGCATACACCATTATATCCTTTGGTCTGACCAATGCTATCACCTTGTTCACATAATTCTGGAATTCCATTTACATGGAAATCTCGATGACTTGTTGTTGAGCCCATCAGCAACATTTTATCTCCTCTATGATTCGTGTTGAACATCTAGCTAGTGTTGGAAACTTCTATAAGCATTATCTTCATGCTCCGTTCATGAAGCATGTGTTGGATTAAAGAAGTGACTTCCTCTGATTCACGTGCATTTGGTGCAAGTTACCGCCGTGAGTTCGAGAAAGATTGTTTTTGTTTTCTCTGGTACCATCCCAAGTCAGTTATGCATGTGCGAATGTATTCTATGGTTTGGTAGATTAATTACCTCCACTCCATATGTATTCCCTAGCACACCAAGCCACTGACTGATTTGTTCCAGGAGAAGGAGTTCCTTTTAAGAGCTAACCCGGGCTTAATCAAGTTCTTCGATATCCTCGATGATGGTTCCCCACCTGAACTCGGTAGCGTTTAACTATAAGACTACTATGTGGCCATGCTTGTCTGGGACAACGTGTTCACATGTTTGTAGCAGAACCAACTCATGTTTTGGAGCTTACTACCGTAGTCCATTACCCGAGAATCTTGCAACATCATCTCGTCGATTTGTGTTGCAAACTTTCATTTTTCTTCCTAGACTTGATGAGTCTGGAATATTCTGACACCAACCAGATCTGAATCTCAGGCAGATATGATGGTTGGAACATTTCCCAAGAACTATAATGTTGGTCTCTTTGTAAACTGGTAAGGTGGATGTCATGGCCAACACACCCAGCCGGAAGACCTATTATTGTAGTATCTTGATTGAGGAAGTTGGCCACCTCCCCATAAGGATTTCATAGGATTTACTCCCGTAGTTGTTCCTTATGGATTTTTGAGTTCCCGAAGTCCGACCGTGCTAAATGTCTCTCGATCGATCATCCAGATTTTGTTTCCTTGGCCTCGCTAAGGTGAAATCTGAGAAGGTGTTATCTTCCTTTGCATCTGCATCCTCCACCATTATTCATCATGGTAGTATGTGGTGTTGCCAGGATCCTTGACACGGACATTGGTAAAACCTTGATGAATATGGAAACGCTCAAGTTCTTGAGAGCACGCACAAGCGCTAGGTGTTATCATTGGCACTAACTGGGATTGCTCTCAGTTTCCTCGGTTATGCTATAACTTTCAAACAGTGGACTCACTCTCTACTGTTGAGCTTCTCCCTAGTTACTAAAATCATCCCTTGTGTTGTTTTCAACAAGGTAATCCACATCATCCATTCTAATCTGGCTATGCCATTCTACCGAACCCCTCCAAATGGTCGCTCAAGAATTGCCTTAGGTTGGTATAAAGAGTTTCAATGATCTCTGAATCAAAGGTAATTCCTTTTGCCACTTAAGGGGATATTTCTACGAGTCGCCCTCCTCTAAGGTATCTCGTTATGGTATCATGGCAACTCAAATCCTTGCTACGTTGACAACTGTTCACCACCCTCTTAAGTGTGGAATTGTTGTCTACCTAGTGAACCTTTGTCATCTATTTCACTCCATCCCTCTGGATGTATGCCTCGTGTCTCACCTTGAGAGATGTCGCTATGTCTCATCCCATGAGTTGATCCTGAGTTGCTCGATCTTCGAGGAGATCGTTTTCTATAGAGTCTCCTTCTGTCGTCATCGTGTTGGATGAAGACCTCGCAAGCAAAGACGTCATGATCCATTTGAATCAATGAATCAACATCTTCGAGAAGGACAGTTGGATCTTGGAAATCATGTTATTAGCTCGTGTCTCTCTGTCTTCTTACCTCACGTCTTGAATCTCGGGTCGAGATTCTTGTTTAGTGGGGGTGAGTTGTCACATCCCTAATTCTGGTCTGACCTATGCCAGCTTCCATGTGTGCATCATGTTTAAATTCAAATGAAATTTGAATTGAGGAATTTTCAAAGCCTCAGAAAACCCCTAAAATAACCAACATTTAAATCGCATCAAATGAGTTCAAGAAAATGTTCCTGTTGTTCTTTGAAAATATTGGCATGAGGTGAAATTCAAACCAATATTTTTGGAGTCACATAAATAATTTATTTGGGCCTTCGATTTAAATCAATAATATATTTGGGTTGGAATTATTTCTGTTATATAAGAAATAATGTCCAAATAATCCTAAACTGATATGCTCCATGTTGGATATGTTCTAAATAGTGGGAATGTGTAGTTAGGTGATTTTTGAAAATACCTAAGTATTTTTAGAAAAGCCACAAAGTTGCAGAAAAATAGAAAAACATAAATAAAAGAGAGAGAGAGCAACTCACCTGGACTTACCTGCAGCCCACCTGGCCCAGCACCGTAGCAGCCCAGCCCAAAGGGGCAACACCGTCTTCTTCCTCCTGCCAGTAGGCAGAGGGGAAGCGTGGCGCGCGCGCGTGCGTTCCCAGCCACCTCCTGCTTGCCGACGATCCCCTGGACGCGTGGAAGACTTTCCCGTGTTGTCCAGATCCCGCTGATCCCCTCGCTCACTCTCCCTCTTCCCTGACTCTCTCTCCCTCTCACCACCGAACGCCACCGCCGCCGCCGTTCGCCATAGCCGCAGCCGCAGCCAACCCCGAGCCTCTCCGACGTGTCCACGAGCATCGCCACGCCTCCCTCGTCCTCTCCGTCTAGCCACGCATTGCCGGAGGCCCTGCATCGACGCCGTCTTCATCATCTTCGTCGCTGTCCGCCGGAGATCCCTCTCGCACCCCCGCTCGCTCCGGTGCCTCCCCGAGCTCGCTCACCCCCTCTCCGACCCGCAGTGAGCTCCTCTTCCTCCCCCTAGCTCCCGTGCTCGTTTGGCCTCCGTAGCCGCCGTTTCCACCGCACCCGAAAGCTCCCCGCCGCCGGCCATGGCGCCGTCGTGGCTAGAGCCACAGTGGCTCAAAGCCAAGCTCACCGTTGCGCTCAGCGCACCACCAGGAGTCCGTAGCCACCAGTAGCTCCCCCTCCCGTGCTTCCTAGCACTAACCCGCACCAACCCCGAACTCCGGCCGCCGCATTCATGCTCGCCGCCGTCGACTCAGACCACCCCAGCTCCTCCTGCTTGGCCGACCAGATGCGCGCGAGCTCTAGCTACGCGTAGGACCAAACCACGGTCGATTTGGTCGACCGTGGGCAAATTCCGAGCCCCTCCGCCGTCTCGGGCTTCACCGGCGACGAGCCGTGGACCAAGTCCGGCGGGTTTGACCCCGCTTGACCGGGGTTTGACTTCCCCCCTGACCCACTGACGTGTGGGCCGCCCTTGTTAATTATTATTTAGGTCAGTTTAGCACTAATTAACCTAGAATAGTGCTTAACCTAACACTAACTAACCCTGTTAACTTAGTTATGACACTGACACGTGGGACCCACAGGTCAGGTTTGACCTGGACCGCCCCGCTGACCTGCTGACGTCACTAATACGTCATGCTGACGCAATAAGTCATTTTCTGGATTTAATTTAATTCAGGAAATTCCATAAAATGTCCAAAACTTCTAAAAATCATAGAAATTCAACCGTAACTCCAAATGAAATAAGTTACATATGAAAAATGATCAGAAAAATCCAATCTATCCATCTGTAACATTTTCATGCATGTTGGAACAACTTATAGCTGCTGTTTAGCACAAATAATATAAATGGCATTTAAATAACCACATGTGGAGTTTGAATTTGAATCTTGGATTCAAACCAACTCCATTTAACCTACTGCTAGATGCATTAGCTCAAATCACAGCATATTGCCATGTCATTATCATGCATCATATTGTGCATTGCATTGATTGTGTTTCTTCCTTGTTTGTCGGTGTTTGTCCCCTCTCGATAGACGTGGTTCCGACGATGAGTTCGATGCCACCGATGAAGAGCTTTATTATCTTCAGAAGTGCCAGGCAAGCAAGACCCCCTTGTTCATTCTGATACAATCCTACTCTCTCGCCCCTGCTCTCTTTTACTGCATTAGGACAACAACGATTCAACTGTTACATGCTGCGGTAGTTGAACCCCCTTATCCTCTGCATGACCTGTCATTGCCATAGTAAATAGATGAAACCCACTAGCATGAGTAGGAGTTGTTTGAGCCCTGATGTGCCTACTCATTCATGCTTGTTTGTCATGCCTGCTATTGCTTAGAGTTGTGTCAGGTCTGATTCATCGGGGATGAGTTGGAATGTGGTGAACATGTCCTACTGTTGAGAGCTAAGTGTGCGAACACAATTTGGTAAAGGTAGCGATGAGAGGCCATGTAGGAGTACATGGTGGGTTGTCTCATTGAAACCGTCCTCAGGAACTGAGTTCTGTGTTTGTGATCCATGAACAGTTACTACCACACATTGGGCTCTGGGCACTCCAAGCTCTCTCAACTTATTAATCAACTTGATCTCTGTCCAGGAGTTGCAACTAGTTTCTGGTGTTTGTAGGTAGTGTTAGTAGTCTACCAAGTGGCACCCGGTACAGGTGGGCTTGGGACAGACTAGGCACAGTGGCCTGGTGTACCAAGTGGCACCTGGATGGTGGGCTTGGGAACCCTGCACACATCGTTTGGGGCCGTGATCGACACCCCGGCCGGATCTCCTTGCGGATGGAACCCGAACAGGCGATAAACCTAGACGAGAGACTTGTGTGGTTAGTCAGGTCGTGGCCGACTCCCTTGCCAGGCTTCCGCTTGAAGGTTGCTGAGATACATGAGGTGTACATGGCGGTAAGTGGCGAGAGCGTGTGTGAAGAAGTACACCCCTGCAGGGTTAATATGATCTATTCGAATAGCCGTGTCCGCGGTAAAGGACTTCTGGGTTGCCTATACAGTTCATAGACAAGTGAAAGTGGATACTCTAAAATACACAAGATAAGCGTGAGTGCTATGGATGGCGTTCTCGTAGGGAGACGAGAGCGGATCTATAGTGGTGTATTGGTTGGTGAATATGTGGACTCGTGTGCGCCACCTCAAAAGAGTTACTTGTAGTCGTTGTTCAGGATAGCCACCGAGTCAAAGCTGGCTTGCTGCAGTTAAACCCCACCATCCCCTTGATTGATAATGATGCATATGTAGTTAGTTCTGATGTAAGTCTTGCTGGGTACATTTGTACTCATGTTTGCCTATTTTATGTTTTTGCAGAGAGACTTCAGTCTCACTAGTAGATCCGCGTGAACTTCGACGTTTAGCTTGTTACCTCAACTACGATCTTGTGCCCTCGGCAGGATCTGGTAGTTAGTCAGGCTTCTCAGCCTTTTTCATTTGTAGTTGTCTGTACTCAGACATGTTAAGCTCCCGCATGTGCTTTGATTTGTGTGCTTTGAATGTTGGGTCACGAGACCCATGTTTGTAATATCTCACTCCTCAGAGCCTATTGAATAAAATACTTGAGTTGTAGAGTCATGCTGTGATGCCATGTTGTATTTGCACATATCGAGCATATTGTGTGTATGTTATTGAAATGCTTGGTATGTGTGGGATCTGATTATCTAGTTGTTTATCCTTGGTAGCCTCTCTTACCGGGAAATGTCTCCTAGTGCTTCCACTGAGCCTTGGTATCTTGCTACTGCTCCAGAACACTTAGGCTGGCCTGCATGTGTCCTTCTCATTCCTGTGTCTGTCCCTTCGGGGAAATGTCACGCGGTGTTTACCGGAGTCCTGTTAGCCCGCTACAGCCCGGTTTACCGGAGTCCTGCTAGCCCAGTTGCTACAGCCCGGATTCGCTCGCTGATGACCGACACGTTCGTTGCTGGGTCATGTATGCCTGTCCCTGTAAGTTAGTGCCACTTTGGGTTCACGACTAGCCATGTCAGCCCGGGCTCCTTGTCATATGGATGCTAGCGACACTATCATATACGTGAGCCAAAAGGCGCAAACGGTCCCGGGCCTGGTAAGGCGACACCCATGGGAACACCGTGCGTGAGGCCGCAAAGTGATATGAGGTGTTACATGCTAGATCGGTGTGCCATTGAGTCGGGGTCCTGACAAAGCCCTTGCGCAAGTGGCCATGCACCGGCGCGTGAACGAAGATGAAGATGATCAAGTATTCTGTGATGAGGATTCGAGCCCTGCTCTCGTTATCTCGAAAGTCTTGACTCTTCAACATCAACAAGAGGAAGACCAAAGATGCCACATTTTCCACACTAAGGCCGGCATCAATGGACGGTCTGTCATGGTCATCATCGATGGAGGTAGTTGTCACAACTTGGCAAGTGAAGAACTATGCTCCAAGATCCAATTGGTCAAGATGAAGCACCCGCATCCATACAAGGTCCAATGGCTAAGCGATTCCGGCACTATAAAAGTTGAGCATACGGTCAAGGTTTCCTTCAAAATTGGAGCATATGAAGACACTTTAGAGTACGATGTCGTCCTGATGTCCGTTTTCCACCTCCTTCTTGGTCGACCATGGCAATTTGACCGAGGCGTCATCCACAACGGGCGTACCAATCACTATAGCTTCAAGATGAAAGGGAAGGAATATGTGCTACAACCTATATCTCCTAGTCAAGTGATCGCCAACAAGCAAGCCACCCATCATGGAGAAAAGAGTGAGAAAGTGATCCACCCAAAAGAGAGTGAGAACCACAAGCCAAAACCGAGTGCCTCCACGATGAGTGACAAGAAAAACTTCGTCCTATTTGCCACCAAAAGTGAGATGAGAGAAGTGTCTCTCATCGAGGGTTATGCACTTTGTCCTTGTGTGCAAAGACGAGGCACCAAAAACTAACACCTCTCACGATCTACCTTTAATGTTGTCTTCTCTTTACAGGAATTCCAAGATGTTTCCCCGATGAGCTACCTCCGGGTCTACCTCCACAACGAGGCATTGAGCACCGAATCGACCTCATCCCCAGAGCACCTCTACCTAACAAAGCTCCATACCGCGTCAACCTCGAAAAAACTAAGGAGATCCAATAGAAAGTACAACAACTCATCGGCAACGGACATGTACGTGAAAGCTTAAGCCCTTGTGCCGTTCCGGTTATACATTTGCCCAAGCAAGATGGTAGTTTTCGCATGTGCTCGGATTGTAGACTGACACGTCTCCAACATATCTATAATTTTTGATTGTTCCATGTTATTAGATGAAAGTGCGTTACGTCGACTAGAGGGGGGGTGTGAATAGGCGATTTTTATGAATTCTTCACTGAGGAATTTCAAGGTGAGGAAATTCCTAAGTGAAGAACTACTTGCAGTGGAATAAGTACTCAAGTATAGGGATAACAGAGCAACCGTATAGTCATCATGATGAAATGAAAGACAAACACAGAGTACAGAAAGCATAAACACAGGATAAGCAGGATGAAGACTAAACAGACTGAAGAAATAGGATTGAGGAATTAGAGAAAGTCTTTAGTCAAAGTCTTCAAACAGTAATGATCAGGTCCATCAACACGTAACTGAGGAAATGAAAAGGTTGAGGAAATAGAACCAATTGGATTTGTGAAGACAATGATTTTGGTAGACCAGTTCCAACTACTGTGACAGTTGTACGTCTGGTTGGAGCGGCTTAGTATTTAAACTCGAGGAGACACAGTCCCGGACACACAGTCCTCACCATATTCTCCTTGAGCTAAGATCACATAGACCTCGCCCAACAGTAGTGGTAAGTCTTCATAGGTGACTTCCAAACCTTCACAGACTTGGTCACTCGGCAATCCACAATTCCTCTTGGATGCTCAGACCATGACGCCTAACCATCTAGAGGATACACATTCCTCAAAGGTAACAAGCATCGATTCACACAAGAACAATCTCTTCAGTGATGCTCAATCACTTTGGGGTTTGTAGGTTTGGGTTTGGGATTTGGGTTTTCCTCACTTGATGATTTTTGCTCAAAGTCCTTGGAGGATGGGATGCTATCAAATGACAAGTGTCAGTTTCTCTCGGAGCAGCCAACCAGCTAGTGGTTGTAGGGGGCGGCTATTTATAGCCTAGAGAGAAGCCCAACATGATAAGATATAAATGCCCTTGGCTGATATGACCGTTAGGTGGTAGGGTATTTTGGACAACTGGCGCGTGACACAACAACAATCGGAATTGAGGTTTGAATTCCTCAGGGCTATCATGTTCCTCACTGTGTAGGCAATTCGCACTGGCGAATTTCTAACTCCTCTGTCAGGACAAATTCCTCAGAGACCAGAAGATCTTCGTCTCTGTCAGTGAAGAAATTGACTGAACTGATATGATATTTCCAATGGCTTCACTCGAAGGATTGGGTAGGTGTAGGATTTTGAGATGAGCATCACTTGGAAATCAGTTTCCTTAGTATTACCTCGACCCCCTATAACAGTACGGTGTTTTCTATGACTCAAGAAAGAGAAAATGAATCTACGAAAACAAAAGTCTTCACGCTTCAGATTTCTTGCATGAATATCAAAGTCTTCAAGGTCACACCAATTTCTTCACTTTCAAAGTCTTCAGGAGAACCAAACTCTTCAGCCGAAGACATTCATTTTTAGGGGTCGATTTTCACTGTAAATATCAAACTTCTCATTGACTTATAGAGCCTGTGTACACTCACAAACATATTAGTCCCTTAACCTATAAGTCTTCAATACACCAAAATCACTGAGGGGCACTAGATGCACTTACAATCTCCCCCTCTTTGGTGATTGATGACAATATAGGTTAAGTTTTCAACGTGGATAAACATATGAATTGAAAGTACTCAATATTGAGGAATTCGATTGCAAGATATAGAATAACTCCCCCTGAGGATGTGCATAGTGAGGAATTTGCTTTTGAAGCAATGCACATTTGAAGAGTAGAATCATGGAGAACTCCCCTTATATCTTGTAATTCATACATGCATTTAACATATGAAATGAAGAATTTGAAATGCGTGATGAAATATGGTGAATGATGTAATTCAACATGCATGCATAACGTTAATGAGGAAATACCATGCAGAAAAATAGAGCAAAAGTATCAGGTCACCATCGGACTTAAGTTTATAACTCAGTCAACAAAAGCTTCAGAAGAGCGAGAGTTGCAACTTAACAAAAAAAACACCCATATATATAGACCTGCTTAAAGACTAACTCAAATATCTCCCCCTTTGTCATCAAATGACCAAAAGGAACAAAAAGTGAGGACTAACACCCCTGAAGAATTTCATCATGAAGTCGATGGAGGAGCGTCAGCGTTGTTGAGGTCGGTTGTTGGGGTAGGGCCTGCCGCAGTGTCGTCCAGATCTTCATTCTCATCGGTATCATGGGATGAAGAATATGAGCTGGGCACCAAATGAGGAACTTCAACTTTCTTGAATTTCTTCGGTGGAGGCTTAGACCAGCCAAAGTCCTGCTTGAAGCCCATCTGCTTGAGATCTTCATCACCGTAAAGGTGAGACAGTATAGCCCAGGTGCGATCACAAACTTCATTGAGATAGTAATGGTTCTTCTTCACTGAATTATATGTGGCAGTCATGTTGTGAAGAATTGAACCAAACTGATGTTTTACCCATTTGTGATTGCGATCCACCTTTTGATGAAGACCGAGGAGAAGCTCACGATCAGTCATCACCATTGGAGCTGTTGCCTGAGGACTTTCCTTGGATGCATTGGCGGCAGAATCATGAGTAGCAGAGTCATTATTGGTGGAGTATGATGTAGCTTTGCGAAACTGTCCATCCAATGGTCGAATGCCATCATTGATTATAGCAGTGGCCTTGCCCTTGTCATCAGCCGAGGAAAATGTCCGCTTGAGGACTTCAATTGGGGGCAAGTAGCTGCCATGGTTGAGTGTATTAGCTTTATAGTTGAGTGAAGACCTTAATCTGAGGAATCTCATGATCCATGGAGCGTAAGGCTTCAACTGGACACTGAAACGTTTGCCAAAGTCCTCATGAAGAAATCATGGTAGTTCATGGGAATACCGTGCATGATATTGAAAAGCAGATTCTTCATGATGCCAACGACTTCTTCATCATTAGAATCGTGGCCTTTGATTGGACTCAGTGTCTTTGTCAGGATGCGGTAGACAGTCCTTGGCACATATTGCAATTCCTTCACAAGGAATTTTGCCCTAGAGGCTTGACCGGGCTTCAACGGCTTCATCAATACTTGCATGAAGTGATCTGACAGCTCAATTTCAGAGTAGAAGAGACGTGCACCTTCTGGGGAGGACTGACTGGCATGGCACGAAGCAATTCAGTGGCCGGTGCCTTATAGTGTGTATTTTCAGTCATTCAGTCCAACACCCATGAGTTCACATCTACAGCATTGCCGGTGATGTGCAACGTCACATAGAATTGAAGAATGAGGTCTTCATTCCAATCGCAAAATGTTAGTGCAGAAATTGAGCAGGCCAGCATCATGAATGGCAGCGAGGACTGGGGTGAAGCAAGGCAGTGATTCCATATCCAAGTGAGGAATATTGTAAGTGCATCTAGTGCCCCTTAGTGATTTTGGTGTATTGAAGACTTATAGGTTAAGGGACTGATGCATTTGTGAGTGTACACAGGTCTATAAGTCTATGAGGAGTTTGATATTTACAGAGGAAGTCGACCCCTAAAAATGAAGTTCTTCGACTGAAGACTTTGGATTTCTGAAGACTTTGAAAGTGAAGAAATTGGTGTGACCTTGAAGACTTGGCAATCATTCGAGGAACATGAAGCCTGAAGACTTTTGTTTTCGTAGTTTCATTTTCTCTTTCTTGAGTCATAGGAAACACCGTACTATTAAAGGGGGTCGAGGAAATACTAAGGAAAAATTTCCATGTGATGCTCAACTCAAAATCCTACACCTACCAATCCCTTCGAGTGAAGCCATTGGAAATCTCATACAGTTCAGTCATATTCTTCAGTGACAGAGACGAAGTTCTTCTGGTCTCTGAGGAATTTGTTCTGACTGAGGAGTTAGGGATTCGCCAATGCGGATTGCCTACACAATGAGGAACATGATAGCCCTGAGGAATTTGAGAGCCACAATTCCAACCGTTGCTGTGCTATGCGCCAGCTGTCCCAAAATATCTACCCACCTAACGGTCATATTATTGAAGGGCATTTATGTCTTATCATGTCGGGCTGCTCCCTAGGCTATAAATAGCCGCCCCCTACAACCACTAGCTGGTTGGCTGCTGCGAGAGAAACTGACACTTGTCATTTGAGAGCATCCCATCCTCCGAGGACTTTGAGCGAAAATCATCAAGTGAGGAAAAACCCAAACCCAACACACCTACAACCCAAAGTGATTGAGCATCACTGAAGAGATTGATCCTGCGTGGATCCGACGCTTGTTACCTTTGAAGACTGTGCTTCTTCCAGACAGTTAGGCGTCATGGTCTAGAGCATCCAAGAGGAACTGTGGATCACCGAGTGACCTAGTCTGTGAAGGTTTGGAAGTCACCTGAAGACTTACCACAAGTGATTGGGCGAGGTCTGTGTGACCTTAGCTCAAGGAGAATATGGTGAGGATTGTGTGTCCAGGACTGGGTGTCCTCGAGTTTAAATACTCAGCCGCTCCAACCAGATGTACAACTGAGACAACAGTTGGAACTGGTCTACCAAATCATTGTCTTCACCAAGCTTACTGGTTCTATTTCCTCAACTCTTTCATTTCCTCATTTCTGTTGTTGTGTGCCTGTTCATATCTGTTTGAAGACTTTGACTGAAGACTTTCTCAATTTCCTCAGTTCAATTTCTTTATTATGTTCGTCTTCTTTCCGTGTTATCCTGTGTTTACGCTTTATGTGCTCTGTGCTTGTCTTCATTCCATTATGATGACCATGCTAGTGTTCTGTTATGTTTACTTCTGAGTACTTATTCCGCTGCAAGTAGTTCTTCGCTGAGGAATTTCCTCACCAGCAAATTCCTCAGTGAAGAATTCATAAAAATCGCCTATTCACCCCCTAGTCAATATAACGCACTTTCAATTGGTATCGCAGCAAGGTACTCCCTTTTTCTGTGTGATTTTGGTTTAACCGCTTGGAGTTTTAGTTATGTCGACCGCAGGTATGATCAAGGTCTCTGCTGGGTGTCGTACCTTCGTTGGAATGGACTACCCCTACTGGAAGAATAAGATGCGAATGCATCTTGAGGCAATTGATAATGATCTCTGGTATGTTGTGGAAAATGGTGTTCCCTCAGTCACACCTTCTCTGAACGCTACTGATGTGAAGAGATTCAAGCAACTCGATTCTCAAGCGAAGAATATCATATGTGGCCATCTGAGCAAAGGACAATATGGAAGAGTGAGTGCTTTGGAAACTGCTAAGCTTATCTAGGATTGGCTGTCCAAAGTGAATGAAGAAGTCTCTACTCAACGCGACTCTCGTGTTGATGTTCTTCGCAATCTCTTCAACCGCTTCAAAAGACTCGACAATGAAAATGTCCAGCAAACCTTCGATCACCTCACTGACATCTCAAATGAGCTTCAAGCGCTTGGCGCCACTGACATCACTGACCATGAGGTGGTGAAGAAATTGCTGAGATCGCTCGATTCTTCATTTGATACTCTGGCACTGATGATTCAAGAACGTGCCGATTACAAGTCACTTGATCCCGCTGATATCCTCGAGAGGCTAAATACTCATGAGTTCTAGCTTGCTGAGAAGAGAGATCTCTATGGTTCGAGCTATGGCAGATCACATGCTCTGAAGGCCAAGGCAGTCTCTGAGTCTGAAGATGAGGACTCTGCTAGCAGCCTTGGTGACCCTGAAGAACTGAGCCATGAACTAGCACTGCTCGTGAAGAAACTTCAGAAGTCCTCAAGACGTGGTTGCTTTGGAAAATCCTCAAGGAGCAATGATTCCTCATCCAGTGACTACAAGAAGAGGCTATGCCACAAATGCAAGAAACCTGGCCACTACATCCAAGATTGCCCTTAGTGGGATAAGGAATCGAAGAAGAAGAAATACAAGGATTACAATTCTGATGACGCAAAGAAGAAGAAGAAATCTTCAAAGTCTTCATCATCAAAATCCTCGAAGTCTTCATCTCACAAGAAGAGCAGCTCTAAGAAGGCTCGGGCATTCATTAGCAAGGAAATGGACTCTGAGGCTGAATCTGAGGAACATGGGGACGAGGAGGCATCTGAGGAGTCCGAGTCTGGTGTGGCGAGCCTAGCTCTCGCTACTGCATACGTCAGCAAGTCTATCTTCAACTCTGAAGAAAATGGCTTCACCAACAAGGCTGATGAAGGCAATGATGACTACGCTCCCACCTATTGCTTCATGGCAAAGGGTGCCAAGGTAACTAAATACGCCTCCTCTGAATCTAGTGAGAGTAAATCTGATGAAAACCTCAAGCCCAGCTACTCCAAACTTGCTAAAATTGTTGTGAAACAACAAAAGGCTTTTGAAAAGGTTCAAAACATGTTAGATAAGAGTGATGATATGTTGGGTGAAGAAATGGATCACACTAAAACCTTGACTGAAAATCTTCAGAGACTTCAGTCCAAGTTTGACAACCTTCAAGGTCATCATAACACTCTCTTATCTGATCACGAGAAGCTTTCTTATGAATTTCTTCAAAGAAAGCAAGATCTTGAAAAGCTAAGAGTGGATTATGAAGATCTTCAGAAGGAGCGCGATTCATTACTTGCTCAACAAATCAACGCTACTCAGGAAGAATTTGTCCCTCCATGTCTAAAGTGCATTGAATGTGAAACTGCTAATTCCTCACCTGAATGTTCAAATGCTTCTAATGCTACAAATTCTTCATCTGTCTCTGCTATCACTAATTCCTCATCTAAGGACATTGCTAGTGTCACTGATGATGCAGGGATGAAGGAATTGTACATGACAAGCATGTACAAAAGCCTCAAAGGGCATCAGACTCTCTGTGATGTGCTCAAAAAGCAGATCCTCAACAGAAACCCTAGGAAAGAGGGTATTGCCTTTGAGAGGAAACTCAATGTTGATGGAACATATTGGAAGCCTGAGCAGTACCCCAAAACCTCATGGGTTGCTGCAAAGGGACCTCCAGTTGATCCATCCAATTTATCTGGCTTTACATGGGAATCTCCTCATTCTTCTGATGAGTCATTTGACTCCAACTATAAACTGTTCAAAAATCAGAATGGTGAAGTATTTGCTAGATATGTTGGCACTAACTGCAGTAACGGTTCCCCTGTGAAGAAAATCTGGGTTCCCAAAAGTTGCCTTGAAAGTCTTCAGGTGAATGTCCTCATGACACCACCTGTGAAGAATAGGAACTCCAGATCAAATTCTTCATATGGACCAAATTCTTCATATGGATCCAAGTCCTCATACGGACCAAATTCCTCACGTGGATCAAATTCCTCAAAAGGATCAAAGTCCTAATATGATCATCATCGTGCTAACCCCTCTGTTTCGCAGGGTAGAGCTAAGGGCTATGAATATGAGCATTATTCTTCTAATCATTATGTTCATAAGTCCTCGAAGAATTTCTCTGCTTATTCATATGCTTACCCTAACCCCTCTTATGTGAAACGAAGTGGACTGGCTTCTATGCCACCTTTCTCATATGGTGCTCGTAGAGTGATGAACTCTTTGCCACCCCTTCAAATGTGGGTGGTGAAGAAAAAAAACTAATCTTTTATGCAGGGTCAGGTCTCCAGACGCGCTCAAAACGTCTGAAGAATTTGTTGGAGACCTGAACAATGCCTGAAAGGATGCAGGATAATCATGATGAAATGAACTTTCATTTCACACGTACTCATACTGTTTATCTATTCTATTGCTCGATGAAATTGATCTGATGATATTGATGTCATATTCTTCACCGATGAATGTCGGTGTACTAGAGTAGGGGTACCCTAGTATCCCGAACTTGTGCACGGGCAGTCGCAGCACCCCGTGGCAAGGCTTGCCGGGTGACCGCCAAGGTCCTCCGTGGTTCCTTTGGAGCCATTCAAGAACAAAGTGTTCAAGCCCAGGGAGATAAGGCCCCGGCAAGAGGAGCTTGCCGGGAAGGCCAACCAAGGCATCTCAAGGAACTTGCCGTGACGCGCCACGCGTCCCGGCGAGGCCCGGTGAGCGACAAGCTTCCGGACGCGACAAGACAACGACCGCGGCAAGGCGCTTGCCGCGGCAAGCTACCACTCTGTACCCGCGCTCCAGTACATACACCAACGTGTCGCCCTGGGACCTTTCTAGGCGCGCGTGGAAAGAGGCTATGCAGCCAGCGGTGCACGGTGGCAAGCGGCCCTGACAAGATTGCCATCGTGGCAAGCGGTGGCGTCCCTGACGGTCCCTTTTTTGCATTGTTTGGGCAACGCATACGGGCATTTAATGCCTTTGTCCCCTGCCGTCAGGGTTAGGTATGATACACTGTACAGGTAGTTGTACCAACCGCAACACCTTTCCATTTTTACCCTTGTCTGCGTTGCCACCTGTCGGTGACCCCTTGAGCATATAAAAGGAGGCCCATGCGCAACGTAGAAAGGGGTTCGAAGGCAGAAAAACACTCACGCTCGGTCTCGTTAGCTGCTAGTGTGTACTGTAGCACTCAGCGCTCCCGAGCAAGAACTCAATACACTTAGACATGCAGCAGTAGGAGTATTATCTCTCCGGAGAGCTCCGAAGCTGGGTAAACTGCTCGTGTGCTTCGCCTCGATCCGCTCTTCGTGCGATCTCCGCCCCCCGCTGAACCGAAAGGGGCTCAGCCCGCCGGTCCCATAGGTGTTCGTGGATCAGTTTCCCTGACATCTTTGGCGCGCCAGGTAGGGGGCGTCGAGGTTGTGTGAACCTGATCCGGCGTGCACACGAGCTAAATCTTCATCTTTTTCATCGACATGCCACCGAAGAAGAAGGCTTCGGAGGCGGCTGTTCCGTCCGCGTCGATCCCACCACCACCGGAGCAAACGGGTGGTGGGGTAGATGCCGGCGGAAGAACGGGCGTCGACGAGGGAGCTCACGGCGCTGCCAGATCCAAGGACAAGGCTGCGCAGACCTCGGCGTCCGTACACGCACCACGCCCATCTCAGGAGGTGCGGGACCGACATCGTCATGGTACTCGCGGTACCATACGTTCGTTGGACCAAGATCGAGCCGGTCGATCTTGGGGTGCTCAAGACCAGCATGCATGCCAACATGCTGGCACGAGCAAGACACGGTCGCCTGGACGGGATACTGCTCCTTCCAACACAGTTAGAAGTCCGAGCATATCCCGCTCCTCGCACTGTTTGCCACTGCCACCCGCCACTACAGCAAAAGCTTTGGCCCGAGCTCAACTGCTCCTGGATTACCTGCCAACGGCGGACAAGATCGACGAATGGAGGTCCACCATTCAGAGTCTCATCGGCTTCGCCAACGGCGACACTCCATGGCAGCCGAGTACATCGCAGCCGCGACAAGACTGCCAAGCACGAGCCGATGGCGACAAAACCGGTGGGGGTGCAACCACCGTGCACTCTCCACCCCGAAGGCCAAGATCGCCGACTCGTCGGATCTACCTCGACAGCGACTCCACCGCATCATCAGACCCACGAGCTCGTCACGATCAGCGCCAAGTTCTTCATGAACGACGGCAAGAAGACGCTCGTACTCGCATCAAGCACCGAAGGGAAGCGCGACGTCAATCGGACCAGCGCGCTGGGCCTTCTGTCGACATGCATGCGCCAGGGGAACTAGGTGACTTGCCGTACGCGGTAGGTTGCCCTGCGTTCACTCGTGAGCTGCGGCAAGTCCAGTGGCCCAGCACGAAGAATTTCAAGCCAGACGTACCAGAGAAGTACGACGGCAAGTCGCATCCGTCGGAGTTCCTCAGCATCTACACCATCGCGGTGCAAGCTGCCGGGGGGCGGGACGAAAAGATCCTTGCCAACTACTTCCCGCTGGTGCTCAAGCCCAATGTCAGGTCCTGGCTCATGCACTTGCCGGACAACTCCATATCCTCCTGGGCAGACCTGTGCCATCAGTTTGTCGGCGCCTTTACAGGCGGCCACAAGCCTAATGGCCAAGATAGCGACCTTCATCTGCTCACCCAGAAGGAAGGAGAGCCCCTGTGCAAGTACATTTAGAGATTCAGCCGTGTACAGCACAACATCCCAGATGTCCACCCTGCCGCGGTCATCAGCGCGTTCCATCAGAACGTGCGAAACCGCAGGATGCGGGAGGAGATGGCGATGTGCAAGATCAGAGACGTCAGTGAGCTATATGCCCTGGCCGACAAGTGTGCACGCGCTGAGGAAGGGAGAAAACTCCCCGGAGAGAATACAGAAGCAGGAGGATCTGATAGCGAGGATGCTGCCCCGGCAAAGAAAAACCGGCGGCAGAACAACAAGAAGAAGAAAGGCAAAGATGTGCTAGTCGTTGAGCAGTCCGGCAACGGAGGTGGCGCCAAGAAAGCCAAAGCTGGTAGCTCCGGCGAGGAGATTGCCGCATGCACCAACTACCAGGCTGTGGCGGTCGCCGACAAGTAGGATGGCACCAACAAGCAGTACTGCAAGATCCACCGCACCAAGGGCCATGACCTCCAGAGCTGCAAGAAGGTCGAGCAGCTTGTCGAGCAGCAAAATGCTGAATACGAGCGACGCGACAAGGAGAAGGCCCAAGAAAGTGCTGGAGGATCCGGCAAGAAAAGCCCCGGCCGAGGAGGACGCCGCGGCAAGGCCAAGCAGCGGCAAGGAGACAGACCTCCCCGCGGCCGCGACAAGGATGAAGATGACGACGAGGATGAAGATATGGATGATGACGAGACCGATGAGCAGGAGTTCCAGAAAGCCACAGAGGTCCTGTGCATTGACAGCGGTGCTTCTCTGCATACTTCACACCGCCAGCTCAAGCAGTGGGTGCGGGAAGTCAATGCGGCAGAACCACCCGTCGAATCACGCAAGCCTCTGAAATGGTCCAACACGCCTATCATCTTTGATATTGAGGACCACCCGGATCGCATAACTGCGGTCGGGTGCTTGCTGATGTTGGTTTCACCAACTATCCGCAACCTCAAGGTCACTAAGATGCTAGTTGACGGCGGGGCCGGCTTGAACCTGATCTCCTCCATGGTACTCCAGAAACTCCAGATCCCTGACAGCGAGCTCGAAGAGACCAGCACATTCCAAGGAATCAATCCAGGAAGGAGCAAGCCAAAGGGAAAGATCACGTTGCCGGTGACATTTGGCAGCGAGTTGAACTTCAGGACTGAGAGAGTCACTTTTGACGTTGCTGACTTTCCGTTGCCTTACAATGGGATACTCGGTCGTCCAGCACTCGCCAAATTCATGGCAGCCTCTACTATGCATACAACATGCTGAAGATGCCAGGCCCGATAAGTGTCATCTCTGTCCCTAGCGACAAGAAGGATGCTCTTATCTGCGCCGACAAGATCTATCGGGAAGTAGCAGCCGCAACAGATCGCAAGTCACTTGCCGTTGAAGCTCCCGGGGGAAGAAGAAGACCAAGTCCGGCAAGAGTTCTGATGCCCACTCCGGCAAGCGCACCTCTTCGGAGTGTTGCGCTACCGTCGAGGACGCACCATCGAGCTCCACCAGCAAGTGTAAGAAGACAATGGTAGCTCCACCAGAGACCAAGAAGGTGTCCACCAAGGAGGATGGCACTGGTAGTACCTTCACCATTAGTGCCACTCTCGACCCTAAATAGGAAAGCGCGCTCGTTGCTTTCCTGCAGGCGAACGTCGACGTGTTTGCGTGGCAACCGTCTGACATCCCCGGTGTTCCCAGGAAAGTAATCGAGCACCATCTTGCCGTCTGTCCTCATGCGCGGCCCGTCAAGAAGAAAGTCAGGAAACAAGCAGTGGAGCGCCAAGAATTCATCGCAGAAGAAATCAAGAAATTGGAAGCAGCAGGCCTTGTTAGAGGAGTTCTCCATCCCACGTGGTTGGCCAATCCTGTAGTCGTGCGCAAGGCAAACGGGAAATGGAGGCTTTGTATTGACTTTACCAATGTCAATAAAGCTTGTCCCAAAGACCCATTTCCCTTGCCGCGCATTGACCATATTGTTGACTCCACGGCCGGATGTGACTTGCTTTCATTTCTTGACGCATACTCAGGATACCATCAGATCTTCATGGCAGAAGAGGATGAGGAGAAGACCGCATTCATCACTCCATGTGGCACATACTGTTTCGTACGGATGCCTTTCGGTTTAAAGAATGCTGGTTCAACATTTGCAAGGGTAGTCCAGGACGCTTTTGAGCCATAAATACACAGAAATGTGGACGCCAACACCAGATGAAGAAATTCCAGAAACGAGCATCCCCGTCAAGGAAGCAAGCAAAGAGTGGCTGATGTACTTTGATGGTGCCTTTTCGCTGCAAGGCGCCGGTGCGGGCGTGCTACTTGTTGCACCCACCGGAGAGCACCTCAAGTACGTAGTCCAGATGCACTTTCCCAGGGAGCAAGCAACAAACAATACCGCAGAGTATGAAGGTTTGCTTGCCGGTCTCAGGATCACGGCAGACCTTGGGATCAAGAAGCTCATCGTCAAGGGTGACTCGCAGCTTGTCATCCGCCAAGTGAACAAGAATTATCAGAGTCCGTTGATGGAAGCTTACGTTGATGAAGTGAGAAAGCTAGAAGAGCACTTTGACGGCCTACAGATGGAGCATGTTCCAAGAGCTGATAACGACATTGCCGATGGCCTGTCGAAGTGCGTCGCACTTAAGTTACCTATGGAACCAGGGATCTTTGTGCTCAAGCTGACTCAACCGTCTGTAACGCCATCAAGTGGACAGAGCAAGAAGAGGAAGTTGATTTCTGGTGACTATTTTCTGGCAGAGCTCCCCGAAGCCGCCGCCAAGAAGGTCCCCAAGATCGACACCAAGGGTGCTGAGGAGCAGTCTGCTCCGGCAAGCCCTAGGGTTTGTTCCATTGAAGCAGACGCCCCCGACAAGTTTTGCTCCGGCAAGCTTGCCGGGGAACGTCAAGCTCTGGCTGAGCCGCAGGTTCTCGCCGTAGAAGCCGATGTTCCTGCAGCAGCAGGTGTGCCTTTAGTCCTTGTTGTCGAGCCACAAGCTCCAGCATGGGCACAACAGATTGTCCGTTTCCTTCAGACAGGAGAACTTCCCGAAGAGCAAGAAGAAGTGGAAAGAGTAGCCCGGCAGTCAAGTATGTAGCAGTTTGTCGACGACACACTGTACAGAAGAAGACTCAACAGTGTGAAATTGAAGTGTATTCACCGGGAAGACGGACAAAAGCTGTTGGTAGAGATACATGGAGGCATATGTGGTCACCACATTGGCGCAAGAGCACTTGCCGGCAAAGCGTTCCGGCAAGGTTTCTTTTGGCCAACAGCCCTCCAGGATGCAACTGCACAAGTAACCAAGTGTGAAGCGTGCCAGTTCCATTCCAAGCAGATACACCAGCCAGCTCAAGCTCTCTAGACGATCCCTTTATCCTGGCCATTTTCGGTCTGGGGGCTCGACATCCTCGGCCCCTTTCGCCGAGCTGTCGGGGGCTTTGAGTACTTGTACGTTGCAATCGACAAGTTCACAAAGTGGCCGGAAGTGGAAGCAGTGAGGAAGGTGACAGCACAGTCAGCAGTCAAGTTCTTCAGGTCGATTGTTTGCCGCTTCGGGATCCCTAACAGGATCATCACCGACAACGGCACGCAATTCACGAGCCGCACCTTCATGCAGTGCGTCCAAGATCTTGGCGCCAAGGTCTGCTTCGCTTCTGTTGCTCACCCGAGAAGCAACGGTCAAGCGAAGAGGGCAAATGCTGAAGTGCTGCGCGGGCTCAAGACCAGGACTTTCGACAGGCTGCGCAAGTACGGAAAGAACTGGATTGAGGAGCTGCCGGTGGTTCTTTGGTCGATCAGGACGACGCCAAATCGAGCCACTGGCCAGACACCTTTCGCTCTAGTCTATGGAGCAGAGGCAGTTCTCCCCACGGAACTCGTATATGGGTCACCTTGAGTGCTCGCTTATGATGAGCTTGAGCAAGAGCAGCTGCGACAAGATGACGCGCTGCTCCTTGAGGAAGACCGTCTTCAGGCCGCTGTACGAGCTGCTCGATACCAGCAAGCTTTGCGCCGCTACCATAGCCGCAAAGTTAATGCCAGAAGTCTCGAGGAAGGCGACCTTGTTCTTCGGCGCGTTCAGTCCGCCAAGAATTCCAACAAGTTGACACTGAAGTGGGAAGGTCCTTACCGGGTGAAACGAGTCACTAGGCCTGGCGCTGTCCGCCTTGAGACCGAAGATGGCATTCCGGTGAGCAACTCCTGGAACATTGAGCATCTTCGTAAGTTTTACCCATAGGGCGCGGTTGCCGGAACCTGTTCCGGCAACCACCTTTTGTACAAGTCTTGCCATTGTTGCATGTAATCCTTTGTACAAAGCCGGGCGCAGACCCCGTGCATAAGTAAAGCTCATGTGCTCCGCACATCTTGTCAATTTCATGCTTTCTATTTTTTGCATGTGTTATCTGACACTTTGTGCAGCGCCTACCCCCGGTAAGCAATAACGAGCCGTAAGGCTCCATATCTTTATTTTCTCTTCTTTCTTTTTCTCAAAGAAAGGAAGGTTCCCTCGCCCACAAGTTTGCTGGGGGGAAAGGAGAAGATAATGGTGTGGACCAGGCGTCGTTCAAGAAAGTTTCGCCTTACCAGGAAGCAAACGACAGAAAAGCTAAGTTGCCAAAGTTTGAGCAATCAGTTTTAAAAATTTTAAGTTATCTTCCTCGAACGACCATGCTTTGTATGGAAAACCTGTGCGCGGAGGAACCAACTCGTAGCTAGTTGCGCCCTTACTTTGTTTCGAGTCCGCTCAACAACTTAAGTGAGCTGCGACTAGTTGCGACAAGGTTTCTTGTCGGTAGCGGCACCGCCAGCAGGCTGCTGACATCCCGCACTCAGCGCTCGTGGCTAAGGTGCCTGCGCCGACAAGTTCCCTAAAAGCGTAGGGCAAAAACATACAAAGGAAGGAATCAAGTAAAGGAAATAACATAGCAATCGCTACCCAAAATAGAGTTATATTACAAGATAGCTTGTCGCAGCTCTAACAGATTGTTCTCATAACATGACCGGCAGCGACAAGAAAAGGAGAAAACGGGCGGCCTAATCTACGCGATCGCCCTCAACCCTCTTGATCCCGCTCACCTTGTCCACAATGGGTGCGACAAGGGTCTTGAGCGCTTCCAGATCAGCATCCGGCGGCAAGGTCCTGAGGACGTTGGTGAGGTTGAGGCCCGGGTTGCGGAAGACCACCTTCACCAACACCTTTTGAAGAGCTCCCGCGCAGATCTTGCGCGACTCGTCGGCCAGCTGCTTTGGGATCTTCTCCCGGAGTAGCTGGAGGGCCGTCGCCACGCCTTTTAAGAACAAAGTGAGCTTGGCGCTGGGTTGGAGGTTCTCATCGGAAGGATACCCGAGATCCTCCATCCCTAGATGTGCCAGCTCCCTGTCAATGGCTGCGGCAATATCCACGAGACCCTCCGTCCAGTGCTCCACATTCTCCCTAAAAGTGTTCTGGGTGACAGCAGCCCTCGCCAGCAGCGCCTCTTCGGCCTTGATCTTCTCCTTCAAGGCCACCTCCTGCTCCCTGGCGACATCCAGCGTCTTGGTCAAAGTAGTCAGCTTCAACTCAAGATCTGCGTTGGAGTCCTTGGCGGTGCTAAGCTCCTTGCCCCTCTCGGCGAGACGACCCTGCAGCTCACCAAAGCTGTAGGCGTCCTTCTCGCGCTCACGCTTGAGCGTGGCAAGCTCTTCACCGCTCGCCTTGAGATCGGCCTCCAGCTGCGCCACCTTCGTCTCCAGCTCCTTCTTGGCGGCCTCGGCAGCTGCAGCAGTATCCTCTGCTTGCTTGAGAGCCCCACCGAATGTTTGCTCGCGCACAGCAAGCTCCTCCTCGTGGCTGTCGAGGTTGACCTTCCGTTGCGCCAACTCGCCCTCCTGCTCAGATAGCTTCTCGGTGGCAAGCCGCTGTTGCTCTTCAACTTCAGCCTTCTCGAGGAGGAAGGCTTTCCGCTCCTCGGCGAGTTGCTGCCGCTCCTCTGCCAGGGACCGGAGAGCTTCCTGGTTAAGACCCCGGAGCTCCTCCGCGCGCTTCTCGATGTCCACTCCCGCCTTCGCAGCAAGCGCTTCTCAGGATTCCAGCTTGGCCTGTCGAGCGCGGTAGAGCGACAACAGCTTCCGCAGCAGCCGCTCCTCCTCAGGCTCGCCGCTGCTGCTGCTCGGCGCGTCAACAAGCGTCAGCCCAGCGGAGGCGAGCACCTCTTCATCAAAGATTTCTCCTTCGACCGGCGCCCTGGAGTTTGACGCCCAGGGGAGCTTGATGAAGATGCCATCGCCGGCCTCCAAATAGGCGCCGGGCTGGGGCTCTTCGGAGCCTGACGCTGCGGCAGCGGCGGAGGGATCGGCGGTCGGCGTAGCGCCTGACGCTCCTACGGCCTCAGGGCCGTCAGTGCGATCGCCAGACCCCTCGCCGGCTTTTGCGGCGACAGCTTTGGCGGCCTCCTCGCCGGCAGGATCATCAATGTCGGCTGCTTCTTCGGTAGCAGCGACGTCGTCGGTATTGCCGCGCGCGTTCTCTTCGCCGGCAACCTCGGTCTCCATCAGCTCCGCTGCAGATGGATCTGACGGCCGGAAAAGGGAGAAAAGTCAAGCAAATATCCAAAAAGAAAATCAGAAGAAGAAGAACCCAAGGGAAGTTTTCAAGCAAGAGGATTACCTGTACTGGGTTCTACAGTTATGGTCTCCGCCACTAGGGGGTCGCTGGTGCCGTCCCTTGCCGGAGAACTCTCCCTTGCCGGAGACTTCTCCCTTATCGGAAAATTCTCCCTTGCCGGAGAACGCTTCCTTGCCGGGGAACCATCCCTTGGCAGTGTAGTCGAAGCAGATGGCATGTCGGGGGCGGCTTCCGGGTGCTCCTGGTGAGGCTGCTCTGCTCCTACACAAACCAATAGTCAGATGTCAGCAAAGAAAGAGCACCCATGCGCGCCTAACAGCGGGAAGTAAACCATATACTTACGCTGGGGGCTGCGCTGGGGGCTGCTTTGGGGAATAGTTGCCGGGTCCGGCAAGGTGGTCTGGGACACACCCCCTGCTGTCGCGGTGGGTTCGTCCTCGATGACAATCACCAGAACCTTGGCTCTCTTCGCCGCTCTCTGGGCCAGAGTCCTGAAAAGGAATGAGTTCGGATTGAAGCAAATCAGATACAAGACAAAACAACAAGAATTGAAGAACTACAAGTACAACAGAGAATCTTACTCTTCTTCTTCCTCGTCAGAGCTGAGCGCGGAGAGGTCGAAGTCCGGCTCACCTCCGGCGCGACGAGGCGGAGGAGTAGGTTCCCTTAGCCGCTTGGCGGGGGTAGTGGCGGTGGTCTGAGACGGCCCAGCTCCGGCCACCGCCGCGGCGTGAGAAGCGGCAGGAGCAGAAGTGGTGGTCCGGGAGGACCCCGCTCCAGTTGCCGCAGCGGCGTGAGGTGCTCCCGCAGCAACAGTGCTTGCCACGGTGGAGCGTGTCGCGCGGCGCGGCGGCTGTTGACTCGTCTGCCGCCCCGCTACGTCCCCGGCCTTGCGGAGACGCCTTCTTGGTGGAGCTGGGGGCTCTGCTTGCGGCGAGCTGTCTGAAGATGAGGAGGAAGAGGAGTTGATCGCCAACGAGCCGCTCGCACCCTCGGCGGGCTCGCTCGACTCGGCTTTAGGCCCGACAAGCTCTCCCTCGCCGGCAAGCCACTCTCGCTCGGCAAGGCTTGCCGCCTCTGCTGCCTCTGCCTCCTCCACGGTGAATCCAAACTCGCCCGCGGCAGCGGCTGCCGCCGCCTCTTCCAGCCTAGTCGCGATGCGCTGCATCTCCGCATCGGTGGTGTCGCGAGTAAGGCTTTTATGTTCATCGGAGCGGACCGGCACTTCCACCAAGCCGTCAAAGAACTCCTGCACGACGTCGTCTGCAGACTCTTGGCAAGTTGGGACAATTCCATGCGAATCGCACAACGACATCATTGCACGGTTGCGGTCGAGCGAGGAATTGTTGAACAGCGGAACGACACCCTTCGGCAACCTGAACACTTCGGGATGTTGAGGGTCGTGCTTGAACAGTTCTAGGAGCATCGCGTCCAGTTCCAGGACAGTGAAGTTGAAGTTGAGGCCCAGGCGCAGCCTCATGATATCCGCCGCATTCTGGAACTCCCAGACGGGTCTCCTCCTCTCCTGCAGGGGGGCGATGCGGCGGCGAAGAAAATCTGAGCCAACGGCGCCTACAGTGAGCCCGGCAAGCCTGAGGCGTAGGATCCGGGTGACGGCGATCTTCAGCCTATCGTCTTCCGGGGCCACGTTGCTCCAATCGTTGCCGCGCGCTACTGGGGCTTGGCGCTGGGCGGTAAATGGCTGCGGGTTCTCCTCGACAATCCAGCACCAGTCTGCTCTCCATTCCTCCCACTTGCTGCGGAACTCTCCCTCCAGATAAGCTTCCTTCTTGCCAGCTCTCGAGATCCAGGCGATCCCGCCGGATAAAGGCTCCCCCCTCTCAACTCGGGGCATAAAGAAGTGGCGAAAAAGAGCTACATTTGGATGGACTCCGACAAAGTTTTCGCAGAGATGTGCAAAAACTGCCATGGTCAGAACAACATTGGGGGTAAAGTCAAGGAGGTGGAACCCGTAGGTGTTCATAATGTCGCAGAAAAATTCAGAGAAAGGCGGGCAGAGCCCGCAGTAGAAGAACAACGCGAAGAAGGGATATCCATTCGGAGCCAGTTCCGAAGCGGCGGCTGAGAGTACCTTCGTGTGCGGATGTGCTCGCGTCCCCGTCGACCAGAAGAGGTAGTAGTACTCCCTCAGCTTCTTCACGGCGAGCTTGGGGGGGAAGATTGCCTACTCCTTTCGCAGCGCCACGAGCCGCTGCGCCTCGGCCGACTTCACGACCTTCCCGGCTTTCGGAGCCATGGCGGAGGTGGTGAGAGAGATCGACGGCGTTGGTGGTGCCGGTGGCAATGGGCGGCGGAGCGCTGCTCTCTTTCAGCTTTGGGAAGAAGGGTGGAGCGGTGGAGGTTTTTTGAGATTGGGATAGCAACCGGCGAGATGGGCGAACTGCCCCTGTTTCCCCTACTTATAAAGAGGGAGGGGGCGGACGTTCCGTCTTTCTGAATAAAGAAACCACCCACGATCTCTCCCACGACGCCGCATTCGACGCGTGTCATTCGGGGAGGGCGCGGTGGATACGGAGTGAAGTACGGCGTAACCCAGGCCGCGCGTGCCCGTGCCCTGTTTTGGGCCTGGCCCAACAGCGCTCGGCACCGTGTGTGGCCCAGGCCCGGGGGCTCCTGTCGGTGTACTAGAGTAGGGGTACCCTAGTATCCCGAACTTGTGCATGGGCAGTCGCAGCACCTCGTGGCAAGGCTTGCCGGGTGACCGCCAAGGTCCTCCGTGGTTCCTTTGGAGCCATTCAAGAACAAAGTGTTCAAGCCCAGGGAGATAAGGCCCCGGCAAGAGGAGCTTGCCGGGAAGGCCAACCAAGGCATCTCAAAGAACTTGCTGCGACGCGCCACGCGTCCCGGTGAGGCCCGGTGAGCGACAAGCTTCCGGACGCGACAAGACAACGACCGCAGCAAGCTACCACTCTGTACCCGCGCTCCAGTACATCCACCAACGTGTTGCCCTGGGACCTTTCCAGGCGCGCGTGGCCAGAGGCTGTGCAGCCAGCGGTGCGCGGTGGCAAGCGGCCCTGACAAGATTGCCATCGTGGCAAGCGGTGGCGTCCCTGACGGTCCCTTTTTTGCACTATTTGGGCGACGCAGACGTGCATTTAATGCCTTTATCCCCTGCCGTCAGGGTTAGGTATGATACACTGTACAGGTAGTTGTACCAACCGCAACACCTTTCCATTTTTACCCTTGTCTGCGTTGCCACCTGTCGGTGACCCCTTGAGCATATAAAAGGAGGCCCATGTGCAACGTAGAAAGGGGTTCGAAGGCAGAAAAACACTCACGCTCGGTCTCGTTAGCTGCTAGTGTGTACTGTAGCACTCAGCGCTCCCGAGCAAGAACTCAATACACTCAGACATGCAGCAGTAGGAGTATTATCTCTCCGGAGAGCTCCGAAGCTGGGTAAACTGCTCGTGTGCTTCGCCTCGATCCGCTCTTCGTGCGATCTCCGCCCCCCGCCGAACCGAAAGGGGCTCGGCCCGCCGGTCCCATAGGTGTTCGTGGATCAGTTTCCCCGACAATGAAGTATATGAGTTCGTAAGTTGCACTATTTCATCTGCAGGATGATCAACCCAAAGCCAATGTGTGGGTCCTCGATAGTGGATGTACAAATCACATGACTGGTGACAAGAATCTATTGATGGATGCTCCTCTATCATCATCACATCTGAAGCATATCATCTTCGCTGACAAAGGCAAAAGTCAGGTATTGGGTCTAGGTAAGGTTGCGATCTCAAAGGATCGACACATGGACAAAGTCATGCTTGTCGAGTCCTTAGGATACAACCTCATGTCTGTCTCAATGCTTTGTGATCTTGATATGGTTGTTGTCTTTGGCAAATATCATTGTATTGTGATCATGGAAGCTGACAATTCCAAAGTCTTCGAAGGCTTTAGGAGAGGATACTTGTACATTGTTGATTTCTCTACAGGACCACAACCGGCCGTATGCCTACTTGCAAAAGCTTCAGAAGGCTGGCTATGGCATCGATGACTTGGTCATGCTGACATGAGGAATTTGCACACGCTTACGAAGAAGAAGCATGTCATTGGCATTGAGAATGTCAAATTCCTCAAGGATCACTTATGCGGAACCTGTGAAGCTGGAAAGATGACAAAGGCCAAGCATCCAGCGAAGACTACCATGACCACCACTCGACCGTTTGAATTGCTTCATATGGATCTCTTCGGTCCTAATAATTATTCTGCTGTTACAAATGATGCATCTCTATATGGCTTTGTTATTGTTGATGATTATTCTCGTTACACATGGGTGCACATTGTCACTTACAAACATGAGGTGTAGGAAGTCTTCAAACGATTTTCCTCGAGGGCTTCAACCAACTTTGGTGTGAAGATCAAGCACACCAGGAGCGACACTGGGACTGAGTTCAATAATTCCGGTCTTGATGACTATCTTGATGAACTTGGTATTACTCATGAGTTATCTGCTCCTTATACTCCTCAGCAGAATGGCGTCATGGAGCGCAAGAACAGGACTCTTGTTGAGATGGCTCGCACTATGCTTGATGAATACAAGACACCTCATCGATTCTGGATTGAGGCTATTGATACTGCGTGCCACATCATCAACAGAGTATATCTTCACAAATTCTTCAAGAAGACTGCCCATGAACTCCTCACTGCAAGAAACCCAATGTGAGTTACTTCAAAGTCTTCGGTGCTAAATGTTGGATTAGAGATCCTCATCACAATTCTAAATTTGCACCGAAAGCACATGAGGGTTTTATGCTTGGTTAGGGAAAGGACTCGCACACCTACAAAGTCTTCAACAACGTTCTTCACAAGGTTGTTGAAACTGTAGATGTGCGGTTTGATGAAACTAATGGCTCGCAAAGAGAGCACCTACCTTATGTGTTAGATGAACCTGCACCTGAGGAATCTATCAAGTTCAAGGCCACTAAGGATGTCATTCCCATCGAAGAATCTACTGAAGAATTCATTCCAGAACGTGATGAACGTCGGGCTGGTGCACCTGAAGAAAATGGTGCTGAGGAAAATGCTCCTAAAGAAAATGCGGATCAAATTCCTCGAAGACAACCCACTCATCCTCGCATTGCAAACGAAGTGCAAATCGAGAAGATCATCAATGACATTGAAGCACCAGGTCCTCTCACACGCTCAAAATCTTCACATTTGTCTAACTTTTGTGGGCACTTTGCTTTTATCTCTATCACAAAGCCCACTAAGGTAGATGAAGCATTTCTGGAGCCTGAGTGGATTCAAGCTATGCAAGAAGAATTACATCAGTTCAAGCTCAACAACGTCTGGGAACTGGTCAAACGTCCAGATCCTCACAAGCACAACATTATTGGCACAAAGTGGATCTACCGCAACAAGCAAGATGAAAATGGCCTTGTGGTGAGGAATAAGGCACGACTTGTAGCTCAAGGCTACACACAGGTTGAAGGAATTGACTTCGATGAAACTTTTGCACCTGTTGCTAGACTTGAGGCTATTCGCATATTACTTGCTTATGCTAACCATCATGATATTATCTTACAACAAATGGATGTGAAAAGTACATTCCTCAATGGTAAGCTTGAGGAAGAAGTATATGTTTCTCAACCCCCAGGTTTTGAAGATCCAAAGCATCCTGACAAAGTCTTCAGACTCAATAAGGCCCTGTATGGCCTCAAGCAGGCCCCTCGGGCATGGTATGATACTTTGAAGTAATTCCTCATGAAGAAAGGCTTCAAACCCAGTTCACTCGACCCAACTCTTTTCACTAAATCTCATGAATTGTTTGTGTGCCAAATTTATGTTGATGATATCATTTTTGGCTGTACTGACCAACGATATAGTGATGAATTTGCCTATATGATGAGTGAAGAATATCAAATGTCTACGATGGGAGAATTGAAATTCTTTTTAGGTCTTCAAATTCGTCAATGACGCAATGGGATATTCATATCTCAGGAGAAATACCTCAAGGACGTATTGAGGAAATTCGGCATGCAAGATTGCAAAGGGGTCAAAATTCCAATGCCCACAAATGGCCATCTATGCACTGATGAAAATGGTAAAGACTTCGATCAAAAGGTATACCGCTCCATGATTGGCTCTTTATTGTACCTATGTGCATCTAGACCGGATATTATGCTTAGTATTTGCATGTGTGCCCGATTTCAAGCTACACCGAAGGAATCACACCATAAGGCTGTGAAGCATATTCCTCGATACTTAGCTCACACACCAACACATGGATTATGGTACCCCAAGGGCTCTTCATTTGATATCATTGGATATTCAAACTCTGACTATGCTGGCGATCACGTGGACCGCAAGTCAACGTCAGGCACATGCCATTTCCTCGGACGATCTTTGGTCTGTTGGTCCTCGAAGAAACAGAACTGCGTATCACTCTCCACTACAGAAGCTGAGTACATTGCTGTTGGATCGTGCTACACTCAACTACTATGGATGAAGCAAACACTCAAGGACTATGGTGTCAGTGTGAAGAATGTGCCTCTCTACTGCGATAATGACAGTGCTATCAAGATTGCTCATAACCCAGTTCAGCACTCGAAGACCAAGCACATCCAGATTCGTCATCATTTTCTTCGTGATCGTGTGTTGAAGGGCGACATCTCCATCGACCACATTGGCACTGAAGACCAGCTGGCCGATATCTTCACTAAGCCCTTGGATGAGAAGAGATTTAGCAAGTTGTGGTGTGAGCTAAATATCCTAGAATCTTCGAATGTTCTCTGAAATGAACACACATCCTAACACTTATGCTGACTTGATGACTTAGATGCGCAACACACGAAGTAACGTTTTTCTTCAATCTATGAAGACTAACCCTCTAAGTGTGAAGAAATTAATGAAGAAATTGATTCTCAGAGCCCTACAACAATTGTACGCGGTGTCTGAAATCAGCTTTCTTATACGGTGGGTTACACCACCAACAAAAGTTGAAAATCTTCAATTTGAGTTTTTCTTTGTTTTTGAAATTCCTTAGTTTTTCAAATTCTTCAACTTTGCTTTGTCTTCACTCTTTTCGGTGTTGTTCTTCATTTGAATATATATATATATATATATATATATGAGTTTTATGTCCTCTACAACATTCAATTATTGCTAATTCTTCAAGTTGATTTCTTCTGCTACGTGAATGTGATCGGACCCTTCCCCCTCTATGCTAAACTCAACCCAGTCTATTCACAAATTCTTCATGTGTGTTCTGATTGAAACTCGTTCAAAATCTTCACTGTGTCCTTGACAGCTGAAGAAATTGCGAACGTAAATTTTAACTTATCTGATCTGAATTTTCGGTTTTGCCACTCAAACCGTTCCGCATCCCACGACAATACTTATCTATTCACCCACGATCGCCACCTCTCAGTACGTGGGTGACACATGTCATGCGAATGAGAAGGGCCAGGGGCACGTTCGTCCGATTTCCTCGGGCATACAGTTTTTCTCTCCCACTATAAATACCCCTGCCTCTTCCTCACTTCATTTTTACTCCGCTCGCTCTCACTCCCACTCGAGCTCCCCGAATCCCTAGCACCGCCGCTACTTCATCGTCACCGGTAGGAAGAGCTTCACTGCCTCGACCTCGTCGCCGTCGTACTCGCTCCGGTTGCGGATTCTTCACTCCGCCGCCACCGTAGCCGTCTTCCTCTGCCGAGTTAGGGCATGGAAGATCTGAACTGACGAACTTCTCATCTACTCTTCATAGTCCATCATGTTCTTCATCTCGGGTAATTAAAAGTTACTTTTACTACCCTCTTTGATTCTTATCTTTTCTTGAAAATCTTCAAAGGTGTTTATTCTTGAAATCTTCACACACATGAACACCTCACATGTCATCTGCTCTTGATTCGTTTCTCTAAGCAATGATTTTCTTCAAGATTCGTCAATTGTGTGGATTTTCAATCTATACAACTCTAGAACCTAAGACAAAGAATGCTTAGTGAAATTCCTCAAGACTCATCTGGTCAAATTCCTCAAACCTATTCATTTTTGAAAAACATTCTGAGAACGCATATGACCTCTCCAAATTCCTCGCAACTATACTCTGTTCACAGGTACAAATGTCCGCTGCTGAATCACTAGGTTCTCATCAACTTAACTCATTTGCAGCGTTCCTCGAAGAAAAGTTGCACACCTCTTCAGAAACTTCAGTTGTCCATATTCCTCAGCTGAAGAAAATGGCTGAAGGTAAGAAGCCACAGAAAGGTGGAAAGAGGCCTGAGGTCAATACTGCTTTCGAAATCCCTGAGGACATTTATGCTGGATACTGCACTCCTGATGAGGCCAAGTTTGGCAAGGAGGACAAAAATCAGCGCAAGGTGCGCATTGAAAGGATAGAGAGGAGATGGGCACGGGAATGGAGGGAGTACAGGTATGTTACTCCCAAGTATATGAAGAAATTCGCACTCAACCCTCCATGCTCAAGACCTCCATTGGCACCAGGCCAAGTGGCAGACCCCATCAGCCTCAAACGTGTTGAGGAGTATGCTGATGAATGGGCAAAGCGCCAGGCCAAACTGGCCAAGCAAGCAAAGGAAGCAGTGAGGAAATTCAATGCTGACTCTGCTGCTGCTGCTACCACTGCTGAGGCCTCTGCTAGTCAGCCGAAGAAGGCGATGCCTAAGAAGCCTGCGCATAAGTCAAGCGCTTCTCCCTCAATGCCGCCATGGCCAAGCTCCTCAGCAATGCCCTCAAGGCCAGATTCTTCAAAGCCCTCACGGCCAATTCCTCAGTCTGCTCCTCATTCCAAGTCCTCAGCCCCTCCGACAAAGTCTTCAGCTGCTCCCACCAAATCCTCTGCACCTGTGCATCTCGCCACATGCCAAAGGACTACAGGAGTCTCAATTGCCTCAGGAGCATCTGCAAGTTCCTCAGCTGCACCAAATTCCTCAGCTGGCCCCTCTCTGCTGAAGAAAAAGGCTACTGCTGGACAAGGCCTTCGACCAAGTCCTCACAAGAAGCAGGTCACCTTCCAAGTGCCCTCTGATGATGATGAGGCTGGTGATGAAGAACTTGCTAAAATCATCAGAGACAGGCAGGCCAGGGCCGCTAGAACCAAAGGCAGCAATGTGCCACTGCTATTGGATCCAAAGTTGATCCTTGACTTCATTGACCTATGGCACAAGGACCCTAACATGCCATTGCTGGAGATGAACCTCACTCCTGGTCAAAGTCATGTTCTGACTGCCTTCATTGAGGAAGAAAAGTGGAAATTTGAAGAAGGCAGAAGGTTGAAGAAAGCGCAGTACAAGAAGCAGCGCTACCTCAAGGACAATGTCCTCACTCTCACTCCTGATCAACTCATTGCTTTGCAAGCTGAAATCAAGCAACTAAGTGATGAATTCAATCGCTACTATGCTGATTGGAAGGGCGCCAAGGTCCGGTTCGTCAAACTGACGAAGAGTTTCACTTCAAGTGCTGCTCCTCCTGTGCACATTGAAGTTACACCGACTGAAGCATCTGCTCAGCCCACTAAAGATCATGCCAGCACCGCTGATGACAATCAGGCTGCTGAAGAAAATGAGAGTACCAGGGCTGATGACTCCATTCCAGCCACTGAAGATATTGCCAGGGCATCCACTAGTGGTGTGCCTGAAGAAAGTGAAGAAGTCAGGGTAACTGCATCAGTTGCGCCTGAAGAAACTGAACCAAAGTCCTCTGCACCTCCTGCGCCTACACCAACTTTGATCCTTCCATCTGCATTAGATGCGAAGAAGACCAAGGCTGCAGAACGTGCAGCTGTGAAGAAAAGGAATGCATCAACTTCATCAAATTCTTCAGCTCCGAAGAAGATGAAGCCTCTGACTAGCTCAATTGACAACCCAATTGATGTCGTTCCCATCTCATTCATGCCATCAAAGGACCTTGTTCCTTTTGGTGAAGATTATGTGATTCCTAGCGAATCTGATGAAGAAACTCCTTCTGCTGCTTCGACAGAGCAGTTGGATGAAGAAATTGAAGTGGATGCAATCCCTTCAACCCCAGTCGTCTCCTTGCCTATGCCTCAGTTCACTGCTGAAGAGGTCGGCGTTGAAGAAATGGAAGATGAGGATGTGGACATTGGTTGTACCCCACCTGTGCTGAATGATGACTTTTGGGAAAGTCAACACCCCAACTCTCTAATGTTCACTCCACTCCAAGCAATTCCCCAGTCCCCAGGTGCTACTGAAGTACAAATGGGATCTGAAGAACCTCTTGCAACCCCGTCTGTCCATGAAGAAATTCCAGCCACTAGTGCTGAAGAAATTGTAAATGAAGAATTGAAGACCCAGGCTGAAGCTGAAGAAGAGCCTAAAATTCCTCAGTCCGTGGATCCTGAGATTGTGATTCCTGAGGTGGTGATGCAATTGACTGACACTCCTCAGCCCAAGCCAAAGGATCCCTTCTCAAAGAAGCAAAAATTCAAGGCTGATGATTTCTTCGGCGAGCATGTGTTCTTCACTGACTTCAACCCGTATGACAATGCTCGTCTTAGAAGGAAGCATTTCTGGACTGCCAGCCAGGCCAACTTCTATTCTTCATTGCTGTTCAATAAGGACAAAGTCTTCGACCACGAGCATATTCCTCATGTGGACATGGAATCAATGCCTTGCTTCTCTCAAGTCCTCAGTATTCTTCATGATGCAGGCTTGCTCAACTTTTTCTCTGACATAGTTGACTGGAATGAAGAGCTCATTCTTCAGTTCTATGCAATGTTGCATATCACAGGTGATGCTGCTGACGTCAACTCTTGGGTGTTGGACTGGATGACCGAAAACACTCACTATAAGGCACCGGCCTCTGAATTGCTTCGAGCCCTGCCAATCAGTCCTCCACCTGACGGTGCTCGTTGTCTGTATGATGAGCCTGAACTCACTGCTCACTATATGCAAGTGCTCATGAAGCCTCTGAAGCCTGGTCAAGCTCCAAGGACCAAATTCCTCATGAAGGAATTGCTCCATGTGCCTAGAACCATCTATCGCATTTTGACGAAGACCATGAGTCCTATCAAAGGCCATGACTCATCCGATGAGGAAATTATTGGGATGATGAAGAATATGCTATTCAACATCATGCATGGCATCCCCATAAATTATCATGATTTCTTCATGAGGACTCTAGCGAATGTTGCACTTTCACCATTTGAGCTGAAGCCTTACGTGCTGTGGATCATGAGATTCCTCAGAACAAGGTCTTCACTCAACTACAATGCTGACTTTCAGAATCTCCTCAACTACTCGCCCC
The DNA here is from genome assembly GCF_018294505.1 of Triticum aestivum. Lineage (NCBI taxonomy): Eukaryota > Viridiplantae > Streptophyta > Magnoliopsida > Poales > Poaceae > Triticum > Triticum aestivum. The sequence goes on along the minus strand of NC_057807.1, from coordinate 211,544,772 downwards.
CGATTGAAGTCCTCAGGCGGACATATTCCTCAGCTGATGAGAAGGGCAAGGCACCAGCTGTTATTGATGAAGGCATTCGTCCATTGGATGGTCAGTTCCGCAGAGCTGCATCTTATTCCACCAATGATGACTCTGCTACTCATGATTCTGCTGCCAATGCTTCCAAGCCAAATCCTCAAGCCACCGCTCCTCGTGTGATGACTGACCGTGAGCTGCTTCTAAGTCTTCACCAGAAGGTGGATCGAAACCACAAATGGGTTAAGCGTCAGTTTGGCTCTATTCTTCACAACATGACCTCTACACATAATGCAGTGAAGAAAAACCATTACTACCTCCATGAAGTTTTTGATCGCACCTGGGCTATTCTGTCACATCTCTATGGTGAAGAAGATCTGAAGCAAATGGGCTTCAAGGAAGATTTTGACTGGTCTGCTCCTCCACCGAAGAAATTCAAGAAGGTCAAGGTTCCTTCCTTGGTGGCCAGCTCATATTCTTCATCGCGCGACACGGACGAGTTCGAAGACTTGGACGACACTGCGGCAGGCCCTACATCGACTCAAGACCCTGACAACGCTGGCGCTCCTCCATCTTCATGATATTCTTCAGGGGCGTTAGTCCTCGTTTTCAACCCTTTTGGTCATTCAATGACAAAGGGGGAGAAATTTGAGTTAGTCTTCAAGTGGGTCTATCTTATATGGGCATTTTTTTTCTAAGTTACAACTCTCGTTCTTTTGATGACTTTGCTGGATCGAGTTGTAATCTTAAACCCTATGGTGGCCTGATACTTTTGTTGAGTTCTTCTGCAAGCTTATTCCTCATTTATGTTAATGCACGCATGCTGAATTACATCAATCACCATATTTCATCATGCATTTCAAATTCTTCATATTATATGTCAAATGCGTGTATGAATTACAATATATAGGGGGAGATCTCCATGATTATAATCTTCAAGTGTGCATTGCTTCAAAAGAAAATTCCTCACTATGCACATCTTCAGGGGGAGTTCTTTTATATCTTGCAATCAAATTCCTCAGTATCACTATTTACACTTCGTATGTTTATCCCCGTTGAAAACTTAACCTATATTGTAATCAATCACCAAAAAGGGGGAGATTGTAAGTGCATCTAGTGCCCCTTAGTGCTTTTGCTGTATTGAAGACTTATAGGTTAAGGGACTGATGTGTTTGTGAGTGTACACAGGTCTATAAGTCTATGAGGAGTTTGATATTTACAGAGAAAGTCGACCCCTAAAAATGAAATTCTTCGACTGAAGACTTTGGATTTCTGAAGACTTTGAAAGTGAAGAAATTGGTGTGACCTTGAAGACTTGGCAATCATTCAAGGAACATGAAGCCTGAAGACTTTTGTTTTCGTAGTTTCATTTTCTCTTTCCTGAGTCATAGGAAACACCGTACTGTTAAAGGGGGTCGAGGAAATACTAAGGAAAATTTTCCATGTGATGCTCAACTCAAAATCCTACACCTACCAATCCCTTCGAGTGAAGCCATTGGAAATCTCATACAGTTCAGTCATATTCTTCAGTGATAGAGACGAAGTTCTTCTGGTCTCCGAGGAATTTGTTCTGACTGAGGAGTTAGGGATTCGCCAGTGCGGATTGCCTACACAGTGAGGAACATGATAGCCCTGAGGAATTTGAGAGCCACAATTCCGACCGTTGTTGTGCTATGTGCCAGCTGTCCCAAAATATCTACCGACCTAACGGTCATATTATTGAAGGGCATTTATGTCTTATCATGTCGGGCTGCTCCCTAGGCTATAAATAGTCGGCCCCTACAACCACTAGCTGGTTGGCTGCTCCAAGAGAAACTGACACTTGTCATTTGAGAGCATCCCATCCTCCGAGGACTTTGAGCGAAAATCATTGACTGAGGAAAAACCCAAACCCAACACACCTACAACCCAAAGTGATTGAGCATCACTGAAGAGATTGATCCTGCATGGATCTGACGCTTGTTACCTTTGAAGATTGTGCTTCTTCCAGACGGTTAGGCGTGATGGTCTAGAGCATCTAAGAGGAATTGTGGATCACCGAGTGACCTAGTCTGTGAAGGTTTGGAAGTCACCCGAAGACTTACCACGAGTGATTGGGCGAGGTCTGTGTGACCTTAGCTCAAGGAGAATACAGTGAGGACTGTGTGTCCAGGACTGGGTGTCCTCGAGTTTAAATACTCAACCGCTCCAACCAGACGTACAACTGAGACAACAGTTGGAACTGGTCTACCAAATCATTGTCTTCACCAAGCTTACTGGTTCTATTTCCTCAGCTCTTTCATTTCCTCATTCTATTGTTGTGTGCCTGTTCATATTTGTTTGAAGACTTTGACTGAAGACTTTCTCAATTTCCTCAGTTCAATTTCTTCAGTCTGTTCGTCTTCTTTCCGTGTTATCCTGTGTTTACGCTTTCTGTACTCTATGCTTGTCTTCATTCCATTATGATGACCATGCTAGTGTTCTGTTATGTTTACTTCTGAGTACTTATTCCGTTGCAAGTAGTTCTTCGCTAAGGAATTTCCTCACCAGCTAATTCCTCAGTGAAGAATTCATAAAAATCACCTATTAACCCCCCTCTAGTCGATATAACGCACTTTCAAATATGCTCATGGTCGAAGACTTTGTCCTTGTTGAAGAGAACTGAAGTATAAAAATTTGCTTGCCTGGCTGTCCAGAAGCGCTTCCTCCTCCAACGAGCAGAATCATAGGGATTGTAATCAGTGAAGAATACATGCTCATTGAAGAAGGAATCAGCCTTGAACTTCGGAGTTTTGGAGAATGGATTCTTCGGCTGTGGCTTAGGAGTGTCAGTGATTTGAAGAATAACCGCTAGAATTTCAATTTCTGGAGCCGCATGCTGAGGAATTTCAGTTTCTGCTTCATTTGCAGCCTGGGCCTCCATTTCTTCAGCAACATTTTCATCAGCACTAGTGGCTGGAATTTCTTCATGAATGGAAGGGGCAGTATGTATTTCTTCAGAGCCCATCTGAACTTCTGTTGGTGCTAGGGACTGAGGAATTTGCTGTAGTGGTGTGAACAGAGGAGAGCTGGGGTGCTGACTATCCCAAAAATCATCGTTCATCACTGGAGTGGTGCAGCCAATGTCCACATCCTCATCCACTTCCATTTCTTCAACGCCGACCTCTTCAGCAGCGAACTGAGGCGTTGGCGATGATACCTAGGGAGGTGAAGTGAAAGTCTCATTCAGTTTCTTCATCCATATGCTCTGTGGACGCAGCAGAGGGATCTTCTTTAGCAGATTCTTCAGGAATCCGATATGCTTCACCATAAGGAACAAGTTCCTTTGATGGCATGCTTGCAAGAGGAACAACATCAATGGGATTGTCAATTGAACTTGTCAAAATCTTTGCCTTCTTGGGGTCAGAAGATTCTGAGGCAGCTAATGTTTTCCTCTTTTTGAGAGCAGCTCGCTCCGCAGCGTTGGTTTTCTTCACTTCTAGAGCAGAAGGAAGAACTGGGCTTGGTGTTAGTGCCGGAGGAGTAGAGGAAATTGGGGTAAATTCTTCAGGCACAACTGATGCAGTTGGCCTATCTTGAGCAATTTCTTCAGGCGTAGCAACAAAGTCTTCAGCTGGCCTGGCAGGTTCTTCAGGCGCAACACTAGTGGTTGCCCTGGCAGTTTCTTCAGACACTGGAATTTCTTCAGCAGTCCTGGTACTTGTAGCTTCATCAGCAGTCATCAACGGTGCTAGAATTTCCTTCAGTGGCTTGAGCAGATGCTTCAGCTGGAGTTACTTCAATGTGCACAGGAGCAACATCATTTGAAGTGAATTTCTTCGCCATCTTGAGGAATCTAACCTTGGCTCCCAGCCATTCTGCCTTGTAAGAATCAAATTCATCGCTGAGCTTTTTGATATCAGCTTGTAGTGCAATGAGCTGCTCAGGCGAAAGACTCAGAACATTATCTTTCAGGAAGCGCTGCTTTTTATACTGAGCTTTCTTAGCCACTCTGGCTTGATCATATTTCCATTTTTCTTCAGCTATGAACGCCGTCACCATGTGACTTTGTCCAGGAGTGAGGCCCAACTCTGGCATTGGAGCATTTGGATCTTTGTGCCAAAGATCGATGAAATCCAGGACCTTCTTCGGATACAGTAGAAGGGGCACAACACTCCCTTTGGCTCTAGTGGCCCACAGCTATCTGCCCTTGATGATATCAGCTAATTCATCATCACCAGCCTCATCATCAGATGGAGTTTGAAAGACCACCTGCTTCTTGTGAGGACTTGGTCTAGTGCCTCATCCAGCAGTGGCCTTGGTCTTTAGCAGTGTGGGACTGGTTGATGAAGGGTGAGCAGAAGAAATTGCTGAAGCTCCTGAGGTAATTGATATGCCAGTGGTCCTTTGACACATGGCAAGATGCACAGGTGCTGAGGACTTTGCTGGAGAAGCTGAGGGTTTTGAAGCCCGAGGAATTTGTGTAGTTTGAGGAACTGGGGCAACTTGAGGACTTTGCCTCGGTGGAACAGAGGAGCTTGGCCATGAGGGCATTGAAGAAGAACTTGGCCGTGAGGGCATTGCTGGTGAAGTTGGTTTCTTGGCTGGCTTCTTTGGCATAGCCTTCTTGCTTGAAGAAGCCTCAGCAGTGGCAGCGGCAGCAGCAGAATCCTCATCAAATTTCTTCACTGCTTCTTTGGCCTGCTTGGCCAACTTAGCTTGCCGCCTGGCCCATTCATCAGCATAATCCTCACCACGTTTAAGGCTTGTTGGATCAGCTCTTTGGCCAGGTGCCAGAGGAGGTCTTGAGCATGGAGGGTTAAGAGCGAATTTCTTCATGTATTTGGGAGTGACATATCTGTACTCCCTCCATTCTCTTGCCCATCTTCTTTCAATCCTCTGTATGCGCACTTTGCGCTCATTCTTCGTCTCCTTGCTGTGAGTTGACTCATCAGGCGTGTAGTACCTTGCATAGATGTCAGCAGGGATCTCAAAAGCAGTATTGACTTCAAGCTTCTTTCCTCCTTTCTGAGGCCTTTTACCATCCGCTATTTTCTTCAGCTGAGGAATTTGAACGATTGACTTCTCAGAAGAAGTATGCAGCTTTTCTTCGAGGAACGCTACAAGTGAGTTAAGTTGATGAGAACCTAGTGATTCAGCAGTAGACATGTGTACCTGTGAACAGAGTATAGGTGCGAAGAATTTGGAGAGGTCATACGCGTTCTCAGAAGTTTTTGCAAAACTGAACAAGTTTAAGGAAATTGACCCGATGTGTCTTGAAGAGTTTCACTAAGCATTCTTTGACTTAGGTTCTAGAGTTGTGCGAATCGTGAGATTCACACAATTGAGGAATCATGAAGAAAAACGTCACTTAGAGAAACATATCAAGAACTGAAGATTTGTGCTAGGTGTTTAGAGTGTGGAGGTTGAAGAATAAACACCTTTTAAAGATTTGATGAAAATCATCACTAGAATAAATGCGGTAAAAGTAACTTTTAATTACCCTTGATGAAGAACACGACGAACAGAAGGTGTAGATTTGGATGTTCGTCGGCTCGGATCTTCCACGCCCTAACTCGGTGGAGGAAGACGTCTACGGCGACGGCGGAGGGAAGATTTCTGTGGCCGACGAGAGTACGACGGCGACGAGGTTGAGGCAGTGAAGCTCTTCCTCACCGGAGATGATGGAGGTAGCGGCGGCGCTAGGTCTCGAGAAGCTCGAGCGAGGGAGTGAGGTCGAGCGGAGTAAAAACGAAATGAGAAAGGGAAGGGGGTATTTATAGCTGAGGTGAAAAACTGCTCGTCCGAAGAATTTGGACGAATGTGCCCCTGACCCTTCTCATTCACGCGACATGTGTCACGCACGTACTGAGGGGTGGAGATCGTGTGAGATCGTGGGTGAATAGATAAGTATTCCGTGGAATGTGTAACGATTTGAGCAGCAAAAGCCGAAAATTCAGATAAGAATATTTTAATGTGTCGTTCGCAATTTCTTCAGCTGACAAGGACACAGTGAAGAATTTGAACGAGCTTCAAATAGAATGCACATGAAAAATTTGTGAACAGACTGGGTTGAGTTTAGCATGGAGGGGGATAAGGGTCCGATCACATTCACTTAGCAGAAAAAAGCAACTTGAAGAATTAGCAATAAGTGAATGCTATTGAGGTCATAAACTCATATGAAGAACAATGACGGAAAGAGTGAAGACAATGCAAAGTTGAAGAATTTGAAAAACTGAGGAATTTCAAAAAATAAAAAAAAACTCAAATTGAAGATTTTCAACTTTGGTTGGTGGCGTAACCCACCGTATAAGAGAGATGATTTCATACACCGCGTACAACTCTTGTAGGGTTCCAAGAATCAATTTCTTCATTAATTTCTTCACACTTAGAGGGTTAGTCTTCATTGATTGAAGAAAAACGTTACTTCGTGTGTTGCACATCTAAGTCATCAAGTCAGCATAAGTGTTAAGATGTGTGTCCTTTTCAAAGAACATTCGAAGATTCTAGGATATTTAGCTCACACCGCAACTTGCTAAATCTCTTCTCATCCAAGGGCTTTGTGAAGATATCGGCCAGCTGGTCTTCAGTACTTGCATGGTCGATGGAGATGTCGCCCTTCAACACATGGTCACAAAGAAAATGATGACGAAACTGGATGTGCTTTGTCTTCGAGTGCTGAACTGGGTTGTGAGCAATCTTGATGGCACTCTCATTGTCACAGTAGAGTGGCACATTCTTCACATTGATGCCATAGTCCTTGAGGGTTTGCTTCATCCAAGTAATTGAGCACAGCAAGATCCAGCAGCAATGTACTCAGCTTCTGCAGTGGAGAGTGATACGCAGTTCTGCTTCTTCGAGGACCAACATACCAATGATCGTCCAAGGAAATGACATGTGCCCGACGTTGACTTGTGGTCCACCCGATCACCAGCATAGTCAGAGTCTGAATATCCAATGAGATCAAAGGAAGAGCCCTTGGGATACCATAATCCAAGTGTTGGTGTGTGAGCTAGATATCGAAGAATATGCTTCACAGCCTTATGGTGTGATTACTTCGGTGTAGCTTGAAATCGGGCACACATGCAAACACTAAGCATAATATCTGGCCTAGATGCACATAGGTACAATAAAGAGCCAATCATGGAGCGGTATACCTTTTGATTGAAGTCTTTACCATTTTCATCAGTGCATAGATGGCCATTAGTGGGCATAGGGATTTTGACGCCTTTGCAATCTTGCATCCCGAATTTTCTCAACACATCCTTGATTTATTTCTCCTGAGATATGAATATGCCATTGTATTGTTGACGAATCTGAAGACCTAAGAAGAATTTCAATTCTCCCATCATAGACATTTGATATTCTTCACTCATCATATAGGAAAATTCATCATTGTAATGTTGGTTTGTACAACCAAAGATAATATCATCAACATATATTTGGCACACGAATAATTCATCATCACATGTTTTGGTGAAAAGAGTTGGGTTAAGTGAACCGGTTTTGAAGCCTTTCTTCATGAGGAATTCCTTCAGTGTGTCATACCACACCCGAGGTGCTTGCTTGAGGCCATAGAGGGCCTTGTTGAGTCTGCAGACGTGATCCGGGAATTTTGGATCCTCAAAACCTGGTGGTTGAGCAACATATACTTCTTCCTCAAACTTACCATTGAGGAATGCACTTTTCACATCCATTTGATGTAAGATGATATTATGATGGTTAGCATAAGCAAGCAACATGCAAATAGCCTCAAGTATAGCAACAGGTGCAAAAGTTTCATCGAAATCAATTCCTTCAACCTGTCTGTAGCCTTGAGCTACAAGATGAGCCTTATTCCTCATCAGGAGGCCATTTTTGTCTTGTTTGTTGCGGTAGATCCATTTGGTACTAATGATGTTGTGCTTGCGTGGGTCTGGTCGCTTGACAAGCTCCCACACATTGTTGAGCTCGAATTGATGCAATTCATCTTGCATGGCTTGGATCCACTCGGATTCCATGAATGCTTCATCAACTTTAGTGGGCTCTGTGATAGAGACAAACACAAAATGCCCACAAAAGTTAGATAAATGTGAAGCTTTTGAGCGCGTGAGGGGACCTGGTGCGTTGATGTCATCGATGATCTTCTCAATCTGCACTTCGTTTGCAATGCGAGGATGTGCGGGTTGATGACTTTGCTTAGGCCCAGCAGTTTCTTCAGGACCAGTTTCTTCAACAACACCAGCGTGATTTTCTTCGCGATCAGGAATGACTTCTTCAGCAGATTCTTTGGTAGGGATGACATCCTCAGTAGCTTTGAACTTGATGGATTCCTCAGGTGACATTTCATCTAGCACAGGAGGTAGGTGCTCTCTTTGTGAGCCATTAGTTTCATCAAACCGCACATCTACAGTTTCAACAACCTTGGGATGATTGATGTTGAAGACTCTATAGGTGTGCGAGTCCTTTCCGTAACCAAGCATGAAACCCTCATGTGCTTTCGGTGCAAATTTAGAGTGATGGTAAGGATCTCTAACCCAGCATTTAGCACCGAAGACTTTGAAATAACTTACATTGGGTTTCTTGTTAGTGAGGAGTTCATATGAGGTCTTTTTGAAGAATTTGTGAAGATATACCCTGTTGATGATGTGGCATGCAGTATCAGTTGCTTCAGGCCAAAAGCGCTGAGGTGTCTTGTATTCATCAAGCATGGTGCAAGCCATCTCAACAAGGGTCCTGTTCTTGCGCTCCACGACGCCATTCTGCTGAGGAGTATAAGGAGTAGATAATTCGTGAGTAATACCAAGCATATCGAGATATTCATCGAGGCCAGTGTTCTTGAACTCGGTTCCATTATCACTTCTGATATGCTTGATCTTCACACCAAAGTTAGTGGAAGCCCTTGAGGAAAATCGTTTGAAGACTTCCTGCACTTCATTTTTGTAAGTGATGATATGCACCCATGTGTAACAAGAATAGTCATCAACTATGACAAAGCCATATAATGATGCAGAACTAGAGAATGTGGCATAATGAGTAGGGCCAAAGAGATCCATATGAAGTAATTCAAAGGGACGAGAAGTGGTCATGATAGTCTTTGAGGGATGCTTGGCTCTGGTGATCTTTCCAGCCTCACAAGCCCCACAAAGATGATCTTTGAGGAATTTGACACCCTCGATGCCAATGACATGTTTCTTCTTCGCGAGTGTATGCAAGTTCCTCATCCCAACATGACCAAGTCATCGACACCATAACCAGCATTCTGAAGCTTTTGCAAGTAGACATGTGGCAGGATGTGGTCCTGCAGAGAAATCAACAATATACAAGTCTCCTTTCCTAAAGCCTTCAAAGACTTTGGAGTTGTCAGATTCCATTAGTACAAGGCAACGATATTTGCCGAAGACAACAACCATATCAAGATCACAAAGCATTGAGACAGACATAAGATTGAATCCTAAGGACTCAACAAGCATGACCTTGTCCATGTGTTTATCCTTTGAGATTGCAACCTTACCTAGACCCAATACCTTGCTTTTGCCTTTGTCAGCGTAGGTGATATGCTTCAGATGAGATGGTGACAAATCAGTGTCCATCAACAAGCTCCTGTCACCAGTCATGTGATTTGTACATCCACTGTCGAGGACCCACTCAATAGCTTTGGGTTGTTCATCCTGCAGATGAATTAGTGAAACTTACGAACCCATATACTTCATCAGTGAAGAATATGATATCAATTTTATCAACATTAATAGACATAGTAATGTGAGGATGTGACAAATGAATGATTCATTTCTTCATGATTAGCTTGCGTCCTTTCAAGCACATTCAGGTCTCCAGCAAATTTTTCAGACCAGTAAGTTCGTCTGGAGACCTGATCATGCATAAGAGATTAGATCTTTTTCTTCACCACCCACATTTGGATGGGTGGCAAAGAGTTCATCATTCTGCGAGCTCCATAAGGCTGGTCACAGTGGGGAGGAACTTAGGAGTAACATCACACACTCCAATACAACTTTGCTTACGTGGCACGTATTTAATGAAGAGAGAGGTGCTTGTGGTAACTAGCTAAGTTACCAGAACATCACACACTCCAAGAAACAATGAGTCTATAATCTAATAAATACATCGTTGCATGATACTACATAGATGTTCCTACCCACTATGGAGGTAGTAACATAGTCTAGGGAAGTGTGTAAGTTACTAGCTTATGTTCTTGCCCATTGTGACCAGCCTAAGAAAAATATGGCATAGAAGCCAGTGCACTTCGTTTCACAGAAGAGTGGTTAGGATAAGCATATGCATAAGCAGAGAAATTCTTCGAGGACTTATGAACATAATGATTTGAAGAATAATGCACATAATCATAGCCTTTAGACTTTCCCTGCGAAACAGAAGTGTTAGCACGATGATGTTCATATGAGGATTTTGATCCATGTGAGGAATTTGATCCATATGAAGAATTTGGTCCATATGAGGACTTGGATCCATAAGAAGAATTTGGTCCATATGAAGAATTTGATCTGGGGTTCCTATTCTTCATTGGTGGAGTCATGATGACATTCACATAAAGATTTTCAAGGCATCTTTTAGGAACCCAGATTTTCTTCATAGGGGGACCGTTCCTGCAGTTAGTCCCAACATATCAAGCAAATACTTCACCATTCTGATTCTTAAACAGTTTATAGTTGGAGTCAAATGACTCATCAGAGGAATATGAAGAATCAGAGGTAAAGCCAGATAAAGTGCATGGATCTATAGGAGGTCCTTTTGCAGCAACCGATGAGGTTTTGGGGTACTGCTCAGGTTTCCAGTAGGTCCCATCAGCATTGAGTTTCCTCTCAAAGGCAATACCCTCTTTCCTAGGGTTCCTGTCCAAGATCTGCTTTTTAAGCACATCACATAGAGTCTGATGCCCTTTGAGGCTTTTGTAAATGCCTGTCGATACAATTCCTTCAGCCCTGCATTATCGTCAGTGATACATGTGGTATCCTCAGATGAGGAATTTGTAACCACAGAGACAGTTGAAGAATTTGCAGCAATAGAAGCATTTGAACATTCAGGTGATGAATTAGCAGATTCACGCTCAATGCATTTTAGACATGGTGGAATAAATTCTTCCTGAGTGGGACTGATCTGTTGAGCAAGCAATGAATCGTTTTCCTTCTGAAGATCTTCATAACTCGCTTTTAACTTCTCAAGATCTTGCTTTCTCTGAAGAAATTCATAAGAAAGCTTTTCATGATCAGTTAAGAGAGTGTTATGATGATTTTGAAGGTTGTCAAAGTGAGTGTGAAGTCTCTGAATATTATCTGTCAGAGTCTTAGTTCGATTCAATTCCTCACCCAATAGGTCATCGCTTCTGTCTAGTTGATTTTGAATTTTTTCTAAAGCCTTCTGTTGTTTAACAACAATTTTAGCAAGTTTTGAATAGCTAGGCTTGAGATTGTCATTAGATTCATCCTCACTAGAGTCAGAGGGGGAATGTTTGAGTACCTTGGCACCTTTTGCCATGAAGCAATAGGTGGGAGCATAGTCATCGACGCTCTTGTCAGCAGAGTCGGGGAAGTCATTTTCTTTAGTGTTGAAGATGGACTTGCTGACGTAAGTAGTAGCGAGGGCTAGGCTAGCCACACCAGAGTCAGATTCCTCAGATTCCTCCTCTTCCACATTTTCCTCAGATTCAGCTTCAGAGTCCGTTTCCTTGCCAATGAATGCCCGTGCCTTCTTGGAATTGCTCTTCTTGTGAGATGAAGACTTTGAGGATTTTGATGATGAAGACTTTGAAGATTTCTTCTTCCTCTTTGAGTCATCAGAATCGTCATCTTTGTATTTCTTCTTCTTTGATTCCTTTTCCCACAGAGGACAACCAGACATGTAGTGACCAGGTTTCTTGCATTTGTGGCAAGTTCTCTTTTTGTAGTCACGGGACAAGGAATGATCATTTCTTGAAGACTTTCCAAAACAGCCGCGGCGAGAGAACTTCTGGAATTTCCTCACGAGCATAGCTAGCTCCTGGCTCAATTCATCAGGATCACCAAGGCTGCTACCAGAATCCTCAGCTTCGGACTCAGATACTGCCTTGGCCTTCAGTGCACATGATCTTCCCTAGCTTGGTCCATAGAGATCTCTCTTCTCAGCAAGCTGGAACTCATGAGTATTTAGCCTCTCGAGGATATCAGCGGGATCAAGTGACTTGTAATCTGCTCGTTCTTGAATCATCAGTGCAAGGGTATCGAATGAGGTATCAAGCAATCTCAACAATTTCTTCACCACCTCATGGTCGGTGATGTTAGTGGCACCAAGTGCTTGAAGCTCATTTGAGATGTCAGTGAGGCGATCGTAAGTTTGCTAAACATTTTCGTTGTCGAGTCTTTTGAAGTGGTTGAAGCGATTGCGAAGAACATCAACTCGGGAGTCACATTGAGTTGATACTCCTTCGTTGACCTTGGACAGCCTGTCCCAAATTGGCTTAGCAGTTTCCAGTGCACTCACTCTGCCGTACTGTCCTTTGCTCAGATGGCCACATATGATACTCTTCGCTTGAGAATCGAGTTGCTTGAATCTCTTCACATCAGTAGCATTCAGAGACGGAATGACAGCGGGGACGCCATTTTCCACAACGTACCAGAGATTGTTATCAATTGCCTCAAGATGCATGCGCATCTTGTTCTTCCAGTAGGGGTAGTCCGTCCCATCAAAGGTAGGACACCCAGCCGAGACCTTGATCATACCTGCAGTCGACATAACTAAAACTCCAGGCGGTTAAACCAAAATCATACAGAACAAGGGAGTACCTTGCTCTGATACCAATTGAAAGTGTGTTACGTCGACTAGAGGGGGGGCGAATAGGCGATTTTTATGAATTCCTCACTGAGGAATTTCAGGGTGAGGAAATTCCTAAGCAAAGAACTACTTGCAGTGGAATAAGTACTCAGGTATAGGGATAACAGAGCAACAGCATAGTCACCATGATGAAATGAAAGACAAACACAGAGTACAGAAAGCGTAAACACAGGATAAGCAGGATGAAGACTAAACAGACTGAAGAAATAGGATTAAAGAATTAGAGAAAGTCTTCAGTCAAAGTCTTCAAATAGTAATGATCAGGTCCATCTACACATAACTGAGGAAATGAAAGGGTTGAGGAAATAGAACCAGTTGGCTTGGTGAAGACAATGATTTGGTAGACCAGTTCCAACTGTTGTGACAGTTGTACGTCTGGTTGGAGCGGCTGAGTATTTAAACTCGAGGACACACAGTCCTCACCGTATTCTCCTTGAGCTAAGATTACACAGACCTCGCCCAACAGTAGTGGTAAGTCTTCACAGGTGACTTCCAAACCTTCACAGACTTGGTCACTCGGCAATCCACAATTCCTCTTGGATGCTCAGACCATGACGCCTAACCGTCTGGAGGATACACAATCCTCAAAGGTAACAAGCATCGGTTCCACACAGGAACAATCTCTTCAATGATGCTCAATCACTCTGGGGTTTGTAGGTTTGGGTTTTCCTCACTTGATGATTTTTGCTCAAAGTCCTCGGAGGATGGGATGCTCTCAAATGACAAGTGTCAGTTTCTCCCGGAGCAGCCAACCAGCTAGTGGTTGTAGGGGGCGGCTATAAATAGCCTAGAGAGCAGCCCGGCATGATAAGACATAAATGCCCTTGGCTCATATGACCGTTAGGTGGTAGGATATTTTTGCACAGCTGGCGCGTGGCACAACAACAGTCGGATTTGAGGTTCGAATTCCTCAGGGCTATCATGTTCCTCACTGTGTAGGCAATTCGCATTGGCGAATTCCTAACTCCTCAGTCGGGACAAATTCCTCAGAGACGAGAAGATCTTCGTCTCTGTCACTGAAGAAATTGACTGAACTAATATGAGATTTCCAATGGCTTCACTCGAAGGATTGGGTAGGTGTAGGATTTTGAGATGAGCATCACTTGAAAATCAGTTTCCTTAGTATTACATCGACCCCCTTTAACAATACGGTGTTTCCTATGACTCAAGAAAGAGAAAATGAAACTACGAAAACAAAAGTCTTCACGCTTCAGATTCCTAGCATGAATATCGAAGTCATCAAGGTCACACCAATTTCTTCACTTTCAAAGTCTTCAGGAGAACCAAAGTCTTCAGCCGAAGACATTCATTTTTAGGGGTCGACATTCACTATAAATATCAAACTCCTCATTAACTTATAGAGCATGTGTACACTCACAAACATATTAGTCCCTTAACCTATAAGTCTTCAATACACCAAAATCACTGAGGGGCACTAGATGCCCTTACATTATATTGCCCGTTTTGGATGTTTATGGGCTTTATTATACACTTTATATTATTTTTGGGACTAACCTATTAACCGGAGGCCCAGCCCAAACTGCTGTTTTTTGCCTATTTCAGTGTTTCGCAGAAAAGGAATATCAAACGGAGTCCAAACGGAATAAAACCTTTGAGAGAGTTATTTTTGGAACAAACGCAATCCAGGAGACTTGGAGTGGACGTCACAAAGCAAACAAGGAAGCCACGAGGCAGGGAGGCGCGCCCTAGGGGGTTGGGCGCGCCCCCCACCCTCGTGGGCCCCTCGTGGCTCCCCTGACCGACTTCCTTCGCCTATATATATTCACATACCCTGAAAACATCCAGGAGCACCACGAAACCCTATTTCCACCGCGGCAACCTTCTATACCCGTGAGATCCCATCTTGGAGCCTTTTCCGGCGCTCCGCCGGAGGGGGAATCGATCACGGAGGGCTTCTACATCAACACCATAGCCTCTCCGATGAGTTGTGAGTACTTTACCACAAACCTTCGGGTCCATAGTTATTAGCTAGATGGCTTATTCTCTCTCTTTGAATCTCAATACAAAGTTCTCCTCAATCTTCTTGGAGATCTATTCGATGTAACTCTTTTTGCGGTGTGTTTGTCGAGATCCGATAAATTGTGGGTTTATGACCAAGTTTATCTATGCGAAATATTTGAATCTCCTCTGAATTCTTCTATGTATGATTGGTTATCTTTGCAAGTCTCTTCAAATTATCAGTTTGGTTTGGCCTACTAGATTGATCTTTCTTGCAATGGGAGAAGTGCTTAGCTTTGGGTTCAATCTTGCAGTGGCCTTTCCCAATGACAGCAGGGGCAGCAAGGCACGTATTGTATTGTTGCCATCGAGGATAAAACGATGGGGTTTATATCACATTGCTTGAGTTTATCCCTCTACATCATGTCATCTTGCCTAATGCGTTACTCTGTTCTTATGAACTTAATACTCTAGATGCATGCTGGATAGCGGTTGATGTGTGGAGTAATAGTAGTAGATACAGAATCGTTTCGATCTACTTGTTGCGGACGTGATGCCTATATACATGATCATGCCTAGATATTCTCATAACTATGCACTTTTCTATCAATTGCTCGACAGTAATTTGTTCACCCACTCTAATACTTATGCTATCTTGAGAGAAGCCACTAGTGAAACCTATGGCCCCCGGTCTATTTTCCATCTTATAAGTTTTCGATCTACTTTATTTTGCAATCTTTACTTTCCAATCTATATCATAAAAATACCAAAAATATTTATCTTATTATTATCTCTATCAGATCTCACTTTCGCAAGTGGCCGCGAAGGGATTGACAACCCCTTTATCGCGTTGGTTGCGAGGTTCTTGTTTGTTTGTGTAGGTACGAGGGACTTGCGTGTAGCCTCCTACTGGATTGATACCTTGGTTCTCAAAAACTAAGGGAAATACTTACGCTACTTTGCTGCATCACTCTTTCCTCTTCAAGGGAAAAACCAACGCATTCTCAAGAGGTAGCAAGAAGGATTTCTGGCATCGTTGTCGGGGAGGTCTTCGCACAAGTCAAGACATACCAAGTACCCATCACAGACTCTTCTCCCTCGCATTACATTATTTGCCATTTGCCTCTCGTTTTCCTCTTGCCCACTTCACCCTTGCCGTTTTATTCGCCCTCTCTTCCCCGTTCGCCTTTTTTTTCACTTGCTTCTTGTGTGCCTGTTTGCCCTGATGGCCTTGCCTAATAACGTTGATCCTCACCTTAGAAGGTTGGAAGAAATCGAAAACAATGTTAGAAGCTTTATGACTTTACAGTCTGAGCATAATAATTTCTTCAGAAACGAGCTCAAAGAACAAAAAAGCTTTATGGAATACATGAATAAAGATCTTGATGATATGTCTAAGGAATTTTATGGTTTGAATTCTCAGTTTACTCGTCTTGAAAAATCAATAGCCCAAATTTCTGATAAGCAAGCCACCTTAGTTAATAAGATGGCCGCCAAACCAGAAGGGTTAGAAGGAAATAATGATGAAGATCTAAAAGTGATTGATGTGTCTCCTATTAAATCTTGGTAATAGATTGTATTTCCAATTATTCTGATAAGCAAGCCACCTTTGTTTTGCAATATGAATCTTGGTAATGATGGGACTGGAGATGAGTCAACTTTAGTTAAAAGGCGTCCCAATGATTCAGAGTTTTTAGATCTTGACGCAAAAATTGGTAGAAGTGGGATTGAAGAGGTCAAAACTTTACATAGCAATGAACCCACTATTTTGGATTTCAAGGAATTTAATTATGATAATTGTTATTTAGTAGATTGTATTTCCTTGTTGCAATCCGTGTTAAATTCTCCTCATGTTTATAGTTAAAATAAAGCTTTTACCAAACATATCGTTGATGTTTTAATGCAAACTTATGAAGAAAACCTTGAACTGGAAGTTTCTATCCCTAGGAAACTTTATGATGAGTGGGAACATACTATTAAAATTAAAATTAAAGATCATGAATGCTATGCTTTGTGTGATTTGGGTGCTAGTGTTTCCACGATTCCAAAAACTTTGTGTGATGTGTTGGGTTTCCGTGAATTTGATGATTGCTCTTTAAACTTGCACCTTGCAGATTCCACTATTAAGAAACATATGGGAAGGATTAATGATATTCTTATTGTTGCAAATAGGAATTATGTGCCCACAGATTTTATTGTTCTTGATATAGATTGCAATCTTTCATGTCCTATTATTCTTGGTAGACCTTTCCTTAGAACTATTGGTGCAATTATTGATATGAAAGAAGGAAATATTAGATTACAATTTCCATTAAGGAAAGGCATGGAACACTTTCCTAGGAAGAAAATCAAATTACCTTATGAATCTATTATGAGAGCCACTTATGAATTGAATACCAAAGATGGCAATACTTGGATCTATTCTCCCTTTTATGCCTAGCTAGGGGCGTTAAACGATAGCGCTTCTTGGGAGGCAACCCAATTTTATTTTTGTTCTTTACTTTTTGCTCCTGTTTAGTATTAAATAATTCATCTAGCCTCTGGTTAGATGTGGTTTTATGTTTTAATTAGTGTTTGTGCCAAGTAGAACCTATAGGATCATCTTGGGTGATAGTTAATGTGATCTTGCTGGAAAACAGAAACTTTTGCACGCATGAGAATAATTTTAATAAATCACAGAAATGTGATTTTTAATTGATTATTTTTTAAGAAGATCAATAGACAAATTTCCTAGGACTTCCTATTTTGGTAGGATTTTTAGAGTTCCAGAAGCATTTGAAAGTTACAGATTTCTACAGACTGTCCTGTTTTTGACAGATTCTGTTTTTCGTGTGTTGTTTGCTTATTTTGATGAATCTATGGCTAGTATCGGGGTAATGAACCATACAGAAGTTGGAATACAGTAGGTTTAACACCAATATAAATAAAGAATGAGTTCATTACAGTACCTTAAAGTGGTGGTTTGCTTTCTTGCACTAACGGAGCTCATGAGATTTTTTGTTGAGTTTTGTGTTGTGAAGTTTTCAAGTTTTGGGTAAAGATTTGATGGATTATGGAATAAGGAGTGTCAAGAGCCTAATATTGGGGATGCCCAAGGTACCCCAAGTTAAATTCAAGGACAACCAAAATCCTAAGCTTGGGGATGCCCCGGAAGGCATTCCCTCTTTCGTCTTCGTCTATCGGTAACTTTACTTGGAGCTATATTTTTATTCACCACATGATATGTGTTTTGCTTGGAGCGTCTTGTACGATATGAGTATTTTATTTTTAGTTTACCACAATCATCCTTGCTATACACAAATTTTGGGAGAGACACACATGAATTGGAATTTGTTAGAATAATCTATGTGCTTCACTTATATCTTCTGAGCTAGATAATTTTGCTCTAGTGCTTCACTTATATCTTTTTAGAGCACGGCGGTGGTTTTATTTTGTAGAAATTATTGATCTCTCATGCTTCAATTATATTATTTTGAGAGTCTTTTAGAACAGCATGGTATTTGCTTTGGTTATAAAATTAGTCCTAATATGATGGGCATCCAAGTTGGGTATAATAAAAACTATCATATAGAGTGCATTGAATAATATGATCAATTTGATATTTGATAATTGTTTTGAGATATAAAGGTGGTAATGTTAGAGTCATGCTAGTTGGGTAATTATGAAATTGAGAAATACTTGTGTTAAAGTTGGCAATTTTTGTAGCATGCACGTATGGTAAATGTTGTGTGACAAATTTGTTGCACGGGGTGTTCTTTTGATTACCTTCCTTATGTGTGGAGGTCGGGATCGCGCGATGGTAAACTCCTACCAACCCTTCCCCTAGGAGCATGCATAGTAGTACTTTGCTTCGAGGGCTAATAAACTTTTGCAATAAGTATATGAGTTATTTATGACTAATTTGAGTCCATGGATTATACACACTCTTACCCTTACGCAATTTGCTAGCCTCTACGGTACCATGCATTGCCCTTTATCACCTTGAGAGTTGGTGCAAACTTCACCGGTGCATCCAAACCCCGTGATACGATACTCTCTATCACACATAAACCTCCTTATATCTTCCTCAAAATAGCCACCATACCTACCTATTATGGCATTTCCATAGCCATTCCGAGATATAATGCCATGCAACTTTCCACCGTTCCATTTATTATGACACGCTTCATCATTGTCATATTGCTTTTGCATGATCATGTAGTTGACATCGTATTTGTGGCAAAGCCATCGTTATAATTCTTTCATACATGTCACTCTTGATTCATTGCATATCCCGGTACACCGCCGGAGGCATTCACATAGAGTCATATTTTGTTCTAAGTATTGAGTTGTAATTCTTGAGTTGTAAATAAATAAAAGTGTGATGATCTTCATTATTAGAGCATTGTCCCAAGTGAGGAAAAGATGATGGAGACTATGATTCCCCCACAAGCTGGGATGAGACTCCAGACTTTATGAACAATAAAAGAGGCCAAAGAAGCCCAAATAAAAAAAAGAGGCCAAAGAAGCCCACCATAAAAAAAAGAAAAAAATGAGAGAAAAAGAGAGAAGGGACAATGTTACTATCCTTTTTCCACACTTGTGCTTCAAAGTAGCACCATGATCTTCATGATAGAGTCTCCTATGTTGTCACTTTCATATACTAGTGGGAATTTTTCATTATAGAACTTGGCTTGTATATTCCAATGATGTGCTTCCTCAAAATGCCCTAGGTCTTCGTGAGCAAGCGAGTTGGATGCACACCCACTTAGTTTCTTTTGTTCAGCTTTCATACATTTATAGCTCTAGTGCATCCATTGCATGGCAATCCCTACTCACTCACATTGATATCTATTAATGGGCATCTCCATAACCCGTTGATACGCCTAGTCAATGTGATACTTTCTCCTTTTTTTGTCTTCTCCGCACAACCTCCACCATCATATTCTATTCCACCCATAGTGCTATATCCATGGCTTACGCTCATGTATTGCGTGAGAGTTGAAAAAGCTTAAGCGCGTTAAAAAGTATGAACCAATTGCTTGGCTGAAACCGGGGTTGTGCATGATGGGAGTATTTTGTGTGATGGAAATGAAGCATAGCCTAACTATATGATTTTGTAGGGATAAGCTTTCTTTGGCTATGTTATTTTGATAAGACATGATTACTTGTTACTATGCTTGAAGTATTACTATTTTTAAGTTAATATGAACTTTTATTTTGAATCATTTGGACCTGAACATTCATGCCGCAATAAAGAAAATTACATTGAGAAATATGCTAAGTAGTATTCCACATCAAAAATTCCGTTTTTATCATTTACCTACTCGAGGACGAGCATGAATTAAGCTTGGGGATGCTTGATACGTCTCCAACGTATCTATAATTTTTGATTGTTCCATGGTATTATATTACCCGTTTTGGATGTTTATGGGCTTTATTATACACTTTTATATTATTTTTGGGACTAACCTATTAACCGGAGGCCTAGCCCAAATTGCTGTTTTTTTGCCTATTACAGTGTTTCACAGAAAAGGAATATCAAACGGAGTCCAAACGGAATGAAACCTTCGGGAGAGTTATTTTTGGAACAAACGCAATTCAAGAGACTTGGAGTGGACGTCAAGAAGCAAACGAGGAAGCCACAAGGCAGGGAGGCGCGCCCTAGGGGGGTGGGCGCTCCTCCACCCTCGTGTGCCCCTCATGGATCCCTTGACCGACTTCCTTCGCCTATATATATTCATATACCCTGAAAACATCCAGGAGCACCACGAAACCATATTTCCAACGTGGCAACCTTCTGTACCCGTGAGATCCCATCTTGGAGCCTTTTCCGGCGCTTCGTCGGAGGGGGAATCGATCACGGAGGGCTTCTACATCAACACCATAGCCTCTCCGATGAGTTGTGAGTAGTTTACCACAGACCTTCGGGTCCATAGATATTAGCTAGATGGCTTATTCTCTCTCTTTGAATCTCAATGCAAAGTTCTCCTCGATCTTCTTGGAGATTTATTCGATGAATTGTGGGTTTATGATGAAGTTTATCTATGAGAAATATTTGAATCTCCTCTGAATTCTTTTATGTATGATTGTTATCTTTGCAAGTCTATTCGAATTATCAGTTTGGTTTGGCCTACTAGATTGATCTTTCTTGCAATGGGAGAAGTGCTTAACTTTGGGTTCAATCTTGTGGTGTCCTTTCCCAGTGACAGCAGGGGCAGCAAGGCACGTATTGTATTGTTGCCATCGAGGATAAAAAGATGGGGTTTATATCATATTGCTTGAGTTTATCCCTCTACATCATGTCATCTTGCCTAATGCGTTACTCTGTTCTTATGAACTTAATACTCTAGATGCATGCTGGATAGCGGTCGATGTGTGGAGTAATAGTAGTAGATGCAGAATCATTTCGATCTACTTGTTGCGGACGTGATGCCTATATACATGATCATGCCTAGATATTCTCATAACTATGCACTTTCCTATCAATTGCTCGACAGTAATTTGTTCACCCACCGTAATACTTATGCTATCTTGAGAGAAGCCACTAGTGAAACCTATGGCCCCCGGGTCTAGTTTCCATCACATAAGTTTCCGATCTACTTTATTTTGCAATCTTTACTTTCCAATCTATATCCTAAAAATACCAAAATATTTATCTTATTATTATCTCTATCAGATCTCACTTTCGCAAGTGGCCATGAAGGGATTGACAACCCCTTTATCGTGTTGGTTGCGAGGTTCTTGTTTGTTTGTGTAGGTACGAGGGACTTGCGTGTAGCCTCCTACTAGATTGATACCTTGGTTCTCAAAAACTGAGGGAAATACTTATGCTACTTTGCTGCACCACCCTTTCCTCTTCAAGGGAAAAACCATCGCATGCTCAAGTGGTAGCATAGATCCATCAATGCTATTACCGTACGTTATAGGCATCCCATTCCTCGGCTAGATGATATGCTAAATGAACTTAGCGGTGCCACCATTTTCTCAAAAATTGATCTTAAAAGTGGCTATTATCAAATCCGCATACAAAAAGGTGATGAGGGGAAACCGCTTTCAAAACAAAATTTGGTTTGTACGAGTGGTTGGTTATGCCTATGGGTTTATTGGAAGCTCCCGGTACTTTCATGCGTCTTATGCATTTTGTGCGTCGTCCTTACATAGGAGTGTTTGTTGTGGTTTACTTCGATGACATTCTTGTTTTCAGCAAATCCATGAAGGATCACCTAAACCATGTTAGGGCTGTTTTGCAAACTCTTCACAAGGAACGTCTTTACGCCAATATGAAAAAGTACACGTTTGGTGTTGACAAACTTGTTTTCTTGGGTTTCGTTGTTTCCTCAAAGGGTGTCCATCTTGATGAATCTAAAATTGAAGCAATTAAAACTTGGCCCCAACCCACTAACTTGCAACAAGTGCGTAGCTTTCTTGGCCTTGCGGGTTTCTATCGTCGCTTTGTGAAAGACTTTAGCACCATCGCCGCACCTTTGCATGCTTTGAGTAAGAAAAATGCTCCTTTTGTTTGGGGACCTTTGCAATCTACCGCTTTTTATGAACTCAAATCTTTGCTTACTCATGCTCTGATTCTTGCTTTACCCTACTTTGAAAAAACTTTTGAGGTTCATTGCGATGCAAGTGGTACCGGAATTGGCGGAGTTTTGATGCAAGAAAAACGAGCTATTGCATATTTTAGTGAAAAACTCTCCGGTGCTCAGCTTAACTATCCCATCTATGACAAACAAAACAATTGTATGCTTTAGTACGTGTGTTACATGTTTACGAACATTATCTTAGACCTCATGAGTTTGTCAGACATACCGATCATGAAACACTTAAGTACTTAAAAGGTCAAACTAAGTTGAACAAGCGTCATGCCAAATGGAGTGAATTTATAGAGTCTTTTCCTTATGTCATTAAGTACATCAAGGGTAAGGAAAATGTAGTGGCGGATGCCCTTTCCAGCATATGCACGCTTGTCACTAAACTTGAGTTGAATGTTATTGGATTTGAGCCCATAAAAGACTTGTATGCGAATGATCCTACCTTTGCTACTCCTTATGCCAAGTGTTTGACGCATACATCTTGGGAACGATATTACATCAAGGATGATTATCTTATGAGAGCTAACAAACTTTGCCTTCCCGAGTCTTCTCTTCATTTGTTCCTTTTGCAAGAGGCTCATGGAGGTGGGCTCATGGGACACTTTGGATGCAACAAGACATTTTCCATGCTCTCCAAGAACTACTTTTGGCCCAAGATGTTCTGCAACGTCTATATGATTCACCAACCGATGCTCTACATGTCGCAAAGCTAAGTCTAAAGCTCAATCCCATGGTCTTTACATGCCTCTCCTATTCCTTATCAACCTTGGGAAGGCATTAGCATGGATTTTGTACTTGGTTTGCCTAGAAATCAAAATGGAAAGGATTCCGTGTTTGTTCTTGTGGACCGATTTTCTAAGATGGCACATTTCATCCCATGCAACAAGATAGACGATGCTTCACATATTGCTAATCTCTTTTGTAGGGAAATCTTGCGACTCCATGGAGTACCAAATACAGTAGTCTCGGACCGCGACGTCAAGTTCTTGAGTTACTTTTGGAAGACGTTATGCGCAAAGCTCGGAATCAAGCTCTTATTCTCTTCGGCATACCATCCTCAAACCGACGGCCAAACAGAGGTGACGAACCATGCACTCTCCACTCTACTTCGCGTGTTGATCAAGAAGAACATCAAGGAGTGGGAGGCGTGGCTACCCATCGTCGAGTACACCTACAACCGCGCAAGAGATTCGACTACCGGCAAGTCCCCCTTCGAGGTCATCTACGGCTTCAACCCATTGTCCCCATTGGACATTCTACCTCTTCCACTACAAGAGTGCACCAACATGGATGCGAGTGCACGAGCAAGCTACCTCAAGAAGATGCATGAAGAGACAAGGAACACCATCAAGCGCCAAGTACACCGACTCGCGACCAAGCTCAACATCAACAAGCAACCCATGATATTCAACATTGGATATCTCGTGTGGCTACACCTTCGCAAGGACCGCTTCCCCAACGAACGCAAGTCCAAACTTCTACCTCGAGCTGATGGACCCTTCAAGGTCCTAGCATGCTACAACAACAACGCCTACAAGATCGACCTCCCACGTGACAAGTACAACGTGAGCAACATCTTCAATGTCAAAGACCTTTGCCATACCATGGTGATGAAGCTTTGGATCCGAGGTCGGATGTACCTACATTCCCTTCAACACCACTTGGACCCAAGACAAGAGCGAGAGCTCATGCTATTCAATCCGAGGTGACATCACACCTACTTGAGTTCCCCTCTTATTCATGTGAGACATGGCTACTGCCTAAGTCCGAGACGCTATGTGTGATCAGGTGTTTGGAGGAGAGCCACGGATCAACTACACCCCATGGACAAGACAGTGAGGACACCAAGTTCAACGGACAAGAAGAAGGCCCGCTCAAAACTTCCAGCCTTCGGACAACCGACGCCGACCGGACGTCCGACGCCGACCGGACGACCGATGCCTGGAAGCTCCAAACGACCAGCCAAGTCCCAGCCTTCGCACACTACAACGGCCGGATGACTGACGCCGACTGGAGGTCCGACACCTCCCAGTGCCCGGATGACCGAGCCTCTCCGGACGACCGGCACAACCACTCCCGAGCCAAAACAGCGGAAGAACGGAGACTTACCGGACGACCGACCCCGACTGAACGACCGACAATTGCTGTCCAGAACCAAAACATCGGACGCCCGACCGGCACCGGACGTCCGAACCCTCATGAGCCTTCGGACGACCGGTGACCATTGGATGTCCGACGCGTGTGCGTCCGCCCGAGTGTTGGGTCATGCCACTGACCCTTTCGTCCCCTTAGACTATAAATAGACTTCTTCCACCTCCTAGCTAGGGTTAGCGTTGATTTAGCTCATTTGTGAGATAGAGCTCGCTCATCCATCCGGATCTACTCCTTCGTGAGGGACCGACACCTCTTTGGAGAATATCCACTTGGATTCAAGACCTCCTTTCGGAGAAGACCATCTTCAAGACCTCCTCATGGAGAAGAACCGGTTACCCTATGTATCGTCCCTTGTTGGATTTGGATCTTGTACCACTTTGTGCCTCGATGATCTAGCGCATGTGTGGCTTTATTCTTGTTGGTTGAGTGTTCTCTCATGTTTTTCCCTCGTTCCTCTCGTCGTGTTCTTTGTGTTCCTCGTAGGGATCCGCTCCAAACATGAAAGATCGGCCTCTACAATTCTACCATACATCTTTATGTCCAATGGCGTATGCTTGAGGTCTCATCGTATGTCCTCTTGGGGCTTGAGGAGTAGTCGTAGTGTACATGGAGATGATCATAGGATGCTCCGTATCATCCCCCCCCCTGGGAAAAATCCGACCTCGAATTGTAATCCTCATCACCATGGAAACGATTATCGTGGACGAACTTGTAGTTGGACGGAGTTGAAGGCATGGCGCAATCCAAGTACTCCATGTGTTGGGGAACACAGTAATTTCAAAAAAAAATCCTACGATCACGCAAGATCTATCTAGGTGATGCATAACAACGAGGGGGAGAGTGTGTCCACGTACCCTCTTAGACCGAAAGCGGAATCGTTTCAATAATGCGGTTGATGTAGTCGAACTTCTTCGCGATCCAACCGATCCAAGTACCAAAAGTACGACACCTCTGTGTTCAGCACGCGTTCAGCTCGATGACGTCCCTCGTGCTCTTGATCCAGTTGAGGACGAGGGTGAGTTCTATCAGCACGACGGCGTGGCGACGGTGATGATGATGCTACCGGCGCAGGGCTTCGCCTAAGCACTACGACGATATGACCGAGGTGGAAAACTGTGGAGGGGGGCACCACACACGGCTAAAAGATCAAATTGTGTGTCTATGGGGTGCCCCTTCCCCCGTATATAAAGGAGGATAGGGGAGGCCGGCCGACCCTCCTTGGCACGCCCCCAAGAGGGGAATCCTACTAGGACTCCAAGTCCTAGTAGGTTTCCACCAAAAGGGGGAGAGGGGGAAGGAAGGAGAGGGAGAGGGAGAAGGAAAGGGGGGGTGCCCCCCTTCCTAGTCCAATTCGGACTCGAGGGGGAGGGGGCGTGCGGCCTACCTTGGCCGCCCCTCTCTCTCACCTAAGGCCCATCGAGGCCCATTAGTTCCCCCGGGGGTTCCGATAACCCTCCGGCACTCCGATTTTATCCGAAACTTCTTCGGAACACTTCTGGTGTCCGAATATAGTCGTCCAATATATCAATCTTTATGACTCGACCATTTTGAGACTCCTCGTCATGTCCATGATCTCATCCGGGACTCCGAACAACCTTCAGTACATCAAATCACATAAACTCACAATACCAATCGTCATCGAACGTTAAGCGTGCGGACCCATGGGTTCGAGAACTGTGTAGACATGACCGAGACACGTCTCCGGTCAATAAACAATAGTGGAACCTAGATGCTCATATTGATTCCTACATATTCTACGAAGATCTTTATTGGTCAAACCGCATAACAACATACGTTGTTCCCTTTGTCATCAATATGTTACTTGCCCGATTCGATCGTCGGTATCATCATACCTAGTTTAATCTTGTTACCGGCAACTCTCTTTCCTCGTTCTGTAATGCTTCATCCCGCAACTAACTCATTAATCACATTGCTTGCAAGGCATATAGTGATGAGCATTACCGAGAGGGCCCAGAGATACCTCTGTGAAACACAGAGTGACAAAATCCTAATCTCGATCTATGCCAACCCAACAAACACCTTCGGAGACACCTGTATAGCATCTTTATAATCACCCATTTACGTTGTGACATTTGATAGCACACAAGGTGTTCCGCCGGTATTTGGGAGTTGCATAATCTCATAGTCCGAGGAACATGTATAAGTCATGAAGAAAGCAGTAGCAATGAAACTGTAAGGATCATAATGCTAAGCTAACAGATGGGTCATGTCCATCACATCATTCTCCTAATGATGTGATCCCGTTCATCAAAAGACAACACATGTCTATGGTTAGGAAACACAACCATCTTTGATTAACAAGCTAGTCTAGTAGAGGCATACTAGGGACAATATGTTTTGTCTATGTATTCACACATGTACTAAGTTTCCGGTTAATACAATTCTAGCATGAATAATAAACATTTATCGAAATAAGGAAATAAATAATAACTTTATTATTGCCTCTAGGGCATATTTCCTTCAGTCTCCCACTTGCACTAGAGTCAATAATCTAGTTCACATCGCCATGTGATTTAACACCAATAGTTCACATCTGTATGTGATTAACACCCATAGTTCACATCGCCATGTGACCAACACCCAAAGGGTTTAGTAGAGTCAGTAATCTAGTTCACATTGCTATGTGATTAACACCCAAAGAGTACTAAGGCATGATCATATTTTGCTCATGAGAGTAATTTAGCCAACGGGTCTGTCGCATTCAGAGCCGTATGTTTTTTGCAAATATTCTATGTCTACAATGCTCTGCATGGAGCTACTCTAGCTAATTGCTCCCACTTTCAATATGTATCCAGATTGAGACTTAGAGTCATCTGGATCGGTGTAAAAGCCTGCATCGACATAACTCTTTACGATGAACTCTTTATCACCCCCATATCCGAGAAACATTTCCATAGTCCTTACTAAGGATAATTTTAACCGTTGTCTAGTGATCTACTCCTAGATCACTATTGTACCCCCTTGCCAAACTCATGGCAAGGTACACAATAGGTCTGGTACACAACATAGCATACTTTATAGAACCTATGACTATGGCATAGGGAATGACCTTCATTCTCTTTCTATCTTCTGCCGTGGTCGGGCTTGAGTCTTACTCAAATTTACATCTTGTAATACAGACAAGAACTCCTTCTTTCTTTGATTGGTCCATTTTGAACTCTTTCAAAAACTTGTCAAGGTATTTACTCATTGAAAAAACTTATCAAGCATCTTGATCTATCTCTATAGATCTTGATGCCCAATATGTAAGCAGCTTCACCGAGGTCTTTCTTTGAAAAACTCTTATTCAAGTATCCCTTTATGCTACCCAGAAATTATATATCATTTCCAATCAGGAATATGTCATCCACATGTAATATTAGAAATGCTATAGATCTCCCACCCATTTTGTTGTAAATACAAGCTTCTCCAAAAGTCTGTATAAAACCATATGCTTTGATCACACTATCAAAGCGTTTATTCCAACTCTGAGAGGCTTGCACCAGTCCATAAATGGATCGCTAGAGATTGCACACTTTGTTAGCACCCTTTGGATCGACAAAACCTTCTGGCTGCATCATATACAACTCTTCCTCCATAAATCCATTCAAGAATGCATTTTTGACATCCATCTGCCAAATTTCATAATCATAAAATGCAGCAATTGCTAACATGATTCGGACAGACTTAAGCATTGCTACAGGTGAGAAAGTCTTACCGTAGTCAACTCCTTGAACTTATTGAATACCTTTTGCGACAAGCAGAGCTTTGTAGATAGGAACACTACTATCAGTGTCCGTCTTCCTCTTGAAAATCCATTTATTCTTAGTGGCTTGCCGATCATCGGGCAAGTCCACCAAAGTCCACACTTTGTTCTCATACATGGATCCCATCTTAGATTTCATGGCCTCAAGCCATTTCACGGCATCTAGGCTCATTATCACTCCCTCATAGTTCATGGGTTCATCATGGTCTAGTAACATGTCTTCCAGAATAGGATTACTGTACCACTCTTGTGCGGACTGTACTCTAGAAGACCTACGAGGTTCGGTAGTAACTTGATCTGAAGTTTCATGATCATCATCATTAGCTTCCTCACTAATTGGTGTAGAATCACTGGAACTGATTTCTGTGATGAACTACTTTCCAATTCAGGAGAAGGTACAATTACCTCATCAAGTTCTACTTTCCTCCCACTCACTTCTTTCGAGAGAAAACTCCTTCTCTAGAAAGGATCCATTCTTAGAAACGAATATCTTGCCTTCGGATCTGTGATAGAACATGTAACCAACAATTTCTTTTGGGTATCCTATGAACATACATTTCTCCGATTTGGGTTCGAACTTATCAGGTTGAAGCTTTTTCATATACGCATCGCAACCCCAAACTTTAAGAAACAAGAACTTTGGTTTCTTGCCAAACCACATTTCATAAGGCGTCGTCCCAACGGATTTCGATGGTGCCCTGTTTAACGTGAATGCAGTTGTCTCTAATGCATAACCCCAAAACGATAGTGGTAAATCGGTAAGAGACATGATAGATCACACCATATACAATAAAGTGCGGTTACGACGTTCGGACACACCATTACGCCGTGGTGTTCCAGGTGGCGTGAGCTGTGAAACTATTCCACATTGTTTTAAATGAAGGCCAAACTCATAATTAAAATATTCTCCTCCACGATCAGATCATAGTAACTTTATTTTCTTGTTACGATGATTCTCCACTTCACTCTAAATTTTTTGAACTTCTCAAATGTTTCAGACTTGTGTTTCATTAAGTAGATATACCCATATCTGCTCAAATCATTTGTGAAGGTCAGAAAATAACGATACCTACCACGAGCATCAACACTCATTGGACCGCATACATCGGTATTTATTATTTCCATAAGTCAGTAGCTCGTTCCATTGTTCCGGAGAACGGAGTTTTAGTCATCTTGCCCATAAGGCACGGTTAGCAAGCATCAAATGATTCATAACCAAGTGATTCCAAAAATCCATCTTTATGGAGTTTCTTTATGCGCCTTACACCGATATGACCCAAACGGCAGTGCCACAAATAAGTTGCACTATCATTATCAACTTTGCATCTTTTGGCATCAATACTATTAATATTACCATGATCGAGATTCAATAAACCATCAACATTGGGTGTATGACCATAGAAGGTTTTATCGATGTAAAGAGAATAACAATTATTCTCTGTCTTAAATGAATAACTGTATTGCAATAAACATGATCAAATCAAGTTCATGCTCAACGCAAACACCAAATAACATTTATTTAGGTTCAACACTAATCCCGAAAGTATAGGGAGTGCTCGATGATGATCATATCAATCTTGGAACTACTTCCAACACACATCGTCACTTCATCCTCAACTAGTCTCTATTTATTCTGCAACTCCTGTTTCAAGTAACCAATCTTAGCAACTGAACAAGTATTAAATACCCAGGGATTACTACGAGCACTAGTAAGGTACACATCAATATTATGTATATCAAATATACCTTTGTTCACTTTTCCATCCTTCTTATACGCCAAATTTTTCGGGAGTTCCACTTTTAGTGACCATTTCCTTTGCAGTAGAAGCACTCAGTTTCAGGCTTAGGTCCAGCTTTGGGCTTCTTCACGGGAGTGACAACTTGCTTGCCATTCTTCTTGAAGTTCCCTTTCTTTCCCTTTGCCCTTTTCTTGAAACTAGTGGTCTTGTTTAATCATCAACACTTGATGCTCTTTCTTGATTTCTACCTTCGTCGATTTCAGCATCACGAAGAGCTCGAGAATCGTTTTCGTCATCCCTTGCATACTATAGTTCATCACGAAGTTCCAGTAACTTGGTGATGGTGACTAGAGAACTCCGTCAATCACTATCTTATCTGGAAGATTAACTCCCACTTGATTCAAGTAATTGTAGTACCCAGACATTCTAAGCACATGCTCACTAGTTGAGCTATTCTCCTCCATCTTTTAGGCAAAGTACTTATCAGAGGTCTCATACCTCTTGACACGGGCATGAGTCTCAAATACCAATTTCAGCTCTTGGAACATCTCATATGCTCCGTGACGTTTCAAATTTGAAATCCCGGTTCTAAGCCGTAAAGCATGATGCACTAAACTATCAAGTAGTCATCATATTGAGCTAGCCAAACGTTCATAATGTCTACATCTGCTCCTGCGATAGGTCTGTCACCTAGCGGTGCATCAAGGACATAGTTCTTCTGTGCAACAATGAGGATACACCTCAAATCACGGACCTAGTCCACATCATTGCTACTATCATCTTTCAACTTAGTTTTCTCTAGGAACATATAAAAAACATAGGGAAGCTATAACGCAAGCTATTGATCTAAAACATAATTTGAAAAATACTATCAGGACTAAGTTCATGGTAAATTAAAGTTCAATTAATCATATTACTTAAGAACTCCCACTTAGATAGACATCCCTCTAGTCATCTAAATGATCACGTGGTTAATCAACTAAACCATGTCCGATCATCACGTGAGATGGAGTAGTTTTCAATGGTGAACATCACTATGTTTATCATATCTACTATATGATTCATGCTCGACCTTTCGGTCTCCAATGTTCCGAGGCCATATCTGCATATGCTAGGCTCGTCAGGTTTAACCCGAGTATTCTGCGTGTGCAAAACTGGCTTGCACCCATTGTATGTGAACGTAGAGCTTATCACACCCGATCATCACATGGTGTCTCGGCATGACGAACTATAGCAACAGTGCATACTCAGGGAGAACATTATACCTTGAAATTTAATAAGGGATCATCTTATAATGCTACCGCCGTACTAAGTAAAATAAGATGCATAAAAGATAAACATCACATGCAATCAAAATATGTGACATGATATGGCCATCATCATCTTGTGCTCATGATCTCCATCACGGAAGCATCGTCATGATCTCCATTGTCACCGGCGCGACACCTTGATCTCCATCGTAGCATCGTTGTCGTCTCGCCAACTATTGTTACTACGGCTACCGCTTAGTGATAAAGTAAAACAATTACATGGCGAATGCATTGCATACAATAAAGCGACAACCATATGGCTCCTGCCAGTTGTCGATAACTTTGTTACAAAACATGATCATCTCATACAACAATTTATATCACATCATGCCTTGACCATATCATATCACAGCAAGCCCTGCAAAAACAAGTTAGACATCCTCTACTTTGTTGTTGCAAGTTTTACGTGGCTGCTACGGGCTTCTAGCAAGAACCGTTCTTACGTACGCATAAAAACCACAATGATTTTTTGTCAAGTGTGTTGTTTTAACCTTCAACAAGGACCGGGTGTAGCCACACTCGATTCAACTAAAGTTGGAGAAACAGACACCCGCCAGCCACCTATGTGCATAAGCATGTCGGTAGAACCAGTCTCATGAACGCGGTCATGTAATGTCGGTCCAGGCCGCTTCATCCAACAATACCGCCGAATCAAAGTATGACATGCTGGTAAGCAATATGACTATTATCGCCCACAACTCTTTGTGTTCTACTCGTGCATATAACATCTACGCATAGACCTGGCTCTGATGCCACTGTTGGGGAATGCAGTAATTTCAAAAAAATTCCTAGGATCACACAAGATCTATTTAGGTGATGCATAGCAACGAGGGGGAGAGTGTGTCCACGTACCCTCGTAGATCGACAGCGGAAGCATTTCAATAACGTGGTTGATGTAGTCGAACTTCTTCACGATCCAACTGATCCAAGTACCGAACGTACGACACCTCCGCATTCAGCACACATTCATCTCAATGATGTCCCTCATGCTCTTGATCTAGTTGATGGCAAGGGTGAGTTCTGTCAGCACAATGGTGTGGCGATGGTGATGATGATGCTACCAGCGCAGGGCTTCGCCTAAGCACTACGACGATATGACCGGGGTGGAAAACTGTGGAGGGGGCACCACACACGGCTAAAAGATCAACTTGTGTGTCTATGGGGTGCCCCTTCCCCCGTATATAAAGGAGGAGAGGGGAGGCCGGCCGGCCCTCCTTGGCGCGCCCCCAAGAGGGGAATCCTATTAGGACTCCAAGTCCTAGTAGGTTTCCACCAAAAGGGAGAGAGGGGGAAGGAAGGAGAGGGAGAGGGACAAGGAAAGGGGGCGCCCCCCTTCCTAGTCCAATTCAGACTCAAGGGGGAGGGGGCGCGCGGCCTGCCCTGGCCGCCCCTCTCTCTCTCCACTAAGGCCCATCGAGGTCCATTAGTTCCCCCGGGGGTTCCGATAACCCTTTGACACTCCGGTTTTATCCGAAACTTCTCCGGAACACTTCTGGTATCTGAATATAGTTGTCCAATATATCAATCTTTATGTCTCGACCATTTCGAGACTCCTCGTCATGTCCGTGATCTCATTCAGGACTCTGAACAACCTTCGGTACATCAAATCACATAAACTCATAATACCAATCGTCATCGAATGTTAAGCGTGTGGACCCTACAGGTTCGAGAACTATGTAGACATGACCGAGACACGCCTCCGGTCAATAACCAATAGCGGAACCTGGATGCTCATATTGGTTCCTACATATTCTATGAAGATCTTTATCGGTCAAACCGCATAACAACATACGTTGTTCCCTTTGTCATCGGTATGTTACTTGCCCGAGATTCGATCGTCGGTATCATCATACCTAGTTCAATATCGTTACCGGGAAGTCTCTTTACTCGTTCCGTAATGCTTCATCCCACAACTAACTCATTAGTCACATTGCCTGCAAGGCTTATAGTGATGAGCATTACCGAGAGGGCCCAGAGATACCTCTCTGAAACACGGAGTGACAAATCCTAATCTCGATCTATGCCAACCCAACAAACACCTTCGGAGACACCTGTAGAGCATCTTTATAATCACCCATTTACGTTGTGACGTTTGATAGCACACAAGGTGTTCCTCCGGTATTCGGGAGTTGCATAATCTCATAGTCTGAGGAACATGTATAAGTCGTGAAGAAAGCAGCAGTAATGAAACTGTAACGATCATAATACTAAGCTAACGGATGGGTCATGTCCATCACATCATTCTCCTAATGATGTGACCCCGTTCATCAAATGACAACACATGTCTATGGTTAGGAAACATAACCATCTTTGATTAATGAGCTAGTCTAGTAGAGGCATACTAGGGACAATATGTTTTGTCGATGTATTCACACATGTACTAAGTTTCCGGTTAATACAATTCTAGCATGAATAATAAACATTTATCATTAAATAAGGAAATAAATAATAACTTTATTATTTCCTCTAGGGCATATTTCCTTCACCATGGTGTCTCTGGAGTGATATACATGCCAAAGTGGAAGGACACACGACACTCGGAAATACAATGGTTAGCGCACACCAGGTGTCCATCATGTAAGTATGAGTCTGTGCAACAATATTGTTCATGACAAGGTTCATGAAGCTTATCAAGATGATATAGAAAGATATGTAAAGCATTCATTAGAGCAAATTCATTTGTTGTGCACGCAAAGGTGTGGTAAATGTCATGGTGCACAAAGCAACAAATGCTACCATTGTGCGAAATGATGTCATAGATAGATGGTATATCAAGAGCATGAACTTGGCAATGGATGCTCAGTATGATTATGTTATCATGCAATTGATGGTAGGCAATGTGATCATTATGTATGAATATGCCATCAAGGAAGATCATAACAAATTTGCTAAGGAAGTGCACAGGCTCATATATCATGGATGACATAGAAATACAAGATGCAACAAGGCAATCATAATGGGAGTCAATCCATGTGACGCCCGGGTAATCAAGCTACAGTAACCCTTTGGTAATGATGCCATGTCACCTCGATTACTGTTGATAATCTTGCGTTAGTTCGGAACCGATCCAAATTCAAATTTGAATTAAAGTCAAAACAATTAAAGTTTTCAAAAGTCAAAACTGAATTGTTCCTAATGTGTCAAATAATCCATAATAAATGTTGGTGAAGAAATCATCTTTTAATAAAGTACTTAAATGCACTAAATAAACTAAAAACAATGATAAAACAATTATCTAAAATGCTTTTAAAGTAATAAGCAAATGCAAAATACTTTATTAAAAGTGCCAAGATATTTGGGGCTGTGACCTAATGAATAACACCAAATTAGTTGTTGCTTTTAAATTTTATAAAACTAAAATAAAATAAAACAGATAAAAAAATAGAAAACAAAAGAAAAACCAACAGAAGAAAAAAAAGGAACCCCCCCCACTGGGCCAGTCGGCCGAGCTGCTAGCCAGGTCGGCCCAAACCGGCCCAGGCCGCCCACTCCCTCTCCATATCGCCCCACCGGTGAGACCTCGAACCGCCACCGACACCCCACTCCTCCCCCAAAATATCTCCCTCCCCTCTCTCCCGATTGGATCGGGAGGGGGAACAAACCGCGCCGATGTCACCGACGATCCCCGCCGCCCGGAGCTGCGTCGCCGCCCTACACCTCGCCGGACCTCCCCACCGGCCTGCTACCACTAAACACGTCATCTTCGTCTTCCTCCTCAACCCCCGCTGCCCGAACCCCTACACCACCCTGTGAGCCCCCCTTCCTCCTTTCCCCGCGGTCACCGCAGCTCACGCGCGTGCACGCCCGCGCTCGCGCGTGGCCTGTTCTCTGTCGCGCCCGACCGTGGCCGACAGCGCGCGCTCGCGCCCACACCCCCTGCGGTCCCTCCCGCTCGTGCATCTGCTCGCTGATGTGCTCACCGGTGCCGCTGCTGAGCTCCCCCTCTCCTCCTCTATCCCTTGCACGCACGCGATCATGGCCGTGGCCTCCTCCCTGCGGCTCCGCTGTCGCCGCCGTGACCCCGCTCAGCCCTTCGCACCGTCCCGCGGGTCAGCCACGCACTTCTTCTCCGCCACACGCCGGCAGGCCACCGCGGCCGCCCTGGCCACTGGCCTCGCCCTGCCTCTGGTCCGCCTGCCGCTGCGGCCTCACTGCGCCCCCCGCTGGCCTCCACCACCTCCCCTATCCGGCGACCGCGCCGTTGGCCTCGCCTGGGTCACGCCTGACCAAGCTCAGGCACCCAGCGCCCGTTAACTACAGCACCCGGCGCCCGTAAACCCGCATTGGCCCAATGACAAGTGGGGCCGCCCCCTGAAACGTTAAAAAAAGGAAATAAGTAAATAAAATAAAATAAATATTAATTAAAATGTTAATTAAAGGATTAATTCACTTAATTAATTCAGATTAGATTAACCTAATCATTTAGTTAAAGCTAATTAACCCTGTTTAATTACTATGAGACTATGACATGTTGGGCCCTTACGTCAGTTTGACCAGTCAACACCTCTGTTGACTACTGATGTCATGCTGACATCATGCTGATGCAATAATGCTAATTTCGAATTAATTTAGTAATAATAACTTAGAAAATGATTTAAAACTTTAAAAATTAATATAAAATAATCCGTAACTCAGATGAAAATACTTTGAACATGAAGGTTGCTTAGAACGACGAGACGAATCTGGATACGCAGCCCGTTCGTCCGCCATGCGTCCCTAGTATAGTAAAGCTGCAACATTTCACCTCCGGTTCATCTGTCCGAAAATGCGAAACACCGGGGATACTTTCCCGGATGTTTCCCCCCTTCACCGGTATCACCTCCTATTGCATTAGGTCACCTCTAGCACCGCGTATTGCCATGCTACGCTTTGTGATACTTTGATTGCTTTGTTATTTATTGTGTTCCCCCTCCGTTACTTCTTTCCCGTAGACCTCGAGGCTGCCGACGACCCCCCAGTTCGACTACGGTGTTGACGACCCCTCCTTGCCAGAGCAACCAGGCAAGTCCCCCCCTTGATCACCAGATATCACCTATTCTCCTCTATACTGCTTGCATTAGAGTAGTGTAGCATGTTACTGCTTTCCGTTAATCCTATTCTGATGCATAGCCTGACATTGTTGCTACATCTGTTGATACCTTACCTGCAATCCTAAATACTTAGTATAGGATGCTAGTTTATCATCTGTGGCCCTACATTCTTGTCGGTCTGCCTTGCTATACTATCGGGCCATGATCACTTGGGAGGTGATCACGGGTATATACTATACATATATACATACTACAGATGGTGACTAAAGTTGGGTCTGCTCGAAGAGTACCCACGAGTGATTCACGGATTGGGGGCTGAAAGGACCTTTGTCCCGACGGCCCTCTGTGTGGATCTTTGTGGCGGAGCGACAGGGCAGGTTGAGACCACCTAGGCGAGAGGTGGGCCTGGCCCTGGTCGACGTTCGCGGTTGCTTCATAATAACACGCTTAACAAGATCTTGGTATTTGATCTGAGCCTGGCCACTGGCCTATACGCACTAACCAACTACGCGGGAAAGATATGGGCACTCGACGTCATGGTATCAGCCGAAGCCTTCGTGACGTCAACGACTGAGCGGCGCGCGCCAGATTGGACCGCGTAATGTGACTTCCTTAGTAATGGAGGTTGCTAGGTCTGCTTCTGGCCGCCCACGCAACATGCAGGTGTGCAATGGGCGATGGGCCCAGACCCCTGCGCGCATAGCATTTAGACCGGCATGCTGACCTCTCTGTTGTGCCTAGGTGGGGCTGCGACGTGTTGATCTTCCGAGGCCGGGCATGACCCAGGAAAGTGTGTCCGGCCAAATGGGATCGAGCGTGTTGGGTTATGTGGTGCACCCCTGCAGGGACGTTTATCTATTCGAATAGCCGTGTCCCTCGGTAAAAGGACGACCCGGAGTTGTACCTTGACCTTATGACAACTAGAACTGGATACTTAATAAAATACACCCAGACAAGTTCCACAGACAACCCGGTGATCGCTTTTCCACAGGGCGATGAGGGGAGGATCGCCGGGTAGGATTATGCTATGCGATGCTACTTGGAGGATCTCAATCTACTCTCTTCTACATGCTGCAAGACAGAGGCTGCCAGAAGCGTAGTCTTCGATAGGACTAGCTATCCCCCTCTTATTCTGGCATTCTGCAATTCAGTCCACTAATATGGCCTCCTACACATATACCCATGCATATGTAGTGTAGCTCCTTGCTTGCGAGTACTTTGGATGAGTACTCACGGTTGCTTTTCTCCCTCTTTCCCCCCTTTCCCTTCTACCTGGTTGTCGCAACTAGATGCCGGAGCCCAGGAGCCATACGCCACCGTCGACGACAACTCCTACTACGCTGGAGGCGCCTACTACTAGGTGCAGCCCGCTGACGACGACCAAGAGTAGTTTAGGAGGATCCCAGGCAGGAGGCTTGCGCCTCTTTCGGTCTGTATCCCAGTTTGTGCTAGCCTTCTTAAGGTAAATTTGTTTAACTTATGTCTGTACTCAGATATTGTTGCTTCCGCTGACTCGTCTATGTCGAGCACTTGTATTCGAGCCCTCGAGGCCCCTGGCTTGTATTATGATGCTTGTATGACTTATTTTATTTTAGAGTTGTGTTATGATATCTTCCCGTGAGTCCCTGATCTTGATCGTACACGTTTGCGTGTATGATTAGTGTACGATTGAATCGGGGGCGTCACAATCCATGCATAAGATGCAAATTTGTTATGGGTGGTGTTGTACCATAGGTCGATGTCGTGGCATAAGTGGTGGTTCGGTGGTGCATCCACTATGTCCGAGCACTCCTCAACTTGAAGGTGTCCATTTCCAATGTTGGTCCTTCATCCAATATATGTATCATGTAGACAAGAATAAGGAGATAACAATGAAAGAATGACCCATCCAATATGCATATTTGAGGATGGCTCAAAGGGAAGGAGTTCACCTTATGAATGTTCCCGAAGATGTTGGAGTTGCACATCATGTATGCCTTCACATAACCAAATGTCTCATGACGACACCGCCTTGTGAATCCTCCAAAACTAAAGAACATGACAAACACTCCAAAAAACAAATGAGGTTAGCAGAAAGGCAAAACCAAACATTCGTGTGGTGAAAGACCCGACAAGTGTTTTCATCATTCGTATCATAAGAAAGTACAAGGGTGTAAGGCATGGTATGTAGGCATAAGATGCGAGAACAACCAAATGCATCAAGCATGAACAAACAAGCATGCATCACAAGTAAGGTGTCCAAGTCTCCGAGATGAATAAGCATAGCATGGTTGCACTCACTACATGTAAACACGAGAGATGCAACTAATGGGGGAAAGTGACAATGAGCAAAATAAGTCATGTGAGAGACGTGTATATGTACGCTATCAACCCAATGCAATGAGAAAGAATGGATCATGGGTGATGCAACCAAGCAAGTAACCATATGAATCAAGTCATGCGAGCTAGTAGTGCAAAGATGCAACATACTAGAAGTAACCATGGCAATCATGTCATGTGTGCAAATAGTGGGCATACATAATGCACATGACAAAGCACAAGCGTGAAAACAAGATATGAGCAAAGTAGGTTCATTGTATTGGCAAGAAGTCATATGTAAATAGCAATGGAACATCATGACTCTCCCAACACAAGAATCACAATAGAATGGAGCATGTATAGAACATGGCAATAGCAACAAGTATCTCCATGAAGCAAGCAAATACACATATAAGTAGTATAATGGTGAATCATGGGTTAAGACATAGAAGCAAGCATAACATGCAAAGTGAACACGATATAATGGGCATAAGGCAATAAGTGGTAAATAGTCCAAAGCCGTGTGAGAGTGAAGTAAAAGTAATGCACATAGACTTTCCGTGAAGGGAACTGTGGTAAGGACAATCCACGGGACCCCAATTCATCGTTGCTCTCAAGAGTTTGTTTCGTCAACTCGTGGGATTGTGAGGTTGATGAGTGTGCATGAGTACCTACAAAACAAAGGCAAAGGGAAAATTGTGTGCGCGTGGTATATGTACACATCATCCATTATGATGTGCACATGCATGTGTTGGTTAGCACAAAATATTCAATGCTCAAATAGATGAGATGCATGATATAGAAACATGTCATCCATCATGATAGGTCTGTTGTTATGTATAGCATAATGGAGACTCGAATTATGTAGTGCATCACAAGTAATATCTAGAGCATTGTCATGAATGGTATGCATATGGTGCACACAAGGGATGGAATCATGCGATACACAATAATTTTCATGGCATGGCATATGAGATGAATTGCTTAAATTTTGCAAAGGTAGCATAGCAATATCATCGCAAGAGAAACAAAATCCAATAACCATGATCTCGTCATCTATGCCATAAGTGCAAATGAGATTTATTTTAATGGGGCATGCATAGCTACTATGTTGAGATTGAAATGGTGCAATATGGGAGATGTTAAGGCATGTCTCTATCTATGTAGTTTTGGTGATTGATGACAACGCTTTTGCGGACTAATCGTGTGCATTGAGTATTTCAGAGATTCATCCTTTGGCATGAGACGACTCCTTCCCCTTAGAGTTTTAAGCGAAGATGGTGTAGCTCTTTCGTTTCAGTTTTGGTGGAGTTGTTCCGTAGGAGTCACCGTACTATCAAGAGGGGGTCCACATTGGCAAGGCTAGGGTGGAATCAACACGTACACATCCTCTTTGCAACCACAGAACCTTCCCGCATCGAAGGAGGATCCCTCCTTGTTTCTTGAGCTCTTTTAGTCCCAACGATAGTACCGCGGACCCCCAGCGGTAGTACCGCTCAAGAGCCACAGGCGGCAGTACCGCTTCGCAGTGGTAGTACCGCCTGGGGGCTCTCAGCCATAGTACCGCTGATGTTCTGCTCTCCTACTGCCTCAACTCGAGTGTGTCGCCTCTCGTGTCGGGTTTTGCAGCACTGGAAGCGGCAGTAGAAGCGGTGGTACCGCTCGCAAGCGGTAGTACAGCCCCTACCATCGCTGCTAGTACCGCCCTGGGTCCAGAACCTGCCTCGCCCCTTGCCTTCCCTGTTTGCGTGGTAGTACCGCGAGGGGAAGCGGTAGTACCGTTAATACCAGCGGTAGTACCGCTACCCCCAGTGGTAGTGCCGCCCTTTGCGGGGCTGATTGGGGGGGGTAACGGTTGGATTGTTTCCCCCCTTATAAAAGGAGGTCCTCTTCTCCAAAGTTGACTCACCTCTTCCCCCAAGCTCCATTGTTGCTCCAAGATCCATTTTTGCCCGATCTCTCTCCCTAGCCAATCAAACTTGTTGATTCTAGGGATTGGTTGAGAAGGCCTCGATCTACACTTCCACCAAGAGAAATTTGATTCCCCCCCCCCACTAATCCCTTGCGGACCTTGTTACTCTTGGGTGTTTGAGCACCCTAGACAGTTTAGGTCACTGCGGAGCCATAGTCCATCGTGGTGAAGCTTCGTGGTGTCGTTGGGAGCCTCCAATTAAGTTGTGGAGATTGCCCCAACCTTGTTTGTAAAGGTTCAGTCACCGCCTCCAAGGGCACCAATAGCGGAATCACGGCATCACGCATTGTGTGAGGGCGTGAGGATAATAGGGTTGCCCTAGTGGCTTCTTGGGGAGCATTGTGCCTCCACACCGCTCCAACGGAGACGTACTTCCCCTCAAAGGGAAGGAACTTCGGTAACACATCCTCCTCTCCATCGGTTCCGCTTTTGGTTATCTCTCACCTTTACTTGGGGAAGCTATATTGTGTTATATCCTTTGCTTACTTGTGTGCTTATTGTTGTTGCATCATATAGGTTGCTCACCTAGTTGCATATCTAGACAACCTTCTTTGATGCAAAGTTTAATTTGGTAAAGAAAAGCTAAAAATTGTTAGTTGCCTATTCACCCCCCCTCTAGTCAACTATATCGACCCTTTCAAATGTTATCAGAGCCTCGTCTCTTAATTAAGGGCTTTACCGTCCTAAGAGTATGGTTGACACTGTAGACGGCAAGGAGGAGCACCCCGGTGTGAATCCTTCTTCGTCTACGGCCGATGGGGGATCCCCGGTCTCACGTGAGGAATTTAATGTGGCTTTGGACACATTGAAAACCTCCACGACGACCGAGGTCAAAGGCATGTTCAGAGAGTTCCTTGATGGTCTTAAATTATCCACCGCACCATTGGAAGTGGCCGCTCCCACTAACAAGGTGGCGGATGCCCACTCCGATAAGGGGGAAGCTTCTAGTGATAAAGTTCCTTTGTATAGTGGTAAAAGTGGAAACGACATCTATGCCCATGTTGAACCACCTCTTACTTATGGAGGACTGGTTCCCTCCACTCATTTAAATCATGCGGGTTCTCCTCCTAAGATTGTGAAAAATGAGGATTTTGACTCTTGGGTCTATCGCTTTAAACGTCATTTAAACCATGTTAATACTAATCATTGGAGAATCATTGAGAAAGGTTTCTATCCGCATGACCCAAGCAACTTTACCCTGAGAGAAGCCGCGGATCATAAATTCAATGAGAATGCCCTCTTCATCATCCAAGACGCAATTCCATCTGAAGACATTGCACATCTCCGACCATTCATCGTGGCCAAGGAAGCATGGCACCATGTTGTCTCTCTTTACAAGGGAAGCGCAAGTATTCAACGCTCTAACTATGAAGTGGTGCAAGATGAAGCCGATGAGTTTGCAATGAATGAAGATGGAGAACCTCATGAGCTTTACTAGAGATTAACCACTCTCGCGGTCTCTCTCCGAGATCATGGGAGCAAGGATATAGATGATAATTGGATAAAGCACAAATTCCTCAAGGCCATGATGCCTTATCACAAGGCCATGTCCTCCGTCATCCGTCAAAGGCCAGACTTCCACACCTTGTCCTCAAGTGAAGTGTTGGATGAGTTTGTGGCAATGATGATCTTGGACAAGACCGCCAACAATGTGGTGTTGCGTTCTCAACGAGCAAACAAGCCCAACCTTGCCTTGAAGGCCAAGGCTAGCATGGAAGAATAGGATGAAGAGGAAGATGAGGATAGCAACCCCGAAGATACGAAATATGATTATCATGAGCACATCGCTCTCGCGTCAAGGCAATTTTGGAGCAAGAAAAACTCAAGGTCCAACTTCAACAAGAACAACTCGAGTGGCTTCAAGGGCAAACAACGTGTGAGAACAAGTTACAATTGTGGCAATGTGAGCCACTTTGTAGAGGAGTGCCCTTATGAGAAGAGGGAAGAAAATGGTGGCAAGCTCATCCGAAAAGACAAAGCCAAGTCCTTCCCCAACAAGAAAAACTTCACCAAGAAGACTCCGACCAAAGGGTTGGTGGCACAAGAAGAATACAATGATGGTGAAGCAATGGCCATGGCCTCCGTTGCCATTTCCACAACTCCACGGGTGTCTCTCTTTGATTCACCCAACGAGAACATCACCGCCAAGTGCCTCATGGCCAAAGCCACCAACAAGGTAACGCCCAACATCAAAGCTACCATCATTACTAATCCTTCCTTGATGGATTGCATTGATGAAAGTTAGGGGTCCAATGAGGAAGTAAATCAATTTAAGTCTTTTATGATTAAGCTCAAGGGCAAATCCAAGAAGCACTTCGTTGCTCTCTTGGAACAACTTGGTGAAGCCAATGACATGATCGAGGCTCATGAAGAAACCATCTCTAAGATGGAAGCTCATAGTCGTGACTATGCCGATGAGATATCGGATCTCTCTAATGCGCTTGAGGAAGAGCATGTTCATCGTTTGGCTCTTGAGGAGTCACACAACGATGACCATGCTAAATTAAATAAAGATCTTGATCATGCTCTTGTTGTATCTCGTGTGCTCGATTCTGAGAAGGCTAAACTTGGGGTTGACCATGCTAGACTCAAAGAGGAGTTTGATATACTTGAAAGGCTCACAAAGTCTTGAAGGGTGCTCATGCTAGCCTCAAGGAGTCTCATGATCAACTCCAAGTGAAGCTAACCAAGGAGAAAGCCGGTTTTCCTCATCTGGTCTTAATTGATAATGCAAATGCTACTAGCCCGTGTTGTGAGCATGTGCTCTTGTGGAGGAGAATGCCAAGTTGAAGGAGCAACTTGATAAAGGCATTGTGTCTTGCATACAAGGTGAGAAGAATCTCAATGACCTTT
The DNA here is from genome assembly GCF_018294505.1 of Triticum aestivum. Lineage (NCBI taxonomy): Eukaryota > Viridiplantae > Streptophyta > Magnoliopsida > Poales > Poaceae > Triticum > Triticum aestivum. The sequence continues at coordinate 211,501,316 of NC_057807.1, read as the reverse complement.
TGAGCAATGAAAAGGAAGTTGTGGCCAAGGAGGGAGTTGGGTTTGCAACTTGAGAAAGGCCTTGAGAATGCCAAGTTGAAGGAGCAACTTGGAAAGGCCTTGTGTCTTGCATACAAGGTGAGAAGAATCTCAATGACATTTTCAGCAACTAAAAGGAAGTCGTGGCCAAGGAGGGAGTTGGGTTCGCACCCAAGTCCAAGAACAAGAAGAAGAATGACAAGGCCAAACGACCTCCTCCTCTCAAGCAAACTTTTGTGAAGGAGTGAGAGGGTGCTCCTAAGGAGAATAAGAACAATGTGAAGGGTGGTGATGTCAAAAAGGGCAATGCCACCCCTTGCAACAAAGCCGACGACTTTAACCCTTCTTATGTGTTGTGTCGTGGTAGTGATGGGCATGTTTATGCTAAATTTGTTGATTCTCCTTATGAGTACATTGAATGGTCTATCTGGGTTCCTAAGACCCTTGTTACTAACATCAAAGGACCCATTACAAAATGGGTACCTAAAACCAAGCATTGATCTCTTGTAGGTGTTTGCTTCCGGTGGGGGATCATGGTTGCTCGATAGTGGAGCCACAAATCATATGACTGGAAGAAAGGACTTGGTGGTCGACATGCACAAGATTCCATCTATGCCCACCAATGTCGAGTGGGGTGATGCCTCATCCTCCAAGGTATTGGGTCTTGGAAAGGTTGTCATTTCTCATGATCTCACGATCGAGAAAGTCATGCTTGTTGAGTCCCTTGCATACAATATACTTTCCGTTCGTCAACTTGCACTCATAGGTTTTGCCACATTCTTTGATATTGATACCATGGACCTCTTGTGGAGCAAGACACTTAAAGTAGCCTTTGTTGGGCATGTCGAGAACAATCTTAATGTGATTAACTTTTTGGAGCGACCCACTAAGACTGCGACATGCCTAATGGCTAAAGTTGATGTGGGATGGCTTTGGCATCACCGTTTAGCCTATGTCAATATGAGATCTTTGCAAAGTCTTCTCAAGGGGGACCATGTCCGTGGACTAACAAATGTTAGCTTTGCCAAAGATCGTGCTTGCAGTGCTTGTATCGAAGGAAAGTTACAAGAGAAGGCTCACCCTCCCACGACTATCATCTACTCGAAGAGACCCTTGGAGCTCCTTCACATGGATCTCTTTGGGCCTCCATCCTTTGATAGTCTTGGGGGTAGAAAGTATTGCTTGGTGATTGTTGATGATTACTCAAGGTACACTTGGGTATATTTCTTTAAGAGGAAGAGTGAAACTCAACAACATGTCATTGACTTTGCAAATGAAGCTCAACGCCAACACGATGCAAAGATCTTGACAGTAAGAAGTGACAACGGCACCGAGTTCAAGAACTACACCTTGGATGAGTTTCTTAGTGATGAGGGGATCAAGCATCAATATTCTTCACCATACACTCCTCAACAAAATGGTGTTGCGGAGAGGAAGAATTGGACGTTGATGGATGCGGCAAGGACCATGATGGCGGAGTTTAAGTCTCCTTACAACTTTTGGGCCGAAGCCATCAACACCGTGTGTCATGCATCCAATCGGCTCTATCTCGTCAAAGGTTTGAGCAAGACTCCATATGAAATACTCACCGGTAACAAGCCCAACCTCAAGTACTTCCAGGTGTTCGGTTCTAAGTGTTTCATTCTCAAGAAAGGTGTTCGTTTGTCTAAAATTGAGGCTTGAGATCATGAGGGCATATTTGTTGGTTATGCTACAAACTCTCATGCTTACCGTGTCCTCAACAAGTCCACGTGACTCATTGAGGAGACGTGTAACGTGGAGTTTGACGAGAATAATGGCTCCCAAGTGGAGCAAAGTGGTACTTGTGATGTAGGTGATGAAATTCCTCCCCAAGCCATAAGAAGAATGGGTGTTGGTCATATCCTGCCCATTGAGGAACCCCTTGTGGCTGAAGGAGAAGGGCAATGCTCCACTCAAGTGGAGCCATCACCGACCCAAGACCCACACGCTTCCGAAGAACAAAGTGAAGGCCCTCAACCACGTGAACAAGATCAAGGGCAAGATCAACTTGAAGATGGTGGTGAGCCACCAAGTGATGCCCAAGGTCGAGTTCTCCCTTCTGAGCAAGTTCGAGATCAAGAGCAAGTTCAAGATCAAGAACAAGCTCAAGACAACGCTCAAGATGATCAAGTTTCCGCTCCTCTTTTCACACCTGAGGAGGAATTAGAGCATCGTGCCGCTAAGATTGCATCCAAGCTCACAACCAAAGGTCATCTCATGGAGAATGTGGTTGGAAGCCTGAGAAAGGGGGTAAGCACTCGTAGACAATTAGCAAACTACTGTGAACATCATGTGTTTGTTTGTTGTGTCGAACCCCAAAAGGTCTATGAGGCGCTCGAGGATCCGGATTGGCTCAATGCCATGCATGAAGAACTCAACAACTTCGAGCACAACCAAGTGTGGAGATTGGTGCCAAGGCCTACGGGGAATCATAATGTCATTGGAACCAAGTGGATATTCAAGAACAAGCGATGCTCATGGGATCATTGTTTGCAACAAGGCTCGTTTGGTGGCACAAGGCTACTCCCAAGTCAAGGGTATCAACTATGGTGAAACCTTTGCTCCCGTTGCTCGCCTTGAATCTATTCACTTGTTGATTGCTTATGCTAATAATTTCAAGTTGCAACAAATGGATGTGAAGAGTGCTTTTCTTAATGGTCCTATTAATGAGTTAGTGTATGTCAAACAACCCCCGGGGTTCGAGGATCCCTATTTCCCCGATCATGTGTACCAACTCGACAAGGCACTCTATGGCCTTAAACAAGCCCCACGTGCGTGGTATGAGCATCTTACCAAGTTGTTGCAAGATCGTGGGTTCAAAATTGGGAAAATCGACCCCACTCTTTTTACTAAGAAGGTCAAAGGGGAGTTGTTTGTATGCCAGCTATATGTTGATGATATTATCTTTGGTTCCCCTAACAAAGCTTTCAATGAGGAATTTGCCGCTCTCATGACCTCAAAGTTCAAGATGTCCATGATGGGAGAGTTGAAGTTCTTTCTCGGGTTTGAAATCAAGCAAGGAAGAGAAGGCACCTTCATCAACCAAGCAAAATACACTCAAGACATGCTCAAGAGATTCAAGCTAAGTGATGTCAAGCCAACCTCCTCTCCAATGCCCGTCAAATGCCAACTTGACATAGATCCCAATGGTAAAGCGGTGTATCAAAAGGTATATCGCTCCATGATTGGCTCCTTGCTTTACCTTTGTGCATCTAGACCGGATATCATGTTGAGTGTGGGAATTTGTGCCCGGTTTCAAGCCGCACCTAAGGAAAGTCACTATGTGGTGGTCAAGCGAATCTTTTGATATTTGGCCCATACCCCAAACTTTGGCTTATGGTACCCAAGAGGATCCAACTTCGATACTTTGGGCTATTCAGACTCAGATTGGGCGGGAGACAGAGTGGATAGGAAGTCCACCTCTGGAGGGTGCCAATTTCTTGGTTGCTCTTTGGTGAGTTGGTCTTCTAAGAAGCAAAGTTGTGTGTCTCTCTCATCCACTGAAGCAGAGTATGTGGCTGCCGGTAGTTGTTGTGCTCAACTTCTATGGATGAGGCAAACTTTGAAGGATTACGGTGTCATTTGTTACAAAGTGCCTCTTTGGTGTGATAATGAAAGTGCCATCAAGATCTCTCTCAACACGGCGCAACACTTCAAGACGAAGCATATTGAGATTCGATATCACTTCATCTGGGATCACATTAGGTGAGGGGAGATCAAACTCAAGTATGTCAACACTCATGATAACCTTGCAGATATTTTCACGAAGCCTTGTATGAAGCAAGATTTCACGAGTTAAGGCATGAGCTAAATATCATTGATTCGAGCAATGTAGCTTGAACTCTTGCACACCCCATCATACTCAACTTGATGTCTTCTTTAGATGTAGGCATGGATATAGGGGGAGTGTTATTCTCTCAATGAACTCTCCCTCCCCCCATTATGCATAAATTGATCAAGTCTTTTCACATTAGCCATTCTTGATGGTACTTGTGCTTCAAAGATGAGTTTTGTTCATGGGCCCAAGGTTAAAATCTTCGCGGCGCCATACCTCCTGACTCAAATATAGGTGGCCTCGGCCACCGCCCTCTCTCGGAGAGGAGTGTCTTTTTTGTCTTCCCTTTGGTGTTTTCTGCTTGTGTGTTTGCTCTCTCTTCTAGTTGGTTCCTTTTCTTTCATGAGCTATGCCTCTTTGGTCTAGTCCTTGTTTTCGCGGCTGAGCGGTACTACCACTGGAAGTGCACGGTACTACCGCTGATGATCATCAAGCGGTACTACCGCCCACCCCAGCGGTACTACCACTGCGGGGCAGGCCTTTGGGGTTATGTGGGGGCAGGGGGAGTTGTTTTCTCCCCCATACCCATTCGCACAACCCACTCATCCTCTTAGTCTCTCCAGCGTCATCTCTCCGCGGTAGGGCTCCGGTGGGCCTCCGTCTCCGAGCCGTCCCTCTCCATTTCCTTCAGTGGAGTCGATGCCCACCGTGTCCTCTTGCCATGGATGTCGGTGATGACCCTTCTGAGCAGCATGTCCGCCGTGCCAACCCCGGGCATTCAACTTCAAAGCATTGTCGCACCTCTGAGACAGCGGGTGCATCCTCAAGTGCTCAACCTCCTTCTCGGCACAAGAAGTCTATTGCAAACAAGCCGAAGCCCAGGGGCAAGACTGTGACAGAGATGAATGCCAAGGAGTTCTGGGAAAGGCATCGCCGCAACCCCTATGCAGAAGACCAATAACACACTTTGGTTAACCGCCCGTTCTAGAACCGCTTTCAGTTTGCAATCTACTTTGATGTGATCAAAGCAAAGAAGAATCTCTATGTTGATGTTCTCTCCATCGACACTGATGCTATGGAGAAGGATCCTGCTTACTTTGGCGAAGCCTTTCAGATGTGTTCTCAGCTGAACATTCTCAGAATCATGCAGTTCAACAAGGACTTTGATGCAGATTTGGTGGCTCGGTTTTATGCCACGGTCCATCTTGGAACAGATGAGGAAAGGACTCTGACTTGGATGACAAATGGCAAGCTGCTTTCTGTCAAGTGGAAGGCCTTCATGGAGTTACTTGGGGTTGAATATCAAGGGCTTGAGAACCCAGTTGGCTTCCGCCCTCACCGCAATGCAACTTCCACTCACAAGCAAGCTCTCTGGCCCTACTGTACTTTGAATATTCACCCCGTGACTAAGAAGGAGACCTATGAGTTGCCTGCATTTCTGGACATCCTTCATCGCGTCTTCCGAGAGACTCTCTTCCCTTGTATTGGGGACTTGGATAGGGTTCACTCTTTTCTTGTGGACATGCTTCTCTTCTGCCAGCATGAGAAGGAAAAAAACACTGGAGAGTCCTTGGATATCTCCCATGTCATGTGGTCTGAACTTGTCTCAGCCATCTCTGAGCGCAAGTGCCCTATCTATGGTCCGTTTATCATGTTATAATTGAGAAGGCCTGGGCACGTGTCTATCCTAAGGTTGTGCTGGAGACTGGAGAGTTAGTCTCTCATGAGATCAAGCGTCTGAGGAAGAAGGAGAACTAGGGCATGATACGTTTCCAACGTATCTATAATTTTTTATTGTTCCATGCTATTATATTACCTGTTTTGGATGTTTATGGGCTTTACTATGCACTTTTATATTATTTTTGGGACTAACCTATTAACCGGAGGCCCAACCCAAATTGCTATTTTTGCCTATTTCAGTGTTTCGCAGAAAAGGAATATCAAACGGAGTTCAAACAGAATGAAACCTTCGGGAGAGTTATTTTTGGAACAAACGCAATCCAGGAGACTTGGAGTGGACGTCAAGAAGTAATCGAGGAAGCCAGGAGGCAGGGAGGCGCGCCCCCCACCCTCGTGGGCCCCTTGTGGCTCCCCTAACCAACTTACTTCGCCTATATATATATCCACATACACTGAAAACATCCAGGAGCACCACGAAACCCTATTTTCACCGCCACAGCCTTCTGTACCCGTGAGATCCCATCTTGGAGCCTTTTCCGGCTCTCCGCCGGAGGGGGAATCGATCATGGAGGGCTTCTACATCAACACCATAGCCTCTCCGATGAGTTGTGAGTAGTTTACCACAGACCTTCGGGTCCATAGTTATTAGCTAGATGGCTTCTTCTCTCTCTTTGAATCTCAATACAAAGTTCTCCTCGATCTTCTTGGAGCGGTGTAACTCTTTTGGCGGTGTGTTTGTCGAGATCCGATGAATTGTGGGTTTATGATCAAGTTTATGTATGAGAAATATTTGAATCTCCTCTGAATTCTTTTATGTATGATTGGTTATCTTTGCAAGTCTCTTCAAATTATCAGTTTGGTTTGGCCTACTAGATTGATCTTTCTTACAATGGGAGAAGTGCTTAGCTTTGGGTTCAATCTAGCGGTGTCCTTTCCCAGTGACAGTAGAGGCAGCAAGGCACGTATTGTATTGTTGCCATCGAGGATAAAAAGATGGAGTTTATATCATATTGCTTGAGTTTATCCCTCTACATCATGTCATCTTGCCTAATGCGTTACTCTGTTCTTATGAACTTAATACTCTAGATGCATGCTAGATAGCGGTCGATGTGTGGAGTAATAGTAGTAGATGCAGAATCGTTTCGATCCACTTGTCATGGACTTGATGCCCATATACATGATCATGCCTACATATTCTCATAACTATGCACTTTTCTATCAGTTGCTTAACAGTAATTTGTTCACCCACCGTAATACTTATGCTATCCTGAGAGAAGCCACTAGTGAAACCTATGGCCCCCGGGTCTATTTTCCATCATATAAGTTTCCGATCTACTTTATTTTGCAATCTTTACTTTCCAATCTATATCATAAAAATACCAAAAATATTTATCTTATTATTATCTCTATCAGATCTCACTTTCGCAAGTGGCCGTGAAGGGATTGACAACCCCTTTATCGCGTTGGTTGCGAGGTTCTTGCTTGTTTGTGTAGGTACGAGGGATTTGCGTGTAGCCTCCTACTGGATTGATACCTTGGTTCTCAAAACCAAGGGAAATACTTACGCTACTTTGCTGCATCACCCTTTCCTCTTCAAGGTAAAACCAACACAGTGCTCAAGAGGTAGCAAGAAGAATTTCTGGCACCGTTGCTGGGGAGTCTACGGTCAAGTCAAGACATACAAGTACCCATCACAAACTCTTCTCCCTCGCATTACATTATTTGCCATTTGCCTCTCGTTTTCCTCTCCCCCACTTCACCCTTGTCGTTTTATTCGCCCTCTCTTTCCCGTTCGCCTCTTTTTTTTGCCTCTTGCATGCTCGTGCGTTAGATCGTTTATTTTGTTGTCATGGCTTGTCCTCCTATCATTGTTAGTACTCCCGATCATGAAGTTCTTAATTTTTAACAAAGGGAGGGAGAAAATCTAAAATATGCTTGGCATAGAATTTGCAATGCTCAAAATCGATCTACTAGGAAGCAATCTACTTCCGTTCTTCTTTGCAATTTTTATGTAGGCATTACTCCTTGGAACAGATATAATCTTGATACCATTACCGGAGGGAATTTCTTGGCTAGCCATACTTTTGATTCTTATAATGCTATGATAGATTTGTTTGGGCCACCACCTCTTCTAGTTAATGGAACTGTTTTAACTTTGGAACATGTGATGCAAAGGCTTGAAATGATTGAAAATAAGGTTGCCACTGTAGAATTAATTGAAAATTTGGATAAAAAGATCCACAACCAAATTACCCAATATGGATCTAAGGTTGGAGTTACTCTGACATTTTTTAAAGATAAGGAACCTATAGTTAACGAAAGAATAGATCAAGATTCCACAAGAATCGGGAAACTTGAGGATATCATTACCAACTTAGGTATGCCTTTTCTTCCATGAAAAATACTCCAAGTCCTCCTATTACCAAAATTGCCAAATTTATGTATGTTCCTAAAAATAAGGGTGAATCTTCTAGTAAGGAAAATGCGGATCTCAAATCAATTAGTGTTCACCCTAGTTTTTTCGCTATCATTAAGGAACCTTTTGCTACCAACGAATTTCTTGATTTCTTGCCTAGGAGTTTAATCACTAATAAAAATAAGGAAACTCCTAAGTTATAAGTGTTCTATTGAAGAATTGATTAGCAAAGATGGCAATACTTAGATCTATGCTCGCTTTTATGCCTAGCTAGGGGCGTTAAACGATAGCGCTTGTTGGGAGGCAACCCAATTTTATTTTTGTTCTTTACTTTTTGGTCCTGTTTAGTATTAAATAATTCATCTAGCTTCTGTTTAGATGTGGTTTTATGTTTTAATTAGTGTTTGTGCCAAGTAGAACCTATAGGATAACCTATGGTGAAAGTTAATTAGATCTTGCTGAAAAATAGAAACTTCTGCGTGCACGAGAATAATTTTAATAAATCACAAAAATGTGATTTTTAGTTGAATCTTTCTGAAGAATATTAATAGACAAATTGCCTAGGACTTCCTATTTTGGTAGGATTTTTAGAGTTCCAGAAGTATTCGAAAGTTATAGATTGCTACAGACTGTTATGTTTTTGACAGATTCTGTTTTTTCGTGTGTTGTTTGCTTATTTTGATGAATCTATGGCTAGTATCAGGGGGTATGAACCATAGAGAAGTTGGAATACAGTAGGTTTAACACCAATATAAATAAAGAATGAGTTCATTACAGTACCTTAAAGTGGTGGTTTGCTTTCTTGCACTAATGGAGCTCATGAGATTTTTTGTTGAGTTTTGTGTTGTGAAGTTTCCAAGTTTTGGGTAAAGATTTGATGGATTGTGGAATAAGGAGTGGAAAGATCCTAAGCTTGGGGATGCACAAGGCACCCCAAGGTAAAATTCAAGGACAACCAAAAGCCTAAGCTTGGGGATGCCCCGGAAGGCATCCCCTCTTTCGTCTTCATCTATCGGTAACTTTACTTGGAGCTATATTTTTATTCACCACATGATATGTGTTTTGCTTGGAGCGTCTTGTATGATATGGTTGTTTGATTTTTAGTTTACCACAATCATCCTTTCTATACACACCTTTTGGGAGAGACACACATGAATCGGAATTTATTAGAATACTCTATGTGCTTCACTTATATCTTTTGAGCTACACAGTTTTGCTCTAGTGCTTCACTTATATCTTTTTAGAGCACGGCGGTGGTTTTATTTTGTAGAAATTACTGATCTCTCATGCTTCACTTATATTATTTTGAGAGTCTTTTAGAACAGCATGGTATTTGCTTTGGTTATAAAATTTTTCCTAATATGATGGGCATCCAAGTTGGGTATAATAAAAACTATCATATATAGTGCATTGGATACTATGATCAATTTGATACTTTATAATTGTTTTGAGATATAAAGGTGTTAATGTTAGAGTCATGCTAGTTGGGTAATTATGAAATTGATAAATACCTGTGTTAAAGTTGGCAAGTCCCGTAGAGTGCACGTATGGTAAACGTTGTGTGACAAATTTGTTGTATGGGGTGTTCTTTGATTGCCTTCCTTATGTGTGGAGGTCGGGATCGCGCGATGGTTAACTCCTACCAACCCTTCCCCTAGGAGCATGCGTAGTAGTACTTTGCTTCGAGGGCTAATAAACTTTTGCAATAAGTATATGAGTTCTTTATGACTAATGTGAGTCCATGGATTATACGCACTCTCACCCTTCACCATTGCTAGCCTCTCTTGTAAAGCGCAACTTTCGTCGGAATCGTACACCCACCTTATACCTTCCTCAAAACAGCAACCATACCTACCTATTATGGCATTTCCATAGCCATTACGAGATATATTGCCATGCAACTTTCCACCGTTTAGTTTATCATGACACGCTCCATCATTGTCATATTGCTTTTGCATGACCATGTAGTTGACATCGTATTTGTGGCAAAGCCACCTTTATAATTCTTTTATACATGTCGCTCTTGATTCGTTGCATAGCCCCGTACACCGCCGGAGGAATTCACATAGAGTCATATTTTGTTCTAAGTATTGAGTTGTAATTCTTGAGTTGTAAATAAATAAAAGTGTGATGATCTTCATTATTAGAGCATTGTCCCAAGTGAGGAAAGGATGATGGAGACTATGATTCCCCCACAAGTCGGGATGAGACTCCGGACTTTACAAAAAAAATAAAAGAGGCCAAAAAAGCCCAAAAAAAGGAGGCCGAAGAAGCCCACCAAAATAAAAAAAGGAAAAAAAAGAGAAGAGAAAAATGAGAGAAAAATAGAGAAGGGGCATTGTTACTATCCTTTTTCCACACTTGTGCTTCGAAGTAGCACCATGATCTTCATGATAGAGAGTCTCCTCTGTAGTCACCTTCATATACTAGTGGGAATTTTTCATTATAGAACTTGGCTTGTATATTCCAATGACGGGCTTCCTCAAAATGCCCTAGGTCTTCATGAGCAAGCGAGTTGGATGCACACCCACTTAGTTTCTTTTGTTGAGCTTTCATACATCTATAGCTCTAGTGCATCTGTTGCATGGAAATCCCTACTCACTCGCATTGATATCTATTAATGGGCATCTCCATAGCCCGTTGATACGCCTAGTCAATGTGAGACTTTCTCCTTTTTGTCTTCTCCACACAATCTCCATCATCATATTCTATTCCACCCACATGGCTTACGCTATGTATTGCGTGAGAGTTGAAAAATGTGAAGCGCATTAAAAAGTATGAACCAATTGCTTAGCTGAAACCAGGGTTGTGCATGATGGGAGTATTTTGTGTGATGAAAATGAAGCATGGCCTAACTATATGATTTTGTAGGGATAAGCTTTCTTTGGCTATATTATTTTGATAAGACATGATTACTTTCTTAGTATGCTTGAAGTATTACTATTTCTATGTCAATATTGAACTTTTATCTTGAATCATTTGGATCTGAACATTCATGCCACAATAAAGAAAATTACATTGAGAAATATGCTAGGTAGCATTCCACATCAAAAATTCTGTTTTTATCATTTACCTACTCGAGGACAAGCAGGAATTAAACTTGGGGATGCTTGATACGTCTCCAACGTATCTATTATTTTTGATTGTTCCATGCTATTATATTACCTGTTTTGGATGTTTATGGGCTTTACTAAGCACTTTTATATTATTTTTAGGACTAACCTATTAACCGGAGGCCCAGCCCAAATTGTTTTTTTTTCTATTTTAGTGTTTCACAGAAAAGGAATATCAAACGGAGTCCAAACGAAATGAAACCTTCGGGAGAGTTATTTTGGAACAAACGCAATCCAGGAGACCTAGAGTGGACATCAAGAAGCAATCGAGGAAGCCACGAGGCAGGTGGGCGCACCCCCCACCCTCGTGGCTCCCCTGACCGACTTTCTTTGCCTATATATATCCACATACCTTGAAAACATCCAGGAGCACCACGAAGCCCGATTTCCACCGCCGCAACCTTTTTCACCCATGAGATCCCATCTTGGAGCCTTTTCTGGCACTCCGCCGGAGGGGGAATCGATCATGGAAGGCTTTTACATCAACACCATAGCCTCTCCGATGAGTTGTGAGTAGTTTACCACAGACCTTCGGGTCCATAGTTATTAGCTAGATGGCTTCTTCTCTCTCTCTCTTTGAATCTCAATACAAAGTTCTCCTTGATCTTCTTGGAGATCTATTCGATGTAACTCTTTTTGCGGTGTGTTTGTCGAGATCCGATGAATTGTGGGTTTATGATCAAGTTTATCTATGAGAATTATTTGAATCTCCTCTGAATTCTTTTATGTATGATTGGTTATCTTTGCAAGTATCTTCGAATTATCAGTTTGGTTTGGCCTACTAGATTGATCTTTCTTGCAATGGGAGAAGTGCTTAGCTTTGGGTTCAATCTTGCGGTGTCCTTTCCTAGTGACAACAGGGGCAGCAAGGCACGTATTGTATTGTTGCCATCGAGGATAAAAAGATGGGGTTTATATCATATTGCTTGAGCTTATCCCTCTACATCATGTCATCTTACCTAATGCGTTACTCTGTTCTTATGAACTTAATACTCTAGATGCATGCTGGATAGTGGTCGATGTGTGGAGTAATAGTAGTAGATGAAGAATCATTTTGATCTACTTGTCGCGGACGTGATGCCTATATACATGATCATGCCTAGATATTCTCATAACTATGCACTTTTCTATAAATTGCTTGACAGTAATTTGTTCACCCACCGTAATACTTATGCTATCTTGAGAGAAGCCACTAGTGAAATCTATATCATAAAAATACCAAAAATATTTATCTTATTACTATCTCTATCAGATCTAACTTTCGCAAGTGGCCATGAAGGGATTGACAACCCCTTTATCACGTTGGTTGCGAGGTTCTTGTTTGTTTGTGTAGGTACGAGGGATTTGCGTGTAGCCTCCTACTGGATTGATACCTTGGTTCTCAAAACTGAGGGAAATACTTACGCTACTTTGCTGCATCATCCTTTCCTCTTCAAGGAAAAACCAACGCAGTGCTCAAGAGGTAGCAGGGCAACCCGGCTCGTAGGTCTGGGATTCCATCTGAAGCTGCTGACATGGAGACCGAGGGTGAGGCTGAGGCCGATGATGATGAGGATTATGAGCCCTCTGGAGTGGAGCCCTCTTGGGCCAAGAAGATTAAGCGCAAGATGAAGAAACTCTTCTTCATGGAGTCTTGATAACCCACAAGTGTAGGGGATTGCAACAGCTTTTGAGGGTAAAGTATTCAACCCAAATTTATTGATTCGACACAAGGGGAGCCAAATAATATTCTTGAGTATTAGCAGTTGAGTTGTCAATTCAACCACACCTGGATAACTTAGTATCTGCAGCAAAGTATTTAGTAGCAAAAGTGGTATGATAATAAAGGTAACGGTAGCAAAAGTAAAGATAATAGTTTTGGGGGTTTTGTAGTAGTTGTAATAGTAGCAACGGAAAAGTAAATGAGCAAAGAACAATATATGAAAAGCTCGTAGGCAATGGATCAGTGATGGATAATTATGCCGGATGCGATTCCTCATGTAATAGCTATAACATAGGGTGATATAGAACTAGCTCCAGTTCATCAATGTAATGTAGGCATGCATTCCGTAAATAGTCATACGTGCTTATGGAAAAGAACTTGCATGACATCTTTTGTCCTACCCTCCCATGGCAGCGGGGTCCTAGTGGAAACTAAGGGATATTAAGGCCTCCTTTTAATAGATAACCAGAACAAAGCATTAGCACATAGTGAATACATGAACTCCTCAAACTACGGTCATCACCGAGAAGTATCTCGATGATTGTCACTTCGGGGTTGTCGGACCATAACACATAATAGGTGACTATAGACTTGCAAGGTAGGATCAAGAACACACATATATTCATGAAAACATAATAGGTTCAGATCTGAAATCATGGCACTCGGGCCCTAGTGACAAGCATTAAGCATAGCAAAGTCATAGCAACATCAATCTCAGAACATAGTGGATACTAGGGATCAAACCCTAACAAAACTAACTTGATTACATGGTAAATCTCATCCAACCCATCACCGTCCAGCAAGCCTACGATGGAATTACTCATGCACGGCAGTGAGCATCATGAAATTGGTGATGGAGGATGGTTGATGATGACGACGGGCGACGAATCCCCCTCTCCGGAGCCCCGAACGGACTCCAGATCAGCCCTCCCGAGAGAGATTAGGGCTTGGCGGCGGCTCCGTGTCGTAACACGTGATGAAACTTTCTCTCTGATTTTTTTTCTCCCCGAACGTGAATATATGGAGTTGGAGTTGAGGTCAGTGGAGGTCCAGGAGGCCCACGAGATAGGGGGCGCGCCCTACAGGGGGGCGCCCCCCTGTCTCGTGGACAGGCCCTGGGCCCCCTGGTGTATTTCTTTCGCCCAGAAATTCTTATTAATTCCAAAAAGTGCCTCCGTGGATTTTTAGGATGTTCCGAGAACTTTTCTTTTCTACACATAAAACAACATCATGGCAGTTCTGCTGAAAACAGCGTCAGTCCGGGTTAGTTTCATTCAAATCATACAAGTTAGAGTCCAAAACAAGGGCAAAAGTGTTTGGAAAAGTAGATACGTTGGAGACGTATCAAGTCTCATGGACAGTATATGGCTCAAGTTTCTGAGAAGAAGGCCCGGAGCCATCACAAGGAGCTCATGCGTCAGTTGGGTGCAATAGTTGCCAGCGGATCTGAGGGAAAGATCACTGATGAGGAGGAGTGGGTTCAGCAGCACTGCCCGTGGACCGATTCAGACACCGAGAAGTTTCCTACCGATGACGGCGGTGCAGACGATCATGCTGGGATGTGATGCTCGAGATCCTCAGTTTGCTATCACCTGGAGCCGTAGCAGCGCTCTTTGCCTTTTTGGTGTCTCGATGCCAAAGGGGGAGAGAGTCTAGGGATTTTTCATTGTCGAGTTGCGAGCATGTGTTCGTGTGGCTTCTTCGCTTTGTCTTTCTTGCAGACTCCTTTCTCGTCTTTTGCTTTAGTTTGGTTTGTGCTTGTGAGACCTTGTTCCCGTTCATATGGTGTGAGATATATGCTACCTTATACCCTATTATCTATGTTTGTCGAGTACTTTGGTAATATGTGAGTTGTATGCTTATCCTATTATATACCTTGCTCACACCTACCTTTCTACATCTAAGCTATATGTATTTGTACTTATTGCTACTGCTGGCGGACTATAAAATATAGGAGGAGTGTTGATCCTAGTGTGTGTGCCTTGCATTCCAAAGGCACCTCTAATTAGGTGCGCACATTCAGGGGGAGCCCGTCTATATTTTGTAGTTCTTGGATTCATTTTACTTTCATGTCCTACCTTTGTGCAAATCCCGTGTTGTCATCAATCCACCAAAAAGGGGGAGATTGTTACGGCATGTCTCTCTCTATGTAGTTTTGGTGATTGATGACAACGCTTTTGTGGACTAATCGTGTGCATTGAGTATTTCAGAGATTCATCCTTTGGCATGAGATGATTCCTTCCCCTCGGAGTTTTAAGCGAAGACGGTGTAGCTCTTTCGTTTCAGTTTGGGTGGACTTGTTCCGTAGGAGTCACCGTACTATTAATAGGGGGTCCGCATTGGTAAGGCTAGGGTGGAATCAACACGTACACATCCTATTTTCACCCACAGAGCCTTCCCGCGTCGATGGAGGATCCCTCCTTGTTTCCTGAGCTCTTTTGGTCCCAGCGGTAGTACCGCTCAAGAGCCACAGGCGGCAGTACCGCTTCATAGCGGTAGTACCGCCTGGGGGCTCTCCGTTGTAGTACCGCTGCTGTTCTGTTCTCCTACCGCCTCGAGTCGAGGGTGTCGCCTCTCGTGTCGGGTTTTGCAGCACTGGCAGCGGCAGTAGAGGCGGTAGTACCGCTCGCAAGCGGTAGTACCGCCCCTACCACCGCTGCTAGTACCACCCTGGGTCCAAAACCTACCTCACCCCTTGCCTTCCCTGTCTGCACGGCAATACCGCAAGGGGGAGCAGTAGTACCGCTGATACCAGTGGTAGTACCACTGCCCCCAGCGGTAGTACCGCCCTTTGCGGGTCTGGTTGGGGGGGTAATGGTTGGATTGCCCCCCCCCCTTTAAAAGGAGGTCTTCTTCTCCAAAGTTGACTCACCTCTTCCCCCAAGCTCCATCATTGCTCCAAGCTCCATTTTCGCCCGATCTCTCTCCCTAGCCAATCAAACTTGTTGATTCTCTAGGGATTGGTTGAGAAGGCCTCGATCTACACTTCCACCAAGAGAAATTTGATTCCCCCCACTAATCCCACGTGGATCTTGTTACTCTTGGGTGTTTGAGCACCCTAGACAGTTGAGGTCACCGCGGAGCCATAGTCCATCGTGGTGAAGCTTCGTGGTGTCGTTGGGAGCCTCCAATTAAGTTGTGGAGATTGCCCCAACCTTGTTTGTACAGGTTCGGTCACCGCCTCCAAGGGCACCAATAGTGGAATCACGACATCTCACATTGTGTGAGGGCATGAGGAGAATACGGTGGCCCTAGTGGCTTCTTGGGGAGCATTGTGCCTCCACACCGCTCCAACGGAGACGTACTTCCCCTCAAAGGGAAGGAACTTCGGTAACACATCCTCGTCTCCATTGGTTCCGCTTTTGGTTATCTCTCACCTTTACTTGTGCAAGCTATATTGTGTTATATCCTTTGCTTGCTTCTGTGCTTATTGTTGTTGCATCATATAGGTTGCTCACCTAGTTGCACATCTAGACAACCTACTTTGATGCAAAGTTTAATTTGGTAAAGAAAAGCTAAAAATTGTTAGTTGCCTATTCACCCCCCCCCCTCTAGTCAACTATATCGATCCTTTCAGGAGATCTCATTCATAGCATATGACAAGTTTAAGGGATTGTCAAACATGACGTGGCCGATAGAATTTTCACATGATATCCTATGGAGCATAGCATCACAACCAGGCAACTCAACATGCTTATCATCATATTCAGCATAAATGGGTGTCATATCAAAACAAGGCATAGTATGCGATGAATCCATAAGGTGATCAACATCATGCAAGCAATCTTTTGCAAGATAGTCCACTAGTGGGACAACTCACGAGAACTTTGTATCGAATCACAAAGTAGAGAGGATGTCTTTGTAACGCCCCGGATTCGATGCGCCAGGTGTCTTCCAGTTATTCGCCGTCGTTGCCGTGTCATGTGCTTGCGTGTTGCACTTTGCCATGTCATCATCTGCATTTCATATCATGTCATCATGTGCATTGCATTGCATACGTGTTCGTCTCATGCATCCGAGCATTTTCCCCGTTGTCCGTTTTGCAATCCGGCACTCCTATGTCATCCGGCGGTCCCTTTTGACCTCTTCTCTTGTGCGGGTGTTAAACGTTCTCGGAATGGCCCGAGGTTTGCTAAGCGGCCTTGGTATAGCACCGGTAGACCGCCTGTCAAGTTTCGTGCCATTTGGAGTCCGTTTGATACTCTAACGGTTAACCGGGTAACCGTAAAAGGCCTCTTTTGTTGCAGCCCAACACCCCTTCCAAACTGGCCCAAAACCCATCTAACTCCCCTCCATGCTCTCGGTCGTTCGATCACGATCGCGTGGCCGAAAACCGCACCTCATTTGGACTCTCCTAGCTCCCTCTACCTATAAATAGGCCCTGAACATTGCAACCTGATGTTATTTCCTGATAAGTTTGAAACTGTTATTATTTGCAAACTTTCCATGTCTTTTTGAGCATGTTCTAGTTGTTTCTGGAGGTAGCTCAGTGTTCATGTTTTGTTATGCTTTACCTGTACTTCATGCCCATGCCTTTTGTTATTATGTTGAGATGTTGTAGCTTGTTGTTTTGGTGCTTGCAATATGCCTAGTTGCTGTTTTGGACAGATTGTTGAACCGTTGCTCCGTTTTGAGTGTGCTCTATATGAAACTTGCTTAGAATTGCATGTAGTTCCATATTATCATGTTGCATCCTTGTTTTGAGGTGTTTGTTTGATGTTTGTATGCATTTTGCATCAATGCCATGTTTGACTTGTTTTGCTCATATCTTCTAGGCCGTAGCTCCGAATTAAATGAACTTTATATGTAACTTGACTAGAATTTTGTGTAGATCCTCTTGGTGCTCTTTAACTTACTGTTTAAAAACTTCAACTTAATGTTTATTCAGTTCTGGACCAATTTTGAAATATGCATATGAGGACTTACCGGAATTGTAATATGTTGTTTCCGGCCTCATTTAAACTTGCCTTGACGTGTTGTTCTTGTTTGCATCATCTCTTGCCATGAGTAGCTTCATGTAGCTTGATCATGCATCATGCTTGTTGTGCATCATGCCTTGTTCATGTGTGGTGTGTTTACCATGTTGTGTGCTTCTTCTTGTTAGTTCCTGTTTCGTTGCGATCGTGAGGATTCGTTCATCTACGGTTGGTTCGGCATCATCCATTCGTCTTCTTCATGGACTCGTTCTTCTTCCTTGCGGGATTTCAGGCAAGATGACCGCTACCCTGGATCTCACTACTATCATTGCGATGCTAGTTGCTTCGTTCTATCGCTATGCTGCGCTACCTATCTTTTGCTCTTCAAGCCTCCCCAAATTGCTATGAACCTCTAACCTTTGACACCCTTCCTAGCAAACCGTTGTTTGGCTATGTTCCCGCTTTGCTCAGCCCCTCTTATAGCGTTGCTAGCTGCAGGTGAAGTTGAAGATTTCTCCATGGTGGACAGGGTTATGTTGGGATATCACAATATCTCTTATATTATTAATGCATCTATATATTTGGTAAAGGGTGGAAGGCTCGGCCTTATGCCTGGTGTTTTGTTCCACTCTTGCCGCCCTAGTTTCCGTCATACCGGTGTTATGTTCCCGGATTTTGCGTTCCTAACGCGGTCGGGTGATTTATGGGACCCCCCTGACAGTTCGCTTTGAATAAAACTCCTCCAACAAGGCCCAACCTTGGTTTTACCATTTGCCTCACCACCACCTACTTTTCCCTTGGGAGTAATTAACCCAAGGGTCATCTTTAT